>NC_135273.1:21461434-21768684 GCF_051311805.1 Agelaius phoeniceus
CCTGAGAGCCAGGATCCTGCCAAAAGAAGTATCCTTGTGCATTAGGATTTCTGAGCACTGGCTTTTGTCACTTGAACATCTGTATCCTGCTCTGGGGACTTCAAAGCACATATGAGCTTCATCCTCTTGGAAAATGAAAGCACAGTAGTCCCAGGCATGCCAAAGATTGCAGTGGGCTCAATCAGACAAGCCTATTATACTGCCCTGGCTTCTCAGAGAGCTTATTTAAAAGAGTGAGAATATCTTCAAATAAGTCTCCTATATATAAGTTCCCTGAGCTGTAAGAAATCAGGACTACAATAAAAGAAAATAAACACATTACTAATAAAGCTGCCTGGAATGAAGAGCTGAGTAAAACTTAAAAAATCACAAACAAAAAAACCCAAAACAAACCCCAACCTCCTGCCCCTCTACCCCACCCCCCCCCAAAAAAAAAAAAAAATCAAACCCAAAAAACTGAGAGAGAGAAAAAAACAATGTTTGTGCAATTGTTCTTGGTCCCACACATGGTGCAGTCTAAGCCAGCTCAAAGAGCCTGATGGGATGGGAGCTGCTGGCAGTGCCAGCTGCAGAGGCATGGAGAAGACAAGGCTGTGCATTGATTGGCAGGTTGGATGCTGCAGAGGAAGGCCAGGGAGGCAGATGTATCAGAAAGTATCCACAGCAACACTTCACACTACTGTAACTGCAACTTGTGTCAGAAGAAAGCTGCCAACTCTATCGAAAATGGTGCTGGAGGCTGAAGGCTGGGAACAGAATGTCCCCCTCCAGGGAATGACCCCAGCTCAGCTGAGACACCCCAGGATGAAGTCCTACACAATATGACTCATGTTATATTTGGCACTTAGTGCAGCTAATCTTATGCTACAGTGCTGAACAAATGTTTACAGCCATATAATGGCACAAAGTGCAGAAGTTCACTGTATCTGAATCAGTCATCCTGGGCTGGGCTCGTGGATATAAAGCCTGGAACTGCATTTGATTAATGCAAAAGGCATCTTTATTTTAGGATTTTTGGTTTTGTTTTTGTTGGTTCTTTTTCATAACCTGAGAAATTGTCAGAAATACTGGATATCACAGGGTTTGATTTTCAAAGGGTAGATTCTTCGGCCCTTACTGGCTTGAAAGTGTTTGAAAAAAACCCACTTTATTCACACTTGCAAAGTGTAGACATTTTATTTACTGCTGCTGGGTGAATTTTCAAGGATGGCAGGACTCTGGTTGATGATGCCACCAAGCTGAGGCATGTTTGGCTGCTGCTTGATGGAGCTGTTTCCTGTGTCTAAACAGAACCAAGAGCTCCATGTAAAGCATTTTGCAAGCTTTATCTTTGTCATTCTCTAGCTTCTATTTTAGTATTCTGTATAATAAATCTTATATTATTATCCTCTGATCTCATTACAGTCTTCTCCTATGAATGTCTAATCTTGGTGGATGGATCTAGCACATTGAAGGATGACTTTTGGGTAGCTGCTGATTTAATGATACTGGAAATGCAGAATTGCTAACATCAACCATGAGACTCCCTGCATAGCTGAATCTCTATTTCTTCTATTACTTGCAACCTTGGTGCAGCAAGATCTTTTTTTTTCATTTTTTCCCCTTTTTTTCTCTGAAATAATTAATATATCTAGGTTATTCTAATTAGTGGCTTTCTATTACAGTCATAAAAAATTATAAATTTTGTCCCTCTTACCAGGAGAAATGGTATTATCAAGAAAGAAGCTGTATTATCAAGAAAGCACAACAGTTGAAGCCTGACTCAGAATTCTAATTACTGTGGTTTGGTTGAATCTCCAAGCCTGTCTGCAAGAAGAATAGAAGTATTGAAATAAAATAAGATTTTTTTTATTTTTTTCACAAGGATACCTGGGGTGGGGTAACTTAAATCAGTTTGGCACATGGGACTGAAGACCTGAGAAATCAGATTTAGTGCAAATAAGACAATAGAGAGAAAAGTTTCTAAGTTTTTCAATTCCTGAAGTGCACGAAGTCAAATATCCATTTACTGAAGCATACCAAAACCATTTCTATTTCTCGGTTTCATGGGCCCTGTCAAACAAAAATGCATGGATTCACACAAGGAGACCCTTGGATGTGCTGGATGACTGTATACTTCCAATACTCCACTTAGGAAGCATAACTAAGCTGTTGATGTTCACATGGAAAATACATTTGTAGACAATCACTACAGAACAGCAGGGTTTATAATATGTTCAGTAAGTTTCTAAAATGTTGGAAGCTATTTCAGAAAAAAATGTTCAACTTGTTTCAAGATATATATTTTTACTACATTCATGAACTTAACATGCAGTGTGTACCTAAGTTTTAATCAAGATGCAGCTGGAAATGTGAAGTTAAAATGTATATAATAATTTATTGAATTGAATTGTAGTTCTTTGTTATATTCTATTTCTTAAGGTTATATTTTCTGTTTGAATCATATGAGTTGCCTGGAAACTTTCATCCTGGATCTGAAAACATCCTACCAGAAAACTTTATCTCTACATGATAAAAATGGAGCAAAGGCTCACTTCTCTCTCTGAAAGGACTCCTTCCTTGTGATCACTCCTTATGATCAATGACCCACGTGCTATTTCTCTATATATGTCCTGGCTAGCCTCTTAATGTTTATTACTTCCTTAATCTGTTGCTGGGTTAATTGAATCATTGGCCCATGTCCTGCTGTGAATGCCCATGCAGAGACAGAGGTCTGTTTGCTTGAGAGCCCTCAGTGACATTTTTTAGAAGTATATATTTTGTGGATCATTACTTGTAGAGCTTTGTCCTAAAGATCTGTCTTGGGTTCTGGTGGTAAGTGACACAGATGAAGTGAGTGACACTGAGATTTTCCACAGCCTGCACCTGTGAGCCCATCTGTAACCACACACTATCCATTTTCCACAGCACAGGCTTTTCAAGTCTCTGCAGCATATTGTATCTGAAAGCCAGCAATTTTTAGCAATAGCTACTTCTACTAGTAGGCAGCAGCATCAGACAAATGTCTCTCCAAACCATAGTGTAGGAGAAATTTTTGAAATGCCTGAATTGTAAAAATGTGGTGAATGTGTTCTGAGGGTGTGAAATAGGTATGCCTAGACATGTCTTCCTTCCAAACAGGAAAGGGACAGCTAGGAAGTGGTTTAGTTTTACTTTAGAATGGTGCATGATTTCTCCTGGTGGTTTGGCTGTATACAAATAATATGGCCTCTTTAGACTGTGATATGTCATATTGTTGTAGCTGTCTTGTTACCTTTGAATGTGGAGGATTTTAGCGTGTGTAGATTTTTAAGCAGTATCTTATCTTTCTTTCTATTACATGCTGTGATAGTCTTACACCTGGGTATGCAAGTTTTTCAAGGTGACATTAAAAAATAAAAGTGGTAGTTATGTAAGGGTTGGAAAGCAGGACAATTTTTTCAATGTTCACTTTGTGCTGGGCTGTACAAAAGAGGTCAATGTCATTACTCCCTTTTCGCAGAAGGACAAAGATTCTTAAAGAGAAGTGAAATTAATTGCTTGAGGTAAACCTGTAGTAAAGCCCTGATTTTTTCATTCTTGTCAGCAGACACCTTTGCCCTTAGTCCTGTCACAGTTCATTATTCCCTTGTATTTGTACTTACTTGTGCTTCTGCCTTTGGATTTTGCACCCTTTTCTCTTTCCTCCTGAACAGAGAAGGCATTTAGAGTTCTTATGCTCCTGAATGGTTACGTGTAGGGACTTTCTATTCTGCTCAGAACCACAGCCAAATTTACAATGCAGGGTTAAATCAGAAATCTTATTTCACTGTTTCATCTGTGGGATGCAGTGTGCACAGGTGCTCTGGGGAGATGGCTGAGACCAATTACATTAAGAGCAGAGATTAAGTGTGTGCCTCCATCAGTACACCCTTAACAGAAATCAATTGCCAGACTGTACCAGGGGAGATCCTCCTGAAGTTTATAGGTTGAGTGGGTGAATTTGGGTGAATTTTACTAGACAGCAGAAGGGCAATTTTTTCATGTGATATCTGAAGTACCCACCTCAACATGAAATACATAGAGCTGTCTCACATCATTTTAAGAACTATTTCAATTGGGCAAGCAGCATTTTTCCTTATAAAGCACTGAACATTTTAATTAAAACTTCAGAAAATATGATCTGAGCTACACAAATTTCTGGACTAGAATCTCCAATGTGATTAAATAAAAATGAATCAATGAAATAAGGTATTACTAAAATAAGACATTTACTGGTGGTGATTAGGTGGATCTAATTATAAGAACCACTATCATGAGCTCTGCTGCACTGAGTCCAGCACTGAGCACTTGGACACTAACTAGAACATGACTGTACATATACACTCAAATTTCTGTGAAAGAGGAAAAATCTACCACAGGTCCTTTTTTTTTTTTTTTTTTGTGTGTGTGAGTGTGAGGGTGTGTGTTCTATTATCTCATATTCAAATGAAAATTCAACCATTAAAGGACTGGATGAATCACAATTGCTGGCAAAGTTTGCTTACGTTCCACATGCCGTGGAAGGGTATGGACTACACAGTTTTTCAAGAAAATCATGCAGGCAGAAAAAGTAATAAATTCGCTACTTTTGTATTTCTTCGCATGACTGCTGTCAGAATACAGCTGTAGATAAATGACTTCTTGTAGGTTTGTCCTATCAAGACAAGCCTCTCCTCGCAGGTAAGCAGCAGTGTCAGCTTGCTCCGGGTACAGTCCAGCTGGTCACAGAGCAATCGCTTTTCCGTCAGCTCCGTGGCTGCTGCCCGCTTCCCACGGAGGCGCTGCGGGGTGCGCAGGAACACTCGGTGTACTCCGGCGTGGCAGTCAGCTTTTAGAAGGACGGTGCCATGAGCCTGAGCTCCCTCTGTGTCGCTGTCTCCTCTTCCAAAGCCTGGGCTGTGTCTCAGCACTCCCAGCACCGTCTCGGTGGCGCAGCCGGCCGGGAACGCCTGCCCTCCGCTGCCGCGCTCCCGCAAGGCAGCGCCCAGGGGATGACGGGGAATGTCAGGGAATGACGGGAATGTCGGGGAATGACGGGGAATGCCAGGGAGTGAAGCGCTCCGAGAAGAGCAGGCCCTGCCGGGGCTGCAGCACACAGCGGCAGCGTTCGGCCGGCACTTCACCCTTCATTCCCGCAGGATAAAACCGGGGCCACCCCGCGCTCCTTAGGCTGTGGATCAGCTTACGGCTGGTCCCGCTCGCTCGGGGTCCCGGGCACCGCACCCAAAGCCGAACGCGGCAGCCGCCGCAGGCTGCGGGACCCGCCGGCCAGCTGAGCCTCGTCCTGTCCCACAGCACCAGCATCCTTCCCACAGCACATCTGCTCCAAGAACCTCCTGCTTTCCCCTCGTTAATGACCCATGGATCTTCCTTCCCACCCAGAGGCGATGGTGCCTTTCGGCCTCCGGAGCCAAGGCACGATCTGTGTCAGAGCTCAGCCAGCCTGGCCCGGCTGGGGCTTCCTCGAAGTCCGAGCCCATTTGGGGCAGGAGCTCAGGTTCCAGCAGCCTGAACCCCCCCCAGCCTGGCTGTTGTACATGGCCTGCCATCACCTGCTGTGCTTGTAAAGCCCGCTACAAACAGGCACCTTAGAAAGAGAGGGGACATTAAAAAATACTTGCTTTCAGGGAGAAATTGATGGAAGTGCAGATTGGTATGACAGCAAATATTATTAGGATTTTAGCATTGTTAGTTTTTTAAAGAGGGAAACTTAGTCCTCCGAAAGCAAATGGCCAACATGTGCTGTTACTGTAGAGATGCTCTCAGGTTTAGAGCTGTACATCAGAGCAGTTTACAATAAAGACCATCATCAGAATATTCTGAGCACAATAAGGACACCCTGTAAATAATGTGAAAGGTTGTGAAGCCAGGATTGCACTTTTTTCCTTTGGAGAGGGATTTGCCTGTTTTCTACTCCCCCTCTCCAAGCCTCCTTCTGAACACAGAACAAAACTCTTGGGCACAGTCCCGTGCATGTTCCTCCTCCATGGCTCAGCTTTGCTTTGTTTCCACCAAGTTGTTATTTACCACATTTAGGTTTAACCCTGGAGTGGCTTCAGTGAGAGACAAGGCCATAAAAACATTGCTCAACATCTTGTGCACCTGTGTCCCTCACTGGGTCAAGCTATACAAGGAGAAAAGCAGTGTCCTGGAGGCAACCTAATTCTTTTCAGCAAGGCAAGTACAGTCTTGGAGGCCTTTTGCTCTGCAGCATTAATTGCTTTGGTGTAAAGTGTCCTGCGTTTTCTAAGACCTGTAATCCTCAGTCAACTTCTTACAACAGAAAAATTTGTAACCTCTAAAACTAAGTGCCATGCATCCATTTGACACAGTAACTGCTACAGCCTTCACCATGAGCAGAAATGTCAACAATACAGTAGCTGAGTAACTGGTCTCATAGTTATTTCAGGTGAGAACTGTTGCACCAATCTCTCAAACCTATTGTTTGGCATAAGTGATTTGGAACACTAATGCCATCATATCTGGGCATATCTCTTTGAGCTTCTCAGTGTGATTTGCATTAATTGTTGTGTTTTGCTTATAGGTCAGCATCTGATTGTGTGGTTGCCCCACCCTTTCTTGAATGTATCTCCTGCAAGGAATGAAGCCTATTAATTAACTTATTTCCGGGTGTCAGGACACCTGATGGTTTGTAAATCTATCAGGAAGATAAAAAATATCTTATTCCTTGAAGATAAAAAGCCCCAACAACAAGAAGGCAATGAAAACTGAAAGAAAAAGAAAATTTAAGGAAAATATTATTATCAATCAAATTAAAATTCAGAAGAATGAGTAAGTACAGGCCCTTTTGCATGGGGTTGTTTTATATTTCAGTTTCTTCTTGCTCTTCAACAGAACCTTTTCCACATCCTTCTTATTATTTATTTGGGAATAAGATGCTTTAATATTGAACATATACTAGAAGAGTGTGCAGAATCTCCAAAGGCCACAGTGTCACCACAGGTAGGATTGGATTTTTAGTTTGCTTAGCTTGTCAAGCTATGTACAATCACCTTTCATTAGTTATGTAGTTGTAAGGTGCTCTGTGTCCCCATTAGTCTTAGTAGGTATTGCAAACAAGCTGATTCCCTTGTTGACTTTCTCAAATTTGGTTTCTGTTTACTTTCTGTAATGGGTCTAATGCTGGCTAAATGCCCATGCACTAGAAATTATTTACTCATTTCCTGCTCTGAGATATGGATTAGGAGGAGGAGGGCAAATCAGGCTCAAAACTTTAAAGGGTATAAAGAAAACTTTATTAACAAAATTAAAAGAAAAATAATAAGAAAATCAGAATAAACCTTCAGAACACTTCTCCTCCCTCCACACCCTCTTTTCTTTCCTACTGACAACATGAAGAGAAAAAACCTGGGACTTTCAGTCAGTTTATAACCTCTAAAATAGTCTTCAGTTCTCTTAGAGAGGGGAGTCTCTCTTGCAATGCTATGGAGACTCCTCCACAGTGAAAAATTCTCTCCTGACTATTGATTTCCATGAATACCAGCCGCCTGGAAATCTGCAATCGTGAAGTCCCTCCCATCTTTTTTGCAGCCTTCCCACAGCTGCATTCATGGGCCATGTCAACTTATTGGGGTGCTGTTTTTAAGGATGAGCTGTTCTAGCATAAAAACAAAAGTTCTTTTAATCCATCTCTGGGAACAGAGATTTTCTTCTTCTGTTTCTAGGGAAAGGTTTCTCATTTCTCTCTGTTTAAACTTTTCATTGGATCACAGCTACTGCAACATCTGCTTATTTCAACACTGATGGCTCTGCTCATGGCTGTAGTTAGAACACTACATCTACCCAACGCATTCCATGAGTTATGGGGAAAAAAACAGAGTTTGATATATCAAATGCACCTTCACCATAGTTTTACAAAAAGAATTTCACCCCAATATTAAGGCATCTAGTCAATCTCCTCCCATCGTAGAAAAAACCCTTGGCTTTGTTCTGAATTTGTTTCTTGGTAGCTTCAACTGTTTTCCACCCTTTCCCTGCTGGTTACAGTTTCATAATATGAAACTGTATGCTATATGCCCTAAATAAGCTTGTTTCAGAATGAGGCAGCTGTTCATTGCTAGACCTTTATTAAGGCTTCTCCACTGAATCATCAACTGGAGACCTGCATCTGGAGGGGAGAGCAAACAATGACTTCAGGCTCGTGTCAGAAGTGAATGTAAGTTACCTGAACTGTGTGCTGGACACTGGGACGTAGTCTAGGCACTTGCTCTCTTTTTGTTGCTCACACACACACTACTGCAGTAATTGTGATTATAAAGAGTTTGTGTTCAAATGGCAGTAAACTTGCAGTGACTGTGGGTTTTCTCCAAGTGGTACCAGTAAAACAGGTGATCTGGTGTCAGTTATACACAAATATGGCTGTATTCACACAAAATGGTAACAGTTCAACTGCAACTGGCCTAAACCTGAGAACTGCTGAATTTCAACAGAAAACCAGCCCATTCACAGGAAGTGCACCTACATAGGAGGTGTGTGCACTAAATGGGATGAGGGGATTCCTAAGAAGGAAGGTCCAGAGTAATTCAGAAGGCTTGCTATTGCAGGCCTGAAGCTGTGCCTTTTTGGAATATTGGTGCTCTGAGCTTTAGCAGATATGCTGAGAGGAATAAGGCATGGTTTTACAAGGCAGGGGCAGGGCAAGAGTGAGTAACAAACACTGGCAGGCAGAGGCTGTTGCTACAGAACCCCGTAATGCAGAGGAGTTTGTGTGCTGTTGTCTGTCTCAGATTATTGCTTCTGCCTTGTCTCACACAGCAAGTGATTCATTGCTTTTTTTCCTCAGGGTGGGGCAGTAATTGCTTTCCTAGATTGCTAAAAATAAAGCCAAACCATTACTAAAATATTAATCTTTAAATGGGGGGGGGGGAAGCAGAATGCTGATGTGTCCTATAAGCAACTGAACTTTTATCCAGAATGGATTTATAGTACTGCTATGAATAACAAATGCATGTCTTTAAATAATGAGCAACCTATTCCACAATCTATTTTTACTTAATCAGATCTCTGTTTATTCCTAATGTATGTTTCCATGTACAGTAAGACACACTGGGTTTCTTTTCCTACTGTTATTTCTCAGTATGTGGCTTTCCTTCTTGATTCATCAACACGTATTTATCGGTGCAATGCCAAACTGTGTTACTTAAAACTGTCAGAATGAAACATCTCTTGGGTCTTTTGGTGTGAAAGCACAAACACCTTGAAAATCTGTTGCTTATATTTTGCTATAGCAAGAAGGTGCTGACTGGCATTATGTTGGGCCTTGCTGCTAATCTGCTCTTTTCTTAATATCCTGGATAATTACTGTTGTACCATGTGTTCTGGGAAATGAATTGTGCTATTATGTATTTTTCATATGACACAAATATATATTTTTTATTTGTAAATGAATTTTACTTTCTTAAGGAATTTGAGATCATGTCATAATCCAAGCAAGGAGAGAAGAATATGAATTTTAGAAATGGCTGTTGTGCAGTTCCTTGGCCTTGCAATGGTCTGCATTGGTGACTCGGTGATTCCTCCTGCAGAGCTCTGCAGTAGCTGCTGCACAATAGTCGTGTGACTGTGGTTTCCAGCTATGATTTATGGTCAGATAGCACTATCTAGGAAAGCTTTGAGGGTCATTGCTTCTCTTGGCCTGAGACATGCTGTGCTTTTATGGGAGGCGTCTGTGGGTGGTGACTGGAAGAGGTAAAAAGGGAGCTTAGGCATTTGGAAAGTTTGTGGTAACTTGTTTGCAGGAGGCACGAAACCTGGTTAGATGGACTAGAACTGCCAGAGCAGCAATGGGACAGCCATCCTGCGGCTGTCCCTGTGTGTCTGCGGCCTTGGGGCAGCAGGAGCAGCAGCGCAGCGTGTGAGGTGTGCTGTGCTCGGTGGCAGTGGAACAGCAAAGGCGAGCAGCCCTGCGGAGCGATGCCGGGCACTGCGTCATAGCCCCGAGCTCTGCGGGCGCTGTTCCCTGGAGCAGGAAAGGGCTCCTGGGGACTGTAAAGAGGAGCAGGGGCTGTGCCCGGCAAGCGCCACTGGCACAAAGGCCCCGGCTCTCCGCGGCTGAAGGGCGTCTGCAGTCCGTATGCCAGGCCGGGAGGCGGGTGGGCCCCGAGAGGGTGACCGGTAGTTTCTCAGGAAGGGCAGCGGCGCGTGGCTGCTGTTGTATGTACGGCCGACGGCCGCCCGTCTCCAAGGAGAGAAGAACGTTGCCCAGCAGGCCCCGGGGCGGAAGGATCCCGGGCGCGGCCGCTGCGGCCGCTGCGCAGCTCCTCCTGCCCCGCGGGCGGCCCCAGCCCCTCCGCCCGCCCGAGTGCACCGGCCCCGCCCGGCCTCTCCCCTTCGCACGGCCCGCCTTCCCGCAGGCCCCTGCCGCCGCCGGGGCTGCCCGCCCGAGCGCCTGCCGGGCCGCGGCGCCGCCGTCCGGCTTTAGGTTCGGGGCTGCGGCGCCGCCCGCGGCTGCCGAGCTCTAGGCCGCGGGCGGCGGCGGCCGCCGCGGGGCCGGTGGTAGTGTGGCGCGGCGGGCGGGGCAGGCGGCAGGATGGGCGGCCCGGGCACACCGGGGTCCTGCGGGACGGCAGCGGCGGGCGGGCGGACTGGTGTCTCCTTCACTTCGCCCTCCAGTGCCCAAAGCTGCAGCAGCGCGGTCTGCCGCACGACTGCACCCCCCCGTGACCGGCCCGAGCCCACCTGCCCCGACGACCGGCCACAAGCAGCACAAGCAGGTGCCGGCCCCGGCCGCTACCGGCCCCGCGGGGCAACGTGGGGGGGGGCGGGCGGGGCTCGCCTGGCGTCGAGCGGGTCCGGGGCCTCGTGGGCCGGGGGTTGAGGGGCCGCGGGCTCGTCCCAGCGCTCCCGGGTTCGTGGGGTGGGCGGGGGGCTCTCCGTGGCCGCTGTCCCCGCGGCCGGGCTCGGTTGCGCGAGGCGCGGCGGGGCGGGCCGGTCAGGCCGGGATGCCCAAGATGGCCGCGCCGAGCGGGTCGGTTCACCTTGCGGCGGGGCGGGCGGCGCGCCTGGCACCCGGCCTGGGGCCGCCGCTCGGCCCGGCCCGCGCTGCGGCCGCATCCCCGCTCGCCCCTCTCTGCGCTGCCCTTCCCCTCCGGGAGGCGCTGCTTTACTACCCCCGCCTCGCTTCCTGAGCCCATTTCCAGATCTTGTCCTTTAAGTTTCTACATTGGCCTGGCCGATATCAGGCTTGCGTGTCCACCTCCGATCTGTGAATAGAGAGACGGTTAATGCAAGGGTAAGGAGGTGGCTTTTTTTAAAGCTCTCTGCACTATCAGTGTAAGCCTGAAGGTCACCGTGTGTCCGGTGTATTTTAACAAATTAATTTTTTAATAACCTTAATTCTTCTGTTGCTATTTATTGGGATACGGATAATTTCGGCATAGTTGTTGCTTTTTTAAATTGCATGAGTACAGATTTTTAAAAACATCTATTATAGGCTGATATGGTTTCTAGTTTGATCTTGAATATCTTGAGATCTTAAAAGTGTTAGAAATCCTAATAGAGGCCTGTGGCATTTGTTAATTGTAGAGTATGAGAGTTTTGAAATACTGCCTCCAAGGAGAACTGTGATGTAGTAATTCCAATAACCTTAATACATTTTTCTGTTCTTGGGGTGACTTATTTTTTTATCGCAGAAGAAAGCATGATTGTATCTCCTGAGTAACAGATTATTTAACATTTTTTCATCATGGTGGCATGAAACAAAGATTAGGGTGGAGCTCTCACTCGGCTCAAGTATATTCTGTACTTCAAGTCGATTATTTTATAGTTTTTAAAGCAAACTTGTAGTTGCTAAATGATGCTAATTGTTTAGTGACTTCTGATTAGTAGTTTTTAAGTGAAAGATGCTTCAAAATAGGGTTGGAAAAAATTGTTTGTCATTTTAAGAATTTGTGAACCTATCTAATGTTGAAGGACACAGGACTGATTTTTTTATGGCCCTGTTATCATTTAATGAACGTTCTGACGGTGACACTGGTTTATCAGGCATTTAGTATATCCAAAATTAACTCTTGGTTTCCTGTTTTGTCCTCATCTATCCCTGTCAGTAATACAGTATATTATTAGAACAGCAGTGTGACAGTTGTACTCTCTTTCAACATTTTATCACACAACTTGTATCTGTAGACTGCAATGTCTGACAAATACTGGTTGGTTTCCCTGAAGTGGTAAGGATACTTAACTAGGCCAGATAAAACAGTAGCATCCTTTTTACTGTAATAATCCTCTAAATTTTGACAGAGATACAAGTTTGTTACCTTCTCAGGACATTTCTCCTTAGCATAAATCTCTTGTCTGTACTGGTTGTCTAGTCAGCTTGGAAACAATGAAAACAAAAGGGAAAAGCTCGTTTATTTATACTGTAAAAGCATGTCTGTGGTAAAGGCTAATATAAAACTCCAAAACTAGAAATGATTATTTTTCTGGCAATGCTAGTTAGAGGTGAGATGTATACTCATGAGAGGAAAAGTGTAGCTAAGCCTTCTCTGTGAGATGTTAAACGGCTGAATTGTGGGGGTGCTGTGCAGCAGAACTCTGCAGGCGAGAGTTCTCACACTCCCTTGTAATTGGTCTATAAGCTGCTGCTTTCTATGGAATAAATAATAGGAACCATTCAATGGCTTGTCACTGGGATCAGGGTCTGTTCTTCTATAAACTTGAACTTGGGCTAAGCTTCTTTATGCGTCAGATGCTTTAAGCCATTTTCATGTCTCTTTAAAAAAATGTTTAGTTTAACTCTGTGAAAACCAGACTTGTTCTTGAGCAAGTGATAGATGTCTTGATATAGTGACTTGGTTGTAGAGTTTAGACATCTTTCCTAAAGAAGTTTTTCTGAATTTGTGTTTATGTGTGTGAAACTGAGTATAAATATTGTTTCTTAGAGGAAGTTGAAATGATCCCCTTAGGGCAATAGGGAGCTGAAGTAGGCTACTCTGGAAATCTGCATTATGAATTGTAGAAAAATAAGGAACAGTCTTCTGCCTTCCCATTGATTGCTAAAGTAGTTTGTTTTTTTTTTTGTTTGTTTGTTTGTTTTTTGGTGGTTTTTTGGTGGTTTTTTTAAATTAGTAGCAGTTCATACAATTTGGCCCCATATGGCAGGTGTAATTAGGGTTTGGAAGCTAACATGTGAGAACACTGCCATTGTTGTTTTTCAAGTTCTAAAGATAGTTTCTTCATTTACTTAAAAAGGAAAAAAATCAATCCACCACACTAAAGGAAAATAAAAAGTCAATTATGTTAATCTGAGTCTCTCAGCTAAACCAATGTGACCAATCAGTTTGAGAAGATAAGCTTTTTTGTTTGCATGTGTTTAGCCTTTTCATGGCCTTGTCTAGTTAGTTTCATTTTCCCCTCTTCCACAGTTTGGTGGGAGTTATTAATATACTCTGTTTTCTATAGTTCACAACTTTAAAATACAGGCCTCTGTAACAGCAGCCTCTTGCCATTGAAATCATGGGAAAACAGTGTTTGAAGGAAGTGCAGATAAGAGTGTGTGTTCCCAGGGAGGAGAGTGATAGGGGCCTCCCTGAGACCTTAGCCTGCTGTCTGTCCATGGGGCCACAGCTCATCTGCAGTGGCAGGTGCTTTAACACCAGGGCTACCAGAGGCTCCCTGTCTGAGAAAGGCACTTGTAAGGAGATCTCTGCTCCCAGACCCCACACTCCTCCTACATGGATGTTTTAAACTAACAGGACAACTTCCCAAACTTAAACTCTTGTATGTTATTAGGTTGATTGCTGGTTAATGGCATTAGATCTTTCTTTTAAAATTGTATGTCTTCCCTGTGAAATATGGGGCAAAAATGATGTTGGAGAGCAGATATGCTCTCTCTTTACATTTTCAAAACTAAAACCTTGTGGGTACTTTGAGGTAGTTTTCATAAGCATGTGTCAACTTTGACTTTGTGGAACTTCAGGGAATAACTGTCTGCATTACAGGTTTTACATTTCTAGTGTCCAGGTTTTTGGCAGTGGCTATGCCAACTCTGGAAATGTGAGTTATTAATTAATTCCTGGTAATGAAAGATGTATGGATAAATCTACCTGAAAAGGTAAGAACTGGATGGTCTTGTAATGCCTTTTCTCTGCCGTGCCTCTTCTCTGCCTAAGCCGAGAAAACATCTCATGTTCACAGTGACCTTCAGTGAAAAGCTGCATTTCACAGAATACTGTAATATCATATCTATTAATTTTAAATATATAATTATATCTATTAATTGTTTTTATGTAGCAGAATCTGCCTTAAGGATTATCTTGAAACAATTGTGGTAGCATTTTTTGATGTGTGCAGTGGCAGAAGGTTCATTATTAATTAACCCTTTACCTTTCAGCTCCAATGGCGATTCCTCCAGCATATGTAGACCTTGGCAAACCTGCCAGAGATATCTTCAATAAAGGATATGGTAAGAATAATACCTTTTATAAGTGGTGTTTGAGGTGCAACAATGAATTGCCTTTTTAAGTCTATATGGGAAATTGAACGATCAAATGCCAGTGTTTTCAGGGAGGAGGAAGGTGTGCTGTGTTTTTTATCTTTACCACCAACAAACTGATCGTTGAAGGCTTTTTGTGGCTTGTTTTGATGTGAAGGCTGTTAAGTCTCACTGCTTGAGTCACATAAATGTCAGAGGTGTACAAGTATGCAAGAATGCCAGCAGCAAGTGTAGTTTAACTTAGCAGCACTTTGTTTACTGGTCTGTCTGTGCCACAACATTTGTTGATATAGAAAGGGTTATATACCCGTCTAATGTAGCCTTTTTTGGACTAGAAAGAGGAATGGCTATTGGGATAAAGAATCCTTCCACATCTTAAAATGCTTTAATACCAGATAGCTGCATAGTTAAATCATTCTTTGTTACAGTGCTCTTTCTTTCTGGTCTTTGGAAATGTGGGGGTTTTTTACTAAGACTGTTGCTCCCCTCTTTGGATAACAATGTGAATTGACACTCTCACAAAACCTACTTATATTCCATTGGTTGTGTATTTCCCAGTGACTTTGCTTTTACAGTTTTTTACTTTGAAATATTTTGTCTTGGTGCAGAAAGAGGTGGTTTATGGGTTGGGATAGCTCTTTAAAAGGCATTGACTTCCATTCCAGGAACAGAAAATGTATTTCCTTTTAGAAGCATCATTTGGTAGTTAAATATACTCATGCAGAACTGAGAGGCACTTCCCTGCCTTATTTTGGAGAGGCCTCCTTTACCTGCTGTGGCATCTGTATGCTGAAGTCAGTCTATAGCTGTTTATACATATTTATGTAGGACACTGCTGAGCCTGAAAGACCAGCTTGTTGAAAAATGTGCAGGGCCTTAGTTAATCGTGTAACTTTTACTTCTGTTTATTAAGGCTTTGGGTTGGTGAAACTGGATGTGAAAACAAAATCTGCAAGTGGAGTGGTGAGTTTAAGTAACTTCTATTCATTATATATATTTTCTAGCTACGTTCTGATACTTAGTTAAAAGGGGCACATTTCAGATACTGTTAAGTACTTTACAGGCTATATCAATGATAAATATCTGGTGTTAAATAATATCAGAAGCCCTTAAAGTTCTGAATGTATCAGGAATATTGCCTTGTTTAGTAATCTTCTTATAATAAAAGGGCTTATTAATTGTCCCTGGTCTTACATGTGAAGGTAAACAAATAAAGGATTTTAATATACCAATTATAGTATACAGATTTTATTTCTGAAGTACCTTTGGTACTGTTTGGGGGAAAATTCTGGCATCTTGGTTTTTGTATGAAGTAGTTGGCATTGAATGTTGAATCTTTGGCTCTTCTAGGTACTTAAGTGCTGCAGTAGTGTTCCATGCATGATGTCTTATCATGCAAGCAGTGCCCCCTGTGACTTTTATCTATTTCTATAGCAGACTTTGCAAAATACAATGGTAGATTTTTTTTTCTCCCCAGAGCTAGAGCCTGAGTACTGTAACTTACTGTTAGAAACAAGGTTCATGGGTTATATGCTCTGTTTTTTCTAGAAGTCTGTATGCCAGTCGAAACACAGTTTGCAAGAGCCCTTACTATTACAGAGGTAGTTGTTCTTACTGTAGCTTGTTTCTTTGGAGGACTACCATTTATGCTGGTAAAACTCTCTGAAAAATCCAAGCCCTAATGTGAATCCCGTATCAGTTACAAGCCATCCTTCCCAGGAGGAGAAACTGCTGGCATATATGTACTACAGATGTTTTAAAGCAGAGATAAGAAGATAATATAATCATTTGTTTCTCCTGAAGCTATTGCCCCAATGGTTACAATCACATAGACTCTGCGCAGTAGGAATAGCACAAAGCAAAAAGTTCAAGCTGAAGGTATTTGTGTAGTTCCCATCCCTTGCCAAGAAATAGACCTGCTAGAATTATGCAACTGTGTATGGTGTCACTAACATCATACAGATAAATGTCTTGGACGTGGTCAGATTTGATCAGCCACCATTAAAGAACAGTTCAATCATGTTTGTTTTGCGCTTCTGGGGCTTTTACTAAGAGTGCCTAAAGACTTGCAATTTCAAATCTGTTTCCTTCTGGGGAAGGTGAGTGTGAAAGTTTGTTTGAAAATAATGTGTATGGAGGAAGACAGAGATAAAAATGTTTATTTATATGTTTTAAAAAGCTCTTCTTAAATCATAAGGGCAATAATACTTCACTTGAAAGAGCTCTTTAAAAGATACTTGCAAACCTGGCTTTCACTTCTAATTACCTTCAGTTTTTGAATAGTGGTACACAGAAACTATTCATTCTGTTCTTTGTGAGAATCCAAATAGTGAGAGACATCAGCGTTTACTTCTTTTAATAAAGAAATGTGAGTGATACTGTTGATTTCTAAGTTACTTTGAAGAATTTCAGGTCAGATCATACCATACTATAAACCCAGCCTGTTTGCTAAGCTCCCACTTCAAACATTATTTCTGTGTGTCATTGAACCAAGGTGCCAGGGCAATAGGAATTTTATAGGTGTAGTAGAAACAGAGAAAAGAGTAGAAGGTGTGCCTATGGCTAGTATGAAAGGCTAGTGCATTGGGCAGACTAAGAACTCTTCCAAAAACAGTTAAAACCCCAACCCAAACAAAACAACCAAACCACCCACCCACCCCCAGTTTGAAAAATGATGCCATTCTATGACTTTTTCCAGTTGCACGCTGTAGAATGTAAAAAATACACTAAATCACAAAATACCTATGTGTATGTCAAAATCACAAAATACTTATGTGACCTTAAAGAATTTTACTGGAGTTGTAATACGTGCCTAATGTGTTCTTGGCTCTTGGTTTGATTTTTAAATTGCTCACTGGGAGTGTCAGAACCTTACATTTCAAGAACTTGTTGCTGCTTTAGAGGAGAGTTCTTGTGGTGGTTACTGTCTTACTTTAGAGTTAATTTGCCACCTGTAAGCTTTGTAATAGTGGCAGGAACACTGCAGTTGAGATGGGATTGTGGAGAGTCCTCCATGTGGGCATGAGTCATTAATTCTTCTTGGCTGTGCTAGTCTCCCTTCTCCCCTGCAAGTTGTCTACTGATTTTAAATTTTTTTCCATAAGAAGATCTTGGTGCTTGCTGAAGGAAACACTGTGTAATGCTTTCAGGATCACATGTATCTTCTGTGCTTTTTAGGAATTCACAACATCTGGTTCATCGAACACAGACACTGGAAAAGTGAATGGAAGCTTGGAGACCAAATACAAGTGGGCTGAGTATGGTCTGACTTTTACAGAAAAATGGAACACAGATAACACTCTGGGAACAGAAATTGCAATTGAAGATCAGGTAATAGATTAGGAAAATATTTATTGGTTTTACCTCTGTGTAAGAATTGAATTTATAGCTTTATCTTATCTTCTTCCCCCTTCAATTAGCTTGCCAAAGGCTTGAAGGTGACATTTGATACAACTTTCTCACCAAATACGGGGTAAGAATTGTTAACGTTTTTACCTTACTTAGGGAGTGACAGCACCCATGGTCCATTGATCTGGTCTGTGGTATTGACAGAGCTTTTTGTATGGTTTGCTATTGATCCAGCTTAGCAAATCACAATGCTAAAGGCTTCTGCTCTTTACCATGACATCACTGTGGGGTTAGTATTGCACATTTCACAACTTTGCTTATTTTCTGGGATAGAAATACTGGAAGATTGCAGGAAACATGAAACTGTTGCTGCATTCATCAGAAAATGCCTGCTTGCTATAGCCCTGGGTGGTCTGAATAGGCTGGCTCTACTTTTGCCTGGTCCAGGGGATGCATGTGCAAGACTTCTAGATATGTTGTGTTAGAATCATAGGGCTTGAATCTTGCTGATCATTGAGGAAGATCATGTATGCTTAACGTAACTCTTTTCTCTGTTTCAGAAAAAAAAGTGGTAAAATTAAGTCAGCATATAAACGTGAATGCATAAACCTAGGCTGTGATGTTGACTTTGATTTTGCTGGGCCTGCAGTCCATGGTTCAGCTGTCTTTGGTTATGAAGGCTGGCTTGCTGGTTATCAGATGACTTTTGATACTGCCAAATCAAAATTGACAAGAAATAATTTCTCTGTGGGTTACAAGACTGGAGACTTCCAACTGCACACTAATGTGTAAGTACTGAAAACTTCTCCAGCTTTCCAGAAGCAGGCTTTCTTTAACTTCTAGTCAAAATACAAATGTTTGAAATATCAAGAGGTGCTTAAGGCCATTAATGGAGTGCATTTTTCAAAAGGAAACTCAAAATAAATGTAAATGATACTTTGTATCTCTCTTTCAAAATGAAACACATGGGACTGGTCAGCACTTGCAGCATATGTGGTACAGATACTGAAGTATGTGCAGATTGGAAGTGCAGTGCTTCAGTTGTGCAGAACTGATCATAATGCTTTTTCTGGCTATCCCACTATATTGAATTGTATCAGATTACAATTTAAGGGCAGTAGCTTTGTTAGAGGTAGTAATTAATGTTGCATTAATGCTGTAATAGTTTCTAGAGCAAGACTAGAGCCTTTCTTCTGGGCTTTTTGTGGAGGTTCATCTTCTTGCTTGTCAGGGATTAAGAATGCATGAAACAGTGTAAACAAGTGTAAGACATCTTTCTTCAGACTTGCTGCCTGTAGATCTTACTCCAGAGCAATCTGATCAAGACTTACTGAAAAACATGGTATTTTCAATCCAAGTAAATAAAGTTGGTGGAGTTCTAGTGTGTTTAGATAGTTAGAAGTTTTGCTTTTGAAGGGAAAGCATGGGGATGGTATCTCTCTGAATTCATGGAAATTGAGGAATATAGGAGAAAACTATAAAATACTTTAGAGTCTGGGCTGTAAGAATTCCATTTCAGTTTGCTAATGTAAAACATTGTGACAGATTTTTGAAAGGTCATTCAGTTCTCTAGGAGTTTCACGTATTCAATAATCATAAGTGCAGAAGGCCCATTTTGTAACCAGTAACACATATTTGCCAGTTTGTAAGGATTTGATCTAGAATTTTGTTCAAGGACTTTGTTTGGCAATTAACATGAGAATTAGCTGTAGCACCCTAAAATACCTTTTTATTTCCATGAATTACTGTAGTTTAATTTTACCCTGAAGCCTTTGTTCATCTCCCCTTCTCTTTTCAAAAAATGTGAAACAACTCAAATTTTGAAATTCTTACTTGAATAAAAATCTTTTTTTTTTAATCACTTTTTTTTTACTACTTCTGGAGTGGATTATGCAAATAGAAAGCTAACTTTTCTCTTAATTTATGCAGCAATGATGGTTCCGAATTTGGTGGGTCAATTTACCAAAAAGTGAGTGAGTCTCTTGAAACTGCTATAAACCTGGCTTGGACAGCTGGTAGCAACAGCACTCGCTTTGGCTTTGCAGCTAAATACAAGTTGGATCCCACTGCTTCTCTTTCAGTAAGTATGGCTGTAACCTGAAGGGTTGTGCAAAGTACAGTGTATTTTCAGTTGCTGTGAATCCCTGTGTTATTAGTTCAGAATAGGCTGGGAGGCCTTGTAGGAATTACTCTTACAGTCCAGGCAATTATAATTAAACCGTCAGTATTTAAATTCTGTCATGTTGCTTACAGCCAAGTCTCATAGAATCTGACAGTCAGATGTGCTTATGTTGGAGATCCTAATGTACTTATAAAATGAAAAACACAGTTTAGAAAAACACAATATAAAAAATGTTTGTGTCTGGTTCTGTAAGTTTACACAATTTTTTTTAAATCAGTTTTTGGGGAGCTCTGTCACATTCTGTAAGAACTCTGGCAATACTGGTTAAAAGTTGATAAGCAGCAAAGTTTCCTGTATGTTACAAAATTGGAATCATTTTGTTGAGGAAGTGATGCAAAATGAGATAAATAATTTTGTGGATATTGTTTATGATGACATTACCCAATGTTTGCTGCGTGACTGACAAGATACTAACTCCTGTGTAATATGAACATGGAGGAGTCCTCTGATGTAGCATTTTTTTAGGTGGTAAATGTGTCTCTGGCCTTCTGAAAAAGGGGAAGTGGTGAAGTTCACCTATGAAACTATGTTTCAGTAACAGTTCTTCCTGCCCTTACATTCCTGCTCTTAAATATGTTATTGCTTCAAAATATGTTACTGCTTCAGCTGTAAGTTGGAGCATGAGGGCATAGCTGGAAGGAGAGAATTCAGGAAACACAGGTTAACTGAAAGAACAGATAACATTTGGTTAAACTGATAACAGCAGTGTTGCCATAATTATTCTGGATTCTAAATGGTAACAAATAACTAATCAGTTTCAGCATTTCAGTTGCCTTTTTTTTTTTTTTTTTTTAGGCGAAGGTGAACAATTCTAGTCTAATTGGAGTGGGTTATACCCAGACCCTGAGGCCAGGTAAGAGCTGTCATGTGAATTATATCATATATATATCTTCTATGCATCCTAAAAAAAATAGAGGTCTCTGCATTTATATGCAATTTTTTTCCTTCAGAATATTTTTTCCTTTGAATGCCAAGTAGATATTTTACAGTAGCTTCAATCATACATCAAACCATTAGCTAAGCAAGACAAACTATTTTATCTAATGGTATTAATATATTCCTCACTGATCTGTGCAGGAGTGGACTGTATTATGTTTGACAGCTTAGCTTTAGGCTAGGCAAAGCATGTCTTCTTTTTTGGCACTGCTTTGTCCAATCATACTGTGTTGAATGATAGCAGGTCTTCAAATTATGATTAATAGTCAAAACCTCACACTTCCTGCTCTTCATATTTAGTAAAGAAACCCTCCAGACCTTAACTTGTTCCACTTAAGTATGAAAGCACCTGTTAAAGCTGTATTACCATTGGTTAGTTCCTTACTTGAAAAATCTAGTTTCATTCCATCCCTTTATAGGTAGGAGTGCCTGTGCACAGATTTCCTCCTCCTTTGCATGTCTTAATGCAGGAAAGGAGAGCTCTTGCGTATTTAGCAATTAGAGACTTCATATATTGACGTTATAACTTTACAAAAATCATGGGACTAACTTTCAGTAGATTTCATGGATGTATTCTCCTCAAAAAATCTTTAGAGGAAAGTAGTTGTATGAAAAGAGAGCTACAACTGGGACTTGCGATGACAGAGGTTAAGTTGCATGAAAGCTACTGTGTTGTAAACATGCTTCTTAAAAATCTTACAGGTGTGAAGCTTACACTGTCCGCCCTGATAGATGGAAAGAGCATCAATGCTGGTGGCCATAAACTTGGTCTTGGCCTGGAACTGGAGGCTTAAAAAGATGAAGAAACTGCTGCAGAGAAGGGATATCAGAAGAATTTGGCCTTAAAATGTATTTCCAATGTGACCAGCAGGCTTTTTCCCAGGAAGGATGACCTAGAACAAGAGCTGTATTTGAAGTATTTAGACAGTTACTTGTTAGCTGGTTTCTAGTTAAATTGGTTACCCATCTAGTTAAAATTCTGCATTAGTGCAGTCACTTAAACATTATTTAAATGTATTTAACTGTTTAATGCGCTACCCACAAATAATGAAATAGACATTTATGAAAACTGTACAATTGTGTGCATGTTTGTTTTTATGTTCCTTTTAACATTCGATATTGCCATTGAATGAAAAATGGATCACTGGATGTTTTGAAATGAGGTCAATAATTTTGTTGAATGACCTGAACTAGAAATACATTTGGTATCCCAAGACAAATTATGAATAAAACAAGTACACACACATACTTGTGCCTCAGATATTTTAAGAGTGAAGATACGAGGGTAGTGCTCAGTTAAGTTTTAACTTTAAGTAATCCAAGAAGTAGTGCTCTGTACCTTCGTGCAATTAAGGACCCCCACCCATGACAATACTGAATATAGGTGAACAGTTGGATTCCTCAAGCAAATTGAATGTGCTTTTCTGTCAGGTAAGGTTTGTCATGACACAATGGTTTATTCCCCCTGTGATCCACGAGCGAGATGTGCTGTGTTCCTAGTTGGCCTTCTGATGCAAGAAGTGCAGATCGGTGTACTTGGCACACTGAGACATTTAAGAAATGTTCCTTGAAAAACCTCACCACAAACACACCTTTTGCTTATATTTGTATGAAGTGAGATGTATCTCTGCAATGAATGTAACAGTGTAATGGTATAACAGCCTGCTTATCCCAACTGCTGTGAGAGGTTTCTGCTTAAAATGACTGAAATAAAGACAATTTTAAATGGACACAGAGGAAAATGCATCTGATCTTGCTTTCCCTTTAATAAATCTTGGCAGATACCCATTTTAAGTTCAGAAACTTGAAGAATAATGGGAAAACTTTAATGTTTTTCTAGAATAGTAATAAAGAGTATATAAGCATGAGGGATATTTAGTCTGCGGACCTAACATCCCTGAAGTTCGAACTAGCTGTGAATGCTTTTAATGTGTAGTATGTTAAATACATGTAGTTGCACTGCTTACATTTAAGAGTTGGAATTTACTGAGCTTGGGGGAATGCCTGGAGCCTACTTAAGATACTCTCATAGCTGAGAAGGGTCTCTTGATACTTAGTCTTGCAGTCAGTGGTTCACAGCAGCTCCCTTCGTAGTGCAGGTGGCTGGCTCATGATGAGGAAGCTCTCTCTGGTTTGAAAGTGTTACCAGTTGATACTGGATTAATGTCCACAAAAGTATCAGTGATTTGCTAGAGGTCTTGTTCCATTCTGCATTGTTGCCCTCAGACTGAAATTTCCCATGAAACACTCTGTTACAAGCTGCCTGTGTTTAGGCTTTAGCTGTGGAGTAGCTGAGCCACCTTCTTTGCAGAAGACAGAGTAGAGCTTAAGCCTCCAGCTCAGGCTCTTGAGCAGGCTTGCTGGTGTGCTTGACTAGTTTTCTTATATGAGAGTAAAGCATTTGTGCTGTGGGGTACCTTTACTGCTGTTGTCACTAAATGCCCTTGTCTGAGTTGCATTTCCACCATTTAGGGTGGAAGAAGCATGTAAGGTGTAATTTGTTGCTGTATTGCATGTTGTGCATATTTTTATTTTGAGGTGGTTTTATGTGCTAGACCACTTAAAAGCTAGAAACCATGCAGACAGACATTGAATTTTTGTATGTGTTTTCAGTATAACCATCTTTGGTGCCTCACAAAGACTGGGCTTCTGATACAAAAAACACCAAAAAAAATAAAGCTTAAAAAAAACCAAACCAAACCACCAAAACATTCCCAAAACAAACCAAAACAACCTACCAAAACCAAAAAAACTTCCCGAAATGTTGTGTGCCTGTGTAGATTGTCCAGCTGCAGCACCCAGACAAATAATGGATTGTGTCTTTTGGTTATGAATGTTTCTATCCTTGTTTCTATCCTCTTTTGAGGGGGCTGTAATTGACTTTTGTTTTTGGTGGTAGTGGTTTTGGGTTTTTTTAATTTTAGACACAAACACTATAACCTTTTTCTTCACTATCTGCTCATCTAGATATTTTTTTTCTGAGGTCACAAAATGGGTAAGTGATATAAAAGCACATATTGCTGAGTTTCCCTTCAACTCTTTAAAATTAGTAATGGAAACTTGAACCTATTCATTTTACTCTTTGTAAATGTGCATGACTTAACCAGCCCTCAGCCTTTAAACTTTAGGTAGTTGTAGTTGTTACAGTGCTGATAGGCAGCCAGAGAAGTAAAAGGGCTCTGCAGTAGTTAAGAGAACTGTGAAAATGTGAGTTTTTCTAAAATACTCTGTCATAAATCACTACTTTGAACATTAAAATGAAGTTCAGTGTCTTTTTCTTAACATCTCTCACGTAAGGCTTATTGAAAATGGCTTTCAAACTAACTTTTCAACTGTTACAGAAGCTTGTGGTGTAATTGGAGTTCTGTGGTAAGGAATGTTGGTAGTTTATATAGCTCCATTTTATTAAAATATGTAAAAAGCCTTAACGATAACTTTCAGTGCCAGACAGCCTTTCCTCAGGTGTTCTGAATAAAAAACCCCACCACTTGAGATCACCAATGACCAGAGCATCGTTCTGCATCTTGTTTGTGTAAATTGTAGCATTGCATTCCTGCCTGGTACAGCTGGAGTAGGGGGTGTCTGTGTACATTGCAAGGAGACTTAATCATGCTTTCATAAATAAAAATCCTTTCACATGAGATTATGATGCCCTGGATTTCACGAGTTACTGTCTGAATGTCCTGAATGTTTATGCTCTTCCTGTGCTGTAGAAATTCTCCAGGTTGGTTCATTTAACCTTGCACTCTTCACGTGGTTCAACTGGGCGTGGTATATTCCTAAATCTGCCTCTTGCACTCTGCAGTTGTTCAAAAGCAGGAAATTTTGAACTATTCTGGAATGGGTAGGGAAACCTTTTGCCCCCAAGCGTTGTGATGGGTTTTTACCTTTCCTTTGGCGCTGGATGAAGCGAGGCAGCAGTAAGGGTGCTTGCTGCCCTCTAATGTCCTGTTCTGGTGTTGGGCTCATTGCTGCAACAGGCCGTCAGCCGTGCACGAATACACAATTAATTCCTGGTGGCTGCTCTGCTAGGGGAAGTAGAACCGGGCAAACGAGACAGCTTATGTGCGGATGATTCAGCCCTACTTCTATCAAAGGTTTCCTTATCAAACCAGTGAGCAAAGACAGAAGCAATTCTATGCAAGGCGAGGCAGTAATAAAACTGACTCCCACCTGTAGCAGTAGTGTCTTAATGGCAGGTAGAAATGCTTCCTGGGAACCAGCTAACAGGAAGGGAAACCCAAAGAGAAAGCCGGCTGGGTTGCATAGCATAAAAAGGCTAGGCTTATTTTAACTGGTTTTATTGTGTTTGTCAGTTTCCCTTTGCAGTGGAATGTTTCTGTTCCCAATCTGGAATAGTAATAAAAGCATAGATCATATCCATTAGTGTAGTGTGCATTCATTGAAATTAGTGGTATTCTGTTTCTCATTATTCTTTCTGGGCCTGCCTTTTAGTTGTGCTTTGGGTCCTTCTTTCCACATGCTGCTGGATCAAATGGGAAGCAATAAACAAGTGCATTTTTCTGAGCATAATGTGCAGCATCTTTTACTTCAGCTGCAAGTTTGATACAAATGCTTATGTAAACAGAAGAAAACTTTTTTTTTTGCAAAGCAGTTTCTGAGAATATTAATTAAAACTTATGAAAATACTATTAGACAGAATGTGAGGTGTTACATACTGAGATTTGGTTCATATCTACCCTCATGTATCTGCTGATGCTGGGAAAAGTGCTGACAGACCTTTAAAGATGGCAAGCCTGGACTGTTTCAGCTCCAAATATTTGACCTTTACTTCAGATCTTTTTAAATGAGGATTTTCTGCTGAGCTGAATACCACGGCAGAACTTGCAGTACACTTGCTGGTTAACAGTAGCGCACATACCAGAAATGTTTTGTGGGTTTTTTGTGGGATATTCTTTGTCCTGGATCCATGGGAGAAGATCCTAATGCTGAAGCAATGATGCTGTTTAAGGGTTTGGCATTCTTAACACTCACTTTTTTTTGTTTACTTTGCCTGCGTTCCTATGAGCATTAAACCACTGAATGGCTATTACAGAAACGTCCCTTGTCTCTGGCTGTGCTTCACCGCTTCAGCCTGAGTTACCGAGCTCTGCCTGAGAGCCGGCACGGACGGGAGGGCTGGGGTGGGGGCCCACAAGGAACCAGGCAGCTTTGCCCTCGGATTCTTAGCGGTCTGTGCTGGCATTGTTAAAAATACGCTTTTAAATGACTCTTTAGTACGCACACGCGACTCCTTCGTTTAAGAAATGCTAAATTTCGCTGTGCTGTGGTTGGGGTTTGGCTGCGGTGTGGGGAGGGATGAGTTTGAGTTCTCCTGCACCGGCCGGGGTATTTTCCCGGCAGCTTCCGAGCGAGCTTTGTGGCCAGCTCGCTGTTCCTGGTGATCCGCTGCGGTCCGTGCCGCGGCTCTGGCGGTGGCGGACGGGGACGATGGCCCCGAGCCGCCCGGGCCGCTGCCGCCCCCTGAGTCCGCCGCGGGCTGCGGGCGCCACCTGGCGGCCGCCGGTGCCCCCTGACGCCGCCGTTGCGCCCTCAGGAGGAGCCGCTCCTGCGGGCACCGTCCCCGGCCCACCGACCGAGGGAGGCAGTGGGAAATGGTGATGGCAGCGAACCCGAGTCATCCTGAGACGAAGAAACAGAATTAGAGGAGGAAAGGCCCCGCGTACGCCGGCACTCGGAGTGCTCTATCCCTGCGGCTGAGACCCGAGCAGCGCCCGTGGGCTCTGAGGGAGCAGCCAGCGCTGTTCTCATGGCCTGTGGCAGCTGGCTCCTGGGAGCCTCCACTCCCGTCTAAACGCAATTAATTAACGCAACAAGTTGTCTTCCCGACTGCTGCTCAGCCCCTGACGTGATTGTACTTTTCTAGAAGAAATCCTCAAATGGCTTAAGATACCTTGATTTGCAAAGAGATGTTCTGGCCACCCTTGGCTATAAGAAACACTTGCTGGCAGGAGGACAGGGCACACCAGCTGCCAAAACCCAGCAGGCAAAGGGGAAGGATTCAAAACGTTGCTGATCGGTGATATTCTCATGTCTGGTGGCATCAGGCAGTGTGGTGGGGCTGGACCAACGCTGTGGTGGCCACAGGACATGTTAGAAGTGCAGGCTCATGGCCACAGCCCAGGGACCTCACACTGCTACTGTGTGGGTCGCTCACTAACTCTTCCCCCATCACAATTAATGGTAATTTATTAATTGCAATTTATTGTAATTGCAGTTGATTGTGTCAATCGACCCGCTGGAGCATGGGGACAGGGAAGAGAGGCCAGCAAGTCTGCTAAGGGCCTGTCCCACACGGATGTGGCCAGCAGTGTGCCCAAGTGGCCAAGAATGCCAATGGCATCCTGGCTTGTATGAGAAACTATATGATCAGAAGAATTAGGGAAGTGATTGTCCCCTTGGGCACTGGTGAGGCCACACCTTGAGCGCTGCGTCTGGTTCTGGGCCCCTCAGCTCAGGAAGAACAGTGAGGTGCTGGAGCACGTCCAGAGAAGGGCAGCAGAGCTGGTGAAAGGTCTACAGGGTAAGTCCTATGAGGAGCAGCTGAGGGAGCTGGGGTTGTTTAGCCTGGAGAAAAGGAGGCTCAGAGGTGACCGTATCACTATCTACAACTACTTGAAAGGAGGGTGTAGCCAGGCTGGGGTCAGCCTCTTCTCCCAGGCAGCTGGTGACAGGATGAGAGAGCATAGCCTCAAGCTGCACTATGGGAAGTTTAGCTTAGACATTAGGGGGAATTTCTTCAAAGAAAAGGTGATTAAATATTGAAATGGACTGCCCAGGGGGGGTCTGTCCTACCTAGGAGGTGTTTAAGAAAAGACTGGACATGGCACTCGGTGCCATGGTCTTGTTGACACAGGGGTGTTTGGTCACAGGTTGGACTCAATGATCTCAGATGTCTTTTCCAACCTAATTGCTTTGGTGATTCTGTGATGCTGTGGTGAAACAGCAGTCTTTGAGCTGCTGGTGCCATGGGGTGGAAGTGGTTAGCACTGCTGTGAGGAGTGACAGTGCCGCCATCCTCTTCACAAAGAGGGGCCATTAGAAAGCTGCTGTGCAAGATATTTCAGATGAGGATGGGGAGCAGACACATCTTTTGTTTGGGCTGTTATGTTCATGAACATACAAAATTTGTCTTTCCTGGATAAAACCAGAAGACTAGTGCATCCATGATGCTGCCCCAGGCTTCCCATGGCCTCTTCCTGGCTGTTGCCTCACCTTGCTCTCTTTGGGGACCCTTGTTAGTCTTTGGGGCTTTGTTTCCCTTCCAAGCACATCACGAAAACACCTCTTTGCCAGTTGTGTTGAACCACTCAGCTCCTGGGGAGTCAGAGAAATGGGCGTATTGCCAGCTGCCCTGGGGCTGAGCTTGGCCCCAGGCCAAATTGACAGGTGTTTTCATTTCTCTAATTGTCAGCATGTGCTCTGGGGAGTAGGGTAGGGAGGTTTTTTTGCTTTCTCTTGGTGGTGGGGTGCACTGTGTGTCTCTTAGCCCTGACAGAATCCTGCCCATTGTGATGGAGTATGTAGCAGCTCTTACTGTCATTCATACCTGAGATGTTCATTTGTTGGGCTGAACAGAACCAGCTTTGACAGACATTCCCTGGGTGTGGCAAGCCTTCTATGCTGCCAGCTACAGAATTTGCCCTGAGTGAGACAGCACTAGGTAAGTGTGTGTGTGTGTCTGTGTTTCAAGAATCAATGTTTTATGAAATGTTTTAAGAGAACTGCAATTCACAAATAGTCTTCATGTGCTAATTTACTGTGGATGTGGGCTAATATTGCAGTCTTAGAAGGCTGATCTTCTTCCACTGTGTTTGAGAAAATATTTTACTTTTGCATTAGTCTTTTGAAGTACCTTAGGAAATCTGCTGCAGCATTCAGTCCTGGTGCAAGACTGGTAGGCTCTTGGGTGAGTTTTAATGCTTTGTAGCCAGGTCCTCTCTGCATTTAGAGTATGTGAGCTTGTGTTGAAATTGTTTGCAGTTAACTTAAATAGCTTGAAGTTCCCCTGGTTTAGTTTTATCATGCCCAAGATAAGGTGAGTTCATTGGGGAACACTGATGTAGCAGTTTTGATAGCCTCTTTGCCAAAACAGCACAACCTAACTAAAACACCTTCTCTTTCTCAAAACAATCTGGCTCGGAGTCCCATTTCCTAACCTTTCCTTTTCTGTGTGGGCAGCTGTAGCAGAGGTGTACATGGAGTCCCAGCACAGTCATTAGTAGCAGCCTCTCCTGGGCACACCTCCTCCTAACTCACAGCACACCCCAGTGCCAGAGGAGTGCATGGGAGGTGCTTGTCCTTGGCCCCTCTCTGGTTTGGCAAAGCATGAGCCACTGGTGAGCAGAGAGAGCAGGGCTCTAGAAAGCATGAGCCTACTGCCCTACAAACCTGTTGTGTTAAGCTGATTGTGCCTCTTGTTGATGAAATGAGATTGCCCTCATGTTTCTGTCTGGGATTTCCTGAATTAAAGACATGGAGTGTCACATGTGCCTGGCCTGGTGGGTCTGGGGCACACGGTGGCCACACTGCAGAGGGAGGCTGTGCTGTCCTTGGGTGGGAATGGGTACAGGCCTGCCTGGCCCATGGGCTGAGCTGCCTGCACAGCAGCTGGTGGTACCTGAGGGCAGGGTTACAGGCACAAAGAGCTCGGCCTGCATAGCATCCAGGGGGAGAACAGCTGAGGAGGAGAAAAGTATTAAAAATGTGAACTTTCCAGAAGAAGAAAGGCTCTAAGTTTAATACTTTACAGGATAACTGGGGAAAACCTGCTGTTACTTCTCCTCAGTTTTTCTTTCCTTTGACTTACAGCCTTTAATTCCCCGGAGAAAAAGTACAAGGAGTTAGCTGAAATGATTGTGTTCCTGTATCTGTCATATTCTAATGTAATTTTATGAAGTAAGATAAACCCAAAGCAGAAAATTAAGATACTTAAACACAGAAAAGGCAGTTGAAACTTGTGCTGGTGATTCCCTGATTTTGTCTACTTCTTTTGCTAGAGAATTGTGACCACAGCACAAAGCTGCTTGGCCCTTCTGAGATCTAGGAATCCTCCGCTGGCACAGACTGCCAAAAGCCAGCTATTTTCCTGTCTCAGTTTATTAGCCTGAAGGCAAAAAAAGTAATATGAAACCCAATAAGGTCAGGAAGGGCTGCATCAAAGGTTGAATGCAGAAATGTTTGATCATAAAATTAAAATCTGTATTATAATGCTTACATGTAGTAGGGTCTGTCAAAATTGATTGCTTGTGCAAGTTTGATGAGTCTTTTGCAACATAGTCCGTGCTTAGCTTTGCAGCCTTAATCATGTAGCTTTAGTGTAGTTTATGTAGAGATGGCCATAAATGGCTCCTCAGGTCATCAGGCAGACAGATCCTATCTGCACATCTAAAGTATTCATTAAGAGTTTACCATAGTCTCTGTCTGGAAGTTTAAATATACACTTGAACTTCAGCTTAAGCTAAAGGGTGACTCAATCTATGGTGAGCGACAACACTGAAAATCAAGAAAGGAAACCTTTGTAGCAGCCATCACAGTAACTAAAGCTCCATGAGAGAGGGGCATGAGATGTGCTTGATGGTACCTGAGACACCTTCTGTAATGACAGAAGGAATTTAAATGGTGGGTCTGTGGGTGTTGATTAAATGTGTCTGTCTGTGCTTTTGCCTCCTTTGAGTTAGTCTTCAGTGGTATCTTGGATCAGAACTGTGAGGATGGTCTGAGCCATGCAGCAGTCCTGGACAGGGCCAAGGGAGCTCAGCTTTGGTGCTGTGGCACAGGTATTCTGCAGGACACCTTATGGGGTCTTGATAGTCCTCCTGACCTGAGGAGAGGGACTACTGCCTGTTGGTAGGAATAGCTCCCAAGAAATGACTGTGCCTAAAATCCACAATAGCTGGGGGAAGACCCAGAGGTGGTGATATAGCAGCTGGCTCTAAACATCTGTGGAGAAACTCCAGATTTTTGTACAGGAATAATTTTGTCAGGACTTTGAACTAGTGTGTTTTGTTTTGTAATTGTACTTTGATAGTGAATTAATGCTTCTCTTCACCGGGGATGGTTTGAGGCTCACTGGAACATAATCTAGCAGCATAATCTGCTGCTTAAAGAAAACCATGGAGGGCTCTGCTTTTGCTTTCAGGTTGTGTTAATCTCTTTGATATAATGCATGATGGCACAGTAGTTGCACAGTTAACTGTGGCTTTCTGCTTTGCAATGACCCCACTAATTACATGATATAGAAAAGATGGATTAAGTGTCTTGGGAGAGCATTTTACACAGCTGACATTTAGATGGCGGGAGGATGTTGAAGGTGACCCTGGAAATGACATGCCAAAACTCTGCTGATGTGCCCAGGAAGCTGAGGATACATTGGTAGCTGGGTGGAAGCTGGTGAAGGCACCTGAGGGACCCTTTTTCACCTCTGTTTGTGGAGCTGAACAGTGCCAGAGGTGGAGACAGATATGTGTCCCTCCACAGAGAGCAGCAGAGAGATCTCACTGCCCACTCCCTCCCTGAGCCCCTGTAGTCTTTACAGCTCTTCTCGAATCCAAAGGTGTCCATTGTTGTCTGACAAAGCTTTCCAGTTCTGCTCATTGCAGCTGTTTCTGCTCCTCGGCTTTCCAGGTTTTGATTTGTAGCAGATATTTGCAGCACTGACTTCTGGCAGGCAGATGGAAAAATACAGACCTTATGGAGTAAACATTGAGAGCTGTGAGCTACAGCCTGTGTGAATTTCACTGTTGCAAGAAAAAGGGTCAGACATGGAATGCAGGGTAAAAATAATGCTCAGAATCAGCATTTTTGAGCTAAGTATTGTAGGTGTTTTGGGTCTTTTCTGGTTGGTTGGTTGCTTTCTTTTGGTTGGTTGGTTTTGGATTTTTTTGCTGTTCCAAGGAGTTACATGCTTTGGTTACCTTTAAAAGTAAACTCCTAATGTTTGCTTCCTAAAACCCCACACAGCAAAAGATACAAGGTGACATCATGGACAAGCATAAGGTTCCTTAAAAATAAGCCTAGATTTTACCTGCAGCTGTTATTTCTATTTGAATTTGCAGGCATCCATTTCCCTTATTGTGAAGGTTTCTTTGCACCTGTTTTAAAATGCTAAAATGCATTTGTCTCTTTTAGATTTGGTTCTTTTTTTTTTTTTTTTTTTTGGTGGCTTGTTTGCTTTTCTTTTCATGCTGGAAGAATCCCCCTTTTCTGTTGCTGGGTGTTTGGCTGTTGTACTACAGGACAGTGACATCTGGGCCATAACCCGATGGACTTCTCTGGCCATGCCACATGATATGACAGCCTGGGTATCCTGTGAACCAGTCCTCTCTGAGAGTGGATTTCTTCTGTTGATGTTTTGTATTTGTGGATTTGATTAAAATTCTTGGTGTTGTGAAGGTACAGTACGGCTTTTCTTGGGTAATGAATGCTGCGGTGTTGTGTGGGTGTGCAGTATTTAGGTATTGCATTTACTTGTGACAGCAGCAATAACACTTTCTCATTAACTATCTTCTGAAATCTAATTTCATGATGTCAAAAAGTTACTACTTTCATCTCACCAACATAACCCAAGTCCCTACCCCAGCATAACTCAAAAGGTTGCTGGAAAAATGCACAGTCTCTTGGTTTTTTAGTAGGTGAACAGGAATAAAATTATGAGCCTTTAAACTAAATAATAATTTTTTCCTTGTAGCCTGAGATCTGTTCAATCAATAATCTTTCTGCTAACTCCGGGGAGAATTTTAGTTGCCTCCATAAAATGTTTTAATTATTTAAAATCATAAAATATAAGTAGGCACAATTTGCTTGGAACTCATTAGGGAAATATATGAATAAGAAGAAAAGATAATGTTTGCTTCTGCATTAATTTAAAGCAGTCTCTAAAATATGAAATCTAATCCTGGAAAGCAGTGACTTATCATCGATGTTTATTTTTCTTATAATCAGAGTAAATATTAAAGCAGCTAGTTATGTGCTTATCCCTACAGTATTGCACTAAGCCAAAAAGGAAGATAAATAACTTGTCTGAAATCTCCCATTCATTTCCCTCTTTTGCAGGTTTTATGTTTGTTCATTTCCTTTTTCAAAACATTGCTTCAGAAATTATTATAAAACAGGTGACTTAGAAACCATGAGTAGCTGCAAATGCATGAGGCCAATTTTGTGTGATTAGAATTATGCAGAGGTAATGCTTTATATTTGTGCAGAGCCTTTTCATCTAGTGCAGATCACTGGCACAATATGCAGCAGCAGAGAAATGCCACAGCCCTGGGAAAAGGCTTAGCAGACCAGAGAGCAGAGCAAGTGATGAGTTAGGAAACAAAAGAATTTTTTTAAGCTTCTCTGAAGAAACTTCAGTGCTCACTGTGGCAGGAAATACTCATTTGCAGCTCTTAGGTGTGCACAGAGAGAAAAATCAGCTTTGTCATTCTCTTGCTCAGTACTTGTTTGGGATGTCATCAACAATCCCTTCCCAAAAGATGCTTCTTGTTGTATTTGTGATTCCCACATTTTCATTCTGGGAAGGCCATGATAGTGCTACCTCTCCCATTAAAAGGGAATGAGCACTAAAATCAAATGTGCTGCAAACCACGCAGAAATGGGCCCAGATTGTTTGTGTGTGGGGTGCTTTAGGTTATTCTACTGTGTTGGTCTGGCTGTTCTGTGGAAGAAGGGATGGAGCCACTCAGCACGGTCACCTTCTTCAGTGGAGGAGACATCTGCACTTTCAGTAGATGGGATGGATAAAACCAAGCTGTATTAACCTCAGCTAGTAGGGTATTGTGGTTAACCCCAGATAGCAACTAAGCCCCACACAGCTGCTGATTAAAAACACTTGAGTTTGTTAAAAGAAGGACTGACAGTGCTGTCAAAGGTTCAGTAAATGCCTGAAAGTTATGTTACACTCAGTAGCCCTGTTTTTCTTTAGGCCATTGCTTTCTTCAGTAACATGAGAGACTGAGGATGCTCCCTGCATCATCCCCCAGTGTCCCAGCAGGATTAAAAGCTGCAGCATTGAAAAGGCAGAACCAAGCCTTGAGCCCTGTGTCTACCCTTGGACAATGAGCTGGTTTTTTTGGGGTAGCCTTCTCTCTAGATTTCTGAGCATTTAGTCTCAGTCCTGCTCATTTAATTAGCTAGTAGAGATGCAAAGCCTACTCTTCAAGTCTTCAGTTCCCTTCCCTGTAAATATCATACCATACCATGTTGAATGTGTACCTTTGGAGCAGGGACTCAGATACCTAACCAGCAGCTAGGAATACATGCTTTAATTCTCATGGTGGCTTCTGGGAGTTACCACACTAGGGGGAATTCTTTTTTTCATTGTTGTTGTCATTCTTTTCTGTTAATGACCCATCCTTCAGCCCCATTTGCTTCTGAGCAAGTTCCAGCTGTACATTTGTCACCTGTGTTGGCTGGGATCCTCTCTTGCAAGCAGAAGAGATGCTGGTATAGCAGGAACAGCTGGGCTGGGAGGGTTTGGGCAGCAGCTGTGCCCCTGGGTCAGCTCTTCTCCTGGGGCAGAAAATCCTGAGCCTCTATGGTGGGAGCAGTAGCTCAGGCAGGTGTATTGCCTGAGAGGTGTGAGCAGACCACCAGACCCACGAGTTCCATACCTGGTGTCTCCATTAGAGAGAGACAAAGACTTGGCATTGCATTATTGGGTGGCCCATTCTCATCAGCTAATGGAAGTCTAAATTCTCATTGCCCCACAAATTCCCCATAGCCGATTCAGCACTCGAATTAAACCATGATTATATTTTATCAACAGTCATTTCATAGTAAGGGTGAAGGATCAAATGCAGTTAGCAGTGATGAATTCCAGATGTGCAGGACAGAAGCCTGAAGAGAAGGCCAGTTTCTGAGTAACTACAAGACAGAGTAATGTATTCTAAATATTTGATTCAATTAAGCTTCCTTCTGCTCTTTGTTTCCACTTACAGATGGCTCATCAATCTATAGTTTAGGGACACATTGCTATTCTTTCTAATGGTAATTAGGTGATCAGGATGGAGACAGGTTTGATGAAATACTCACATTATGATCTGCATATTTAAAATGGAACAGAGCCCAAAGCAGAGGCAAAATGATAGTTGGCTGCTGCACATGGCTTTAGCCTCAGGCACTACCTAGGTCTTCCTCTAGCATAGGTAATGGGGACTTTGCTGGTTCCCACCACAGAAAGAATAGTTATTTTTTAATTATTCAACTATGAGTGCTTGTATCTGGTTTTGAATGTTGCTAAACTCTAGTTTCTTGCAAAAATACTCATGATGCTTGCCCATTTTTGGCTCAGCTTCACTGGGAGGATTCTTGCAACCTGGAAAATAGTAGTAAAAGAAATGCGGAGTCTGTGATTGATCTTCCAATGGCTTCTCCATGTTTGGGAAAGGCCACCATGGTACTTTTAGGGCAGGGTATGTATTCTTAACAGCTTCTAGCTTACACATGTTTGTCAGCCGCTAGCCTCTGAAAGCAGGAAAATTTGAGAAGATACCTTTGCTGTTAAAGTGTCCCATTTTGTGTTTTTAACCCTTAGGATTCTTTTGGTATCTACTGACAAAGTAAAACTGTAAAGTAGCACATGGCTAGAAGCTCTGCATGCAAATGTGTAATGATCCTGTACCTTCCTTCAGCCACTCCATCTGAGAACTGTTATAGCCACTAAGAATTTAATAAGGTATCATTTCCTTTATGCAGAGAAGAAATTTGAGGAGTGCAGAGGTTTGAAGCTCTGAGGGTAAATCTGTACTCAGAAAAATAAATTGGGCAAACTTCATACCCTATTTAAATTCTCTTTTAAGGGCAACACGCATCTTGTCCTGGCCTTCTCCCAGACATGGATTTTGCAGTCAGTCCTCAATTAAGCAGATCCTGATATGCTTTGCTGAATCAGGGTTTTAAGTGGACGTGACAGAAAAATAATTGAGATCTCTTCAGTCATAACCCTACTCTGAAGCCATCAGGCAATGCTTCCTTCCTTCATTGCTCTCCACTGCAGTATGCTAAGGCAAGTGTCTGAGACAGGCAATAGCCATGCTCTCAACTTCTGTGCCTTACCAGAACCCAAGCCACTCAGCTGAAATTTCAAAAATATGAGCCAAGTAGACAGTCTTAAACATTCTGAGACAAGAAATCTTTGTCCCCCAGTGTCTCAAGTCATTCAAGTGTACTGTTTAAGCAAATGGATGAAGTATTCTCTTAGTTCTGATACAGCTTCCCTTTAGGATGTCAACAAAACTGAACATCTCTTTCCTCTATACATATGATACCCAGTGTTATCAGTCCCCCAAAACAGTTACCAGTGAAGCTTTTGCCCGCAGAATCCTACTTTCAGTTCCTTATTTAATCAATTTTTATCTGTACTAAAGAATTGTGGGCTGAAATTTTGTTACATGCTGCCTAGGGCAGGGAATCTCTGTTTGCAATAACAGTTTGAACAGCCACTTCACAGCTGTATTGCATCCTCATGCAATCAGAATCCTTCTGTAGGCTTGCCACCAATACTCTGCTTGCATCTTTCTAGGAAACAAGCATCTAGCAAGTCGCTTCTTTGAGGGGGCAAGGGGGAGGGATACAGGAAAGAGGGAGAATTGTTTTGGTTTACTTCTTGCCCATTCGCTTTTCCTCATACTGACTTAAAAAAAATCTATCTGCACTGTTACCTAGGCTAAAGTAATCCAGTTCTTGTGCAAAAAGGTTTTAGAGAAAACAGTTACTGTATTGCGAATACTGTTTGTCTTTTGGGAAGCTTTTAGAAACAACTTTTTTTTCAGATGATGTCTTTTTGAGGCTTGTTCTATAGTATCCTTCAAAGATAAGGAATGACTTACAATATTTTTAGTCTGAGAAGGCTAGCAATCTTCTTGATGTCATTTCATTAAAAATCCATTTTTCTATTATGGCTCTAAACATTAACAAACTGCACTTCTTTTCCTTTTGATGGTACTGACTGATTATTCCACTGCTCAAGAGGCTCTTCTAGGACAGAAAATTACTTTGTTGTATTGAGGAACTTGGACAATCTACAGAGGGGGATTTTTTCAACCACTGTCTTACAAGGAAAATTTCACATAAGTTTATTTCCTTTCTTACAATTAAAGTAAGAAACCATAGTAGATCTCATAATAAATCTCTCTTCTCTACTTAGTTGCCCTTAGGATCCAGCTGCTCCTAAAGTCTACTTTCCCAGGCTAGGCTAGCCAGTGGAGATATAGGTTAAATTGAATTTTTTATACTGTCCCACCTCCATTTTTCCTGATGATTTGATTTATATTTCCCATCTCCTGGGCTTCCTCGAGTTACAACTTGAATGCTAATGTGACTCCATCTCCCACTGGGAGCATACTGATATTGACACGTGCATCTCTGAGAAGCTTCTCATTGAGGCGGTGGATACTCTGCGCTGCCGAGTCATCCTTCCTTGGTTTTAGCACCTTTCCATTCCAAAAGACCTATTGAAAAAAGAAATATTATGCACCTCCTTCATTCTAATATGGTCCTTGGACCACAAAGGAAGCTTTGGAAAAGTTCCTGTATATTTCTTAGAGATTGATATTATTCGTTGTATTTCAGACATCTAATGGTCTCTGACATGGAACTCTCAAAAGTGGGACTGAGAGTCCACAGACCTTGCTAATTGTACTTCTACTGTAGATTTGAAGCCAAAATAAATTTTATATCTTTTGTTTCTTGTAATAGTAGTTAATTGATAACTTATTAATAGTTACTGATTACAAGTGCTACTTTTGATCTTGTGTAAGTACTGTACATAGGCTACAAGACAAACAAGAATAATACAGGGCATTCTCTGTAATGAATAACAAAAAAAATTCTATGTTTTCTATTAGTGTTTTATATAGCTTACTTAAAGAGTTTATGTTGAATTTTCTTTTTGATTGTGTTATGTGTAACTGCCTGTGCATTACCATCAGAACTGCAGTACTTACATTATCAATAGCTATTATTCCCCCTTTCTTTATGAGGTGAAAGCATTTTTCATAGTACTCATTGTAGCTTTCTTTATCAGCATCAATGAAAGCAAAGTCAAAGGTTTCCGCTTCTCCATTGGCCAACAGTTCATCTAGATGAGCAACACAGTGAGTTGTTATACCCTGGTTAGTGCTGTGTAGGAGGAAGTAATCCATTTGTGTCAAAGCTCTCATTAAATGTTTTCTGCTGCCTTGACCAGGCAGCCTATTCCTTCACAGGTAATTACTAGAAAAGCTTATCCCACAGAAACCAATCTAGACATTATGTATGCCATAAAACACATAGTGACTGAGGTCTGCGTGCTTAGGAGTTTGTGGAGTGGCTCCAAACCTGAAGGATACAGCTGGGACTGCTGAAAGATACAGCAAAAACAAGTCAAGCACTTTGAAACTGGACATACTCTACACCTTCAGCTTTTTTTCAGCTGAGAACGGTTTTCTTGAGTGGATTAGAATTTTTCTCACTTTATTAACAGGTTCTAAATGCTAATCTTTGCTTGCAGATCAAGGGCCATGACACAGGTCATGAACAAACCCTGTCAGAGATATTTACAGCAAAAAACTGCTGTAAGTAGTCCCTCTCTCGGCCAAATCAAGTAGAATTCAGTTTTAAGTTCTCCTGAACAGATTTCTTGACTGACAACTCCAAATTGCCAGTTTCAGAGGAGGTGATTTCTGTCTCCTAAGGTCCTCTGACACCCCTCTAACCTGCCCTTAGCCTCTGTCAGCAGAAGATCTTTCTGTCTGAAGCAATGCCTAGACAAAGCATTGCTTTGATAGACTTCAAGGAGTGTGCATACCTGTGACAGTGTTCACAGGGGTTCTTGAATGAGGCAAGAGATGAGAATGTTGACTCCATGTTCAGAAGGCTTGATTTATTATTTTATTATATATGTATATTACATTATAACTATACTAAAAAGAAATAGAAGAAGAGGTTTCCTCAGGCTAGCTAAGAATAGGATAGAAAAGAATGATGATAAAAGCAGCTGGCTCGGACAGAGCACGAGAGCCAGCTCTGCCATGACTGGTCAGTAAATCCAAACATCCACAGGAGACCAACCATGGATCCACCTGTTGCATTCCACAGCAGCAGATAACCACTGTTTACATTTTGTTTCTGAGGCCTCAGCTTCTCAGAAGAGAAAAAATCCTAAGAAAAGCTTTTCACAAAAAGATGTCTGCGACACATACCAGCAAACTGCCTGTATTTGCCTCTTTAGGAAGGATAGATTGGAAAGTAATACAAGGTTATCAGGTGTGGATCCACCAAATACCTGTACTGGAAACCTGCTGCATCCAACAATCCTAGAAAATGTATTGCATTTTCAGAACATATATTGGTATTTCCTCTGCCCCACATTTTCTCTTTCCTTGAATGACAGAAGTCATTGCCTCTCTAATGGCCTTGCATGCTTTTGGCACATCCTAAATTTGAACTTCTCTGAACACAATTCAGCCTAAGTTATATATTGGCTTCTGAATTTTTTCTGCACCTCAGCCCTTTCAGGGAACTCTTCCTCTCTTAACAAAGGAATACTTGCTTAGAATTGACAATGCTAAGAGAAATTTGGCTTTGTTTGATTAATCTGTTTTAATCAGCTTTCCAGAAGCAGTATGTTATTTGATAAATTAAAGTGATGGACACAACAGCTGAGTGATCAGTACAGCCCAGCCACAACATAGGACAAACATTTTCTTTCTCTCTCCTAGTAGGTAGGAAAACTGTGAACTCCTAAAGATTTTTACTTTTTAATATAAGAGAAGCTGCCTCCCTCTTAGCAAAAGGGATCACATTCACAACCATATTTGGTCTTAAATTTCACCATTATTGTATCCCTCTTCTATTTCTAGGGAAGGGGAAACAGACTGATTTCAGGTTACTTACCAAGTGTTTGAATTGCTGGCTTAATCCGCAGGTCAATTTTATGCTCTACTCCTGCCTAAGATGAAAAAGAACAGTGTTGATAGTAGGCTGTTAGTAGGCTGTACTCAGGGAGTGACTGGGGTTCAGATAATTTTCCTATTATTTCTGGATTCCAAACACCACTTATTTTTCTTCCCAAACAGAACTCTATCAGCCTCCTTTAATGGTAAGAATATTTCTGTGTGAATTTACAAGTCTAAAATAACAAGATCTCTTCACATGCAAAGGCAGCTGTCCCCATCATGTACAGGAGATGCTGCTTACCTCCTTCCACAGTGGCCTTCCAATTTTGGCATAGTCCTCATTTATATCACAGGCAATAACTCGGCCATCATCTGGCAGGACAAGTGCCATACTCAAGGCATTATAACCTGTGAACACACCTAGGAAAATCATAAGAGAAATCAACACTTATTGTATTGTGGAGAAAGGGTTACAGGGCTCTCTTTAGGAATAAAATCCCCAAAGGAATCAAGGATGGCAATTTGTTAATAGACAGTAAAGATTTTTCATTTTTCCTTCCATTTTAATGTAATGGCAGGTTGAGAAGAAGTTGGTTTTTTTAGGAAACTTCAATGTTAGCTTTTCCCAAAAGGCTCATGGACAGACAAGGCAGAGTCTGGTCTTGAATGTATAACCTAGAGAGACTGGATGAGCAGCAAAATACCAGGGAATTGTAACAGCCAGGCCAAGAATGAAGATGGTGGGAACCCATACCTGGCTGCTCTGCATCAGTCTGTCTTTTAGGACATCCTGGTAATATAGGTGTGTCAAGCAAAGCGGATTTGATACAGGGCCTGTGCAGCAAAACCTTTTCTTCTAGCAAGAAAGTGATAGAGGAAGGACAAAATACACCCTGTCCTGCAACTATTGAAGACTCAAGAGATCTATTTAGCTTAGTTTTTTAGATGGTCTAACTGTGCATTAAGTAGTTCTGGCATCAGCATGGATGGCTCATTCATTCTGAGGCAAAGTGGCAGCCAAGTGCAAATCAGACCTTCCTTTTCATGCTGTAGTTTGCCCACCTGTTTGTTGACAGTTAGGCAGTACCTTCCTGTCTTTGGATATTTTATGTTAAACATGGCTATACTTGGAGAGTGATAGTCAAGAGTTTTATTTTACAACAAAGTGACACTCTTACCTATTTCAATAACTTTCTTAGCTTTAATGAGTCTGGCCAAATTTGCCATAAGCTGAGCCTCCTCACACGATACCATCATTCTGCCATGGGGATGATCAGCAGTGAGCTAGGAAAGGGAAAAAAACCAAACATATCACATAAAAAAAACCCAAATCTACCAAACCAATATCCTAAAGAAAAAAAAAAACCCAGTGAAACTCCAGGAAAAACAGACACCTCTGTCTTCTCCTTTTAGATCGCTTTGTGGATGGAGCTAGATGGAGTCATCTATGAGCCAGAAATTGGCTTGAATTTAACTATAAGTAAGGAGGTTGTTAATGTATGTCATAAGCAGTGGATATTACCATGGCTGTGGCAAATGCAGCAATATTTGTAACTAAATGAAGAATCCTAGAGGTACTTTGACTGCGAAAGTCCTTTATTTCTGTGAATTTGCACAGACAGATGCACTTCCTTTAAGTTGAGTGAATGCCTTAATGAACTGCTAGGTTTGTGTCTGCCAAAGGTCAGACCACGTAGTCCGGGCTACACAATACAAACTTGGAGAATCTGTGCCCATCCCAGGGTGGAAGGGCTCTTGGCACTGAGGAATGGGCAATGAGAGAAGCTGGGCTGTGCCATGAATGTTGAAGGGAAAGCGTATCTTCCTATTTCCTTTCTTCTGCTAGGGATCATTCTGCTCCAGCAGATAGCATTTAATTTCTTTTATACAAGAACAGCTTGTCTCACCTGAAATGACTCAAACCTGAGTCAGGGTATCTGGTCTCATCTCTGACACTGCAGCCTGATGGAAGGCATCACTTCTCTGACCTACAGGTTCCTTACATGCCAACCAAAGTGAACAGAAGTCATTTGTTCAAGTCCACATCAAGTGCAGCCCTAACACATGGCCTTGGGAGCCGAGGATAGAAAGACATGTCTGCAATGTATGCCAATACTATTAAATAGTCATGTAGGTAGCCCTGAACATAGGAGAGTCTGGGTATTACCAGTTAAAAAAATCCCTCTAGTGGGTATGCAAATGGGAGGAAGGAGGGAGATGTGACCAGGATCCCAGCAGCTGAGGACGAGGTGTGGGTGATACTGACCAGACGCAGCTTCTTGAGAATTGGATGTTCCCGCAAGGAGTGATCCAGTATGTATTGCCGGAGAGGACTATTTTTTCCAATCTTACCACTTGGGGTCCCAAAAATGAAAGAAGGGTATCTTTTACCTACCAAAAAATAAGTAATAAGAACTTCTACACTTTTCAGTTATTGCCATTTCAAATAAAGTAAACACTGAAGTATTACCAAAGGTTAAAAAGTTCTCTGCTCTAGAACAGCCATGAAAATGGAAAATGCAACATAGCATTATAGACAACCAGGTGGTCTATAATTTTTTTTCCCTTGTCCTTTTTAGCCCCTAAGATGTCCAGGCCTCCAAAGGCTGAAAGGGAAAGGCTTTAGTACTGTGCTGTTCCGTGGCCAATGTGATGGTTACAAACTGCCATAATCTTACAGGAAAAGTAACCCCATCAAAACTCAAAGGGCAAGTTCAAAGAGAGATACATGAATGAGGTGCACAATTTTCTTAGCCTGTGGTCCTACTTTTGCAGATGAATAGAGGCCACTGGGTTTTAGCTCCATCAGCTGATGTGTCTTCTCAAACCCTGTGCTCTCCTCATGATGCTGTCCTGCCCTCCAGCCAGGGGAAATGTGGTATTGGAAAATGCCTTGTTTAGCATAAAACCAGTATGCAGACAAAGTAGGTGCTGAAAGCTGAAGTTTCAGTACATGTCTGCTCAAATACAGAACTGACTGCAGCTTTCGTGCCCAATGTTTCTTTTACCAAATGGATTAACTATTTTGAAGAAATAACAACAAATTCATTTCCACATCTCCTGGTAGTTGTTTGCTAGACAGAACGCTTTTATTTCGAGGGGTTTATTTTCTGTTAATGGTTCTATTTTTAGACTATCATGCCGAGATGTAAATTATTTCAACAACTTGCCTTAAATCAAAGATTAAGTGCCCGCGTTACAAACTCAACAGCAGTCTCCTTCCCCTCCCGGATCGTGGGCTCGTTCTTCCGGTGCCCCCGGGGGATGAAAGCGAAACTGCTACCAGAACAATGCTGTGCGCAAGGACCACACCCCGGCCTTTCCGGGCTGGCCGGACAAATGCAGGCAGGGTACCGGGCGGGGAGCTTGTTCTCGCTTTCGCTGGACTTTGTCCCCGGCCCCACACTGCGGTAGCTGGATTACAGGGAGCGGCTTGGGCTCTCAGTACATCACTGTATTTACTGCAGCAGCTCAGCAAAATAAATCTCTGCCCGCTCGGCAGCCCCAAGGGGTCCGCTCCCTGCCCGCACCCGGGACTCCTGCCCGCCCTGGGAGGGACCTGCGGGGCGCTGCGGTTCCCGTCCCGTCCCCGGTGCGGACACGAGGAAGGCGCAGCCTTCACGTCTCGTGTATGTGGCTTGGGGGCGCCGCTTACCTGCAAGCACACCCGTGGCAAAGGCGACCCCCAGCATCGCCGTCCCCACGGCCACTTCCTTGGGCACGCTGAGAAGCGGCATTTTGGAGCCGGCAGCGAGGGGAGCGGCGCCGCCGGGTTACGCGCAGGGCGGTGCGGAGCGCTCCGCCTGCCCGGGAGGGCGGGGCCGCGCTGCCCGTGGGCGGCTTCGGCTCGTCTTGGTGGCTCTTGGGTCCCCGCTTCCCGGATCCTGGGCTGGCTGGGCTGGCGGGAGGGTGGGTCATCCGCGGGAGGTGTGCGCCTTCCTCTCGGTGACATACTCGGTTGTGGTGCGTAGAGTGACAAAGACAGCACCGGGGATTTGTGCCACCACCTCCTCAGAGGCTGGTTGTGGTACAGCTTCACTGCAGTCTTCGTTTTAAAACACACCCAAGTGTACTCGTAATGGGCTCTCATGGAGCTTTTCACAGAAATATGCTCGTAAGAGGCTTGGTACTCCAACTAGACCGGGAGGTGAGCTCTCTCCTTCCCCTAGAACACAGGTTTCTTTGCAGCTGAGGTGTGAGCAATTACTCGTCAAAAAGCATGTAAGATTTTGGAATTTTAGTCTTGTGACCTGTGAGTCTGCAGGTGAAAGGAGTCAAGGAGGACTCTCCAAGAGAGGGGGAATGGGGCCTCGTTTCCTCCACTGCTGTTTCAGCCCCCTTGTGCAGTACCTTCCAGGTGAGGTGGAGCAGTGCCCTTGCCACTGCCTAACAGCCTTGTTGAGGGATCTCACCTCTGGCCAGATCTGTTGCTGAAGGAGTTGGTTTATAAGTAACAAGTGATTGTGTAATCTTTTTTATGTCAGCCTAAACTTTTTTGTGCTTCTGTGCCTTTTGGAGATGGGCTGGGAATTCGGTTTTCATTTTGTGAAGTATTGGTAATATCTGGGTCTTGGAAAACACAAGCAAAATATGGAGATCTATCATTTTGACATTGTATGGGAGATGAAATTAGTGCTGTTGCACACTGACTAGGAATACATAGGAATGGATTGGGTTGTAACTTGGCCTCCACAGACGTCAGATGAAAGTCGGTAAAAATTCCGTTTTGGCACGTATTCTATCTTCAGAAAGCCAGATGAATTGTGTGTTGGTAGGTTTGGATGAAAACATATCAACTACTTCCCTATGCTAGCAAAACAAATGTCAGTGCAGTTTTAGACAGTGTTAGTGCTTTTTAAAGTACATCTTAAGTGTGGGATTAAGTATATCACCAGGGTATTTATGGGAATTGTGTTTGCCTATCACTGCATTTTTAGTGTGTTAGAGCTTATTTACAAAGCTTGCCCCCAGAGCTCTTGTATTTCTTTTGCAGCAACTAATCATGCCACTCACTAGGGAGTCTGCTGTGATTTCTGATTTGCAGAACAAAGTAAGACACATGATCTGTCTTGGCAGATAAAATAACTTCCAGTTCACTTCTAAAATTTATTTGATTTTGAAAGCTGTGAGTGTTGTTGGTTTCTTGGTGGCTTTTCTTCATTCAGTGTCTTGTCACTTTCTCTGTGTACATTTTGCGTTTGTAAATGAGAGCATTTCATCCCGTCTTTCAGAAGATGAGTTATCAGCATGTGCTGAAACGTGTCAGTTTTAGGCCAAACAACTGTAGGAGGCAACAATTCTTGCAGCGGCCATAAATCAGATTTGTGACGGTGCGGCTCCATCTAGTGATCCTTCTCTACAAGTGCAGCCTAAGGGAGAGGAGCTGTGCGTTACTCTCTTCAATGAAACACACTAAGTGCAAGCTTCCAGTGTTGTGTTGACCTCTCGACTCGAAGAGTTGACCCATTTGGATATCTCTGGGAACGTCAAGTTTCTGAAAGCTCCAAGAGAATTGGTGACCTGAATTGCTAACATACTTGCATGTGTTTCTGAAATTCCTCCCACCCCCAAGCTGTAAATCAGTACTGGCCTTTGCTGGCAGTGTCAGGTGTTTTACTGTATCACTGTTCTGGACAACAGGCTGTTTCCTTTAGATAAGGAAGTCGATTTTCAGATATCTAAGATATGATGAAAAACTTTCACGAGGGGATCAGAAGAGTTATAATCTTCCAGCTGGATAGAATGGAGCCATCAGCTTTTCTTTGAGCCATTTGCATTTTCAGTTTACTTAACTCTGTGATATATATGGAACAGAAACTTTGATTAACAGATTTATTAGATATGTGCTTGCAGTGTGCTCTGGCTACCTGAGCATTTAAACATTTTGGTAGATTTCTGCCTACTACTTGTGCTAAGTAGGGTGAAGTCTACCTAGAGATGAAAAACTGAGTATATTATGGGTTTAGATACAAACCCCACTGCTCCCTAAATCTGTAAGGTCAGTCCAGTTGCACAGATTTCATGGGAGTTCAGGATTGCTCCCAGTGCTGTAGTCAGGAGGCATATTTGCTATGCCTGAAAGTGCCTTCTCTCTTGGACTGCATTCTAGAAAGGGTAGGAGGGTTTTGGCAGCATATTCAGGCTGGAGTCAGAACATGATCGCATTTGTAAAACATATGGAGCAGGACAGACAGGATAGGGGCTGACCTCAGGGTGTACAAATCCTCACTTTATTCATATAGATAATCTATTCAAGGTTTTACAGACACTGGGCAATTGATATATGAAATTGCCTGTTCTTCTCCTGGAACCTTCCTTCCAGGAATGTTTTTCTGTGTGAGAATGTTGCACACCATCTGCCTCGGTGTCATCTGTGCAGACTTATTGTAGAAATGGGACTGGCAGAGAGTTAGCCTACTGATAAGGCTGTCGTCTCACTTGTGGGTTTCTGCCTTTCATTTGCAACTATTTTTACATGGACCAGATGTGCCTGGTAACTGAGACACCACTGTAAAACGCTAAATGACTTGCCTTGAGTGTAGAAAGTTTTTGCTTTCCCTGTCCTCATAATTTCCATTTTCTTCTGTTGTTGTTTTTATTTCCCTCTTCACTCTTCCATGTGTCAGCTACCTGAACTCAGCCTGTTCGGGTGGGCTGTGCCTTCCAGGTTGTTGGTGATGTTCTGTGGCCTGCTCCATGGTGGTGGTAAAGAGTTGTGAGCATCTGATTGTCTTACTGCTGCACTAAAAAGAAGTAAAATCTATGGGTGTTGCAGCCTCTGTCCAGCATGAACAGCCTGGATATAGATGACTCTTCCTAAAATCATACTCAATCTGTGGTGGAAAATCACCGTGTATCACAGATATCCCAAAGGAAGTATCTACAGGCATGTTTGAACAGCACAACCCACTGGAAATAAGCCCTGCATGTATTGTTGCCCTACACATTTGTTGAAGCTATTTTGGCCTATGACACCAGAAAGCATTAGGTGGAGTTGCATGTTGTGTCTGCTTCATTCAGGCTGCAGTGGTCTGGCTTCAAGTGTAATTTAAATGTTGCTTAGTTAAAATCTTAGTTATCTACACATTGTTCTCCTCTGTTTACAATGAGGATAGCAGTTACACAGTCCTCTAAATCATGTCAAAATGTTGAAAAACAAGTGTAAATTCTACATGTATTTAGTTTAGTGAGTAAAGTGGAAAAAATGTTTGATGCTTGTGTACAGCTGAAAGAGAAGACAGCTGTCTTTGTCCCCAAAAGCTTATAATGTGAATGTAAAACCATTTCATGGGCAGGAAGTGGAGGGAATTGGATTGTATTGAGCTGTGTGCTTGGCAGTAGCCTAACTCAAATTTCTGAGGAGAAATCAGAGCAAAGTTTAAAAGAGTGATCAACAGGAAGGAAAATGAATTTTGGAGCTGTTTAAAAGTTTACATCAAGTATGAGTGCAGAATGAGTAAAAGCCCAAATACAAGGAGAAACCAAAGAAGAATGCATTTATGCATTCCTATGGTCAGATTAATTGTTGAAAATTCTGGTTGGGTTGAAATTCCTGGTGAATGGGACTTGAATGAAATGAGAGCTGGGGGAAGAAGTTGTAATAAGCAAGGTAATGAGACCTTAGACAAACTTTTTAATTGTGAAGATGAAAATGCAATCTTGAAAATATGTCAAAATATTTCTGCTTGTTTATGCATAGCTGAGAATGAGGGTTGATAATGAAGAGTTATAGGTTGAGTGGTAGGCAAAATAGTAATTTTTATCTATATTGATGGAACAAAAAGTTTGTAGAGCTGAGGCTGACCTGATCTTAGCCATCCTCAGAGAAATGTTTGATACAGATTGGGATTTTACTCTGGTTTAAGAAGATAGGAGGGAAGAGGCATATTGGCAAGTTGTCTGCACAGACACTGGATGAGTACGTGCATAGATTGGGGCAGATACTCAGAAAAGACATCAGGCCATGAATTCCTTACCTTTTAAGATATTCACAAATAACTGAACCCATAAGCATTCAATTGTATTTATTTATTCTATTTTAATAGGTTTTTGTAATATCTTCTTTAAAAAAAATTGAAACAGAACTTATTTGCCATATTTATGTGTTCATTCATCTGTCTTGGGTGTTGTAGATGAAAAATGTATATATTTTATAATTTTACAGTCCACAGTGTATATCCCCTTGCAAGACCTCGATAAATCACTTGATGGTATATTTTAGAGGACTGTACATGAAATAATTATTTTATTCACAATTGAGATTTCTTATTTCTTCTAATTGGTTTTGCTATGTATTTGTCTGTTCCATCCCTGTTATCTTTCTAGTATTATGCTTAACTTTTAATTTTGCAGTTCTGTAAAGCAGGGTATGCAATTTACCAGCATAACCTACTTGACCTTAGAGATACTCATTCCAGACATATTTGTTATAGCAATTTTTTCCCCATAAATGTTCATTCGTCTTCTCAGCTAAAAATCTTTGTATTTTTTAGAATGGTACATTTTTATAACAAAAAAAAAAAAAGTGATAAATGAAATTGCTCTCAAGTTTGGTTTTTTTTTTGGTTTTTTTTTTTTTTTGGTTGAATTCTGTAATTTGAAATAAGACTAATAGTTTCCCAAATACTCATCATTGCTTCTGAAGTCATCTGGATTTTTCATCAGATGAACTGTAAGTAGCAAAGCTTCCTTTAATATGATTCATTGTCCAGCTGGAGGGTGATCACTGAAATGGAACACAGACATGAACAATGACTTTAACTAAGTTGGTTCAGTTACTTTCATCCTGCTCAGCTACCTCTATTGCATTCAGCCTTTTGTGGGAGCTTTTAAAGTATGTCTTTCCATAACAGCTTGTAAAGGCTGTGGTACCTTCACATCTATTTCAAGGCTAAGATATCAACATTTCAAATGCTGCTGCTAAGAAAGGAGGTGATTCATGAGCCCATAAGCCTTAAGCCATTAAACTTGCAAACAGTGAATGGTTTAGAAACGGTTTTCAGCTAGAAGCATTTTGACATATTGGTAAATATTTTCAGGCCTTACTGGCTTACAGGCCAACATTTTGAATATATATGACTACTTTTTGCAATCTCATTACAAGACTAGGTTGAGCTTTGGACATACAAATATCGTGAGGAGAGATAGCCCCTGCCAAGCAGCATAATTCCCAGTGCAAAATACATTAATGGCTTCAATGACAATATCCCACAAGTATCAAGGACTGTAAAACTCAAATTGAGCTTGACTGGGGGGAAACCCAGTGAAATGGCTTGTTCAGTGGCTCAGCTTGACAGATCCAATGATAGAAGCAGTTCTCCTGACAAAGGAGTCGAAGTACATGGATCAGGGGCACATTGAATTCCTCAAAACAGGTGTCAGACTTTTCTGAATGATCTCCTTCCAGGTCACAGTCCAGCCTTGTGCTTGGAATAAGTGCATGCACCGTGTTTATTACTGAGGAATAAAGCTTAACATTAATTTGCTCCTACAAATAATCCCCAGGTGATTGAAATAGACACAACCTGAGTGGAGCATTCTGCTTCACTTACAAAGCCTGCTGTAAGTCTCAAGAAGCTGCTCCACTTAAGCCTTAAATTGTATAGCGCATAAACAAAATGTTAGAAATGTTGCTCCTTATCACTCTGATACAAATAATAAAATTAAAGAAGCAGTGAACAAACCAACCATAGCTGTGACACCTCATTAACCAGGCTCTCCCATGCCTATACGTTCTGCCTCTCTTCTTTGACATCTGAAAAAATCTATGTCAAAGCCCAGCAAGCTGAATTTGTTTCATACCAGCCATGAAATGGATACCAAAAATAAAGAGTACTTTTGGAAGCAAGTGCTTTTTTCCTTCCCTTAAGGGTATTTGTCCGAGAATGCACAAAAGCAACAGCAGCAGCATGATGGCAGGAGAGGTGCAGGACTAGGTTGTTATTAGATAGCCTACCCCAAGCATATTAAAGAATGATGAATGGTCATCTCACTAGGCCTGATTTCTAGAGAGCTCTAGGTCAGATTTCATTTCACAAGTAAGAATTTGTCACAAGCATGTAAAAACTGTGCTTGGCTGTTATCTTTGGGACTTAAAAGCTAGAATTCTTAGTAGAGTATTTGTCAGAAAAAACAGAGAAGGGGCCATCTGTGTTAATCAGCTGTGGATTGCTAATATGATGCAGCTGGGAAGAAGGCAGTACGTACTTTAGCAGATAGAAAACTCCTGCTGAAGAGAGAGCCCAATTAGTGTTATCACCTGAAACTCATGAGTGGTGCATTACGCCATGCACGCTGAAAGCTGTAATGGGGGAAAGGCTCAGATATCCCCAGGAGTCAGGAGAGCAAGGTGTGCAGAGCATGGCATCTGAAATTCTAAAGAGCAGGCTGCTTGGAGGGGGAAATAGAGGCAAGGTAGGAAGGATTTTTTTTAGTTGTATACCATGTTCCCTTTATTTTCCTGCCCTCCCCCCCTTTTTTTTTAATTGAAGAGGTAGTCTTTGTAATTGCTGTGAGCCACACTCACTTTTCTCACTTTTTTCTCTCAACATCTATTTTTAAGATGTAATTTTATGAGGTTTTGCTCTATATATTAATTTTTTTTGTATTATTGTTGTATATCTTTGGGTTTGAATGTTAACAAAGGACTATATGGACTTTTATCTTCTTATCCTGTCATGGCTTCATTTTTTATAGATACACGTGTAAACAATTCAGTTTCTTTTGCTATATGCAGTGGGAACATTTCTAGTAAATTTTGCAAGAAATTTTTAAAAAAAATGCCTAACAGGTGAACTGTGAGTCTTCAGTGGCACTCATTCTTTTAATAAGAATGAGGCTCTCATAAGAATGAGTACAGTATTTTAAAGTTATGTTTTTACTACCTCCTTTTAGTGTTTTGAACATCGGAAGATCCTTCTGCTTTAGTATACTTGAATCATATTTTCACCTTTTAATCGAACTTTCTATCCATTTTGTTTTTAAGAAGTTCTTTTCTTTCCATTCCTTTATAGCCTGAGCTTGACTTCATAAGAATCTCTAACTGAACCATAAACTACCTTTATAAATATCATTTTTCTTTGAAAGCTATATCTTACTGGAATGACCAAAGTTTTGTCATGTGTTAGATTAAGATGTCTGCCGAAAATCAATAATGCTGAGGTAACAACATTGGTTTCTGCTAGGCTCTCAATTACTTTCTCAGTTGTTTGTCATAGGAAGAATATATGATCAGTTGTTTCCCCTGCAGGCTATAAACCCAGCCTGTTCTCTTTTGATCACTTCTGCATACTTCACTTTTACTCTCCTAAGTGTAACACAGATTTTTAGAGCTTTGGACCTGTGAAGTAGCAAAATGATTCTTCTGTAGTCTATTCCAAGGGATAATAGTCTCCCTGTATAAAGCATCATAAATATCCCTGGACAACAGTTAGCTCTTTTGGGTTGCATTGCACGATTGCTGTGGAATCTGTTCCTGAATTTACCATGCTCTTTGAAGAAATATCTGGGAGAAATTTACTTCACAGTCTTCCCTTTGCACCTCATGTTCCCTATAGTCCTTTTCACCTTGCATTCCTTTTGTGGGTAGTCCCTTATTCCAAATACAGCTGTAAAACTGCTAGTCCTTTACTACTTTTTTTTTGAATCTTTGTTTCTCCCTCCCCCCCTTATACCTTCATGTGTTTTTTAAAGATGGTTTCTGGTGCCATTTTGTTCTTGAAGTTGCTAGATTTTGCCACAGAGGGCAAACACAGTCATTCTGTGCTCTTTTCTGGAAGCTTTACTTTGTTTCTCTCTTCATCTTTATCTGAAATAAATTGCACTGTACCTGCTTGTTATCATCAAAGACTCTGCTACGTAGAGGAATACTTCAAATAATATAGTCTCCTGTGAAAATGGGAGCAGCTGTAATTGGGCAATTAGACTAAATTAAAGCTGTAACAAGAGCAGTATCTCCTTATTACTGTAAGTGCTCTTTCCTTAAAAAGAGGGAAGTGATTTTCTGAATGAAGTGTCAGAGGTAACAGGTAACTTGGAGAAGGATATTGAAGTTCTGCTCATATCATATCACTGAAGAGAAGCTGCTTTTATTTGCCTCTGGATTTTCACGTGTCCTGTTTTATAAGGACGGAAGCAAATGATGTAGAACAGTAATCACTACTTTTATTTGAAATAAAAAAAAAAAATTAAAAACCCAAACAAAAAAGCCCCAAACCAAAGAAACAACAAATCCACCCCCCTCCACCCTCCCAAAGAAATTTAGAGATAAATCCAGCCAAGTTTAGTTTCTTACCCAGGAAGTGTATGTGAGAGGTTAGTCAGGTTTGGTGGCATGAACATTTGGATTTCAAGGATGTGCAGAATACTTAACATGGCTGTACCCTGGCAAAGCTCTGCTGACGTATTTCACAGAACAGAGCAGTTTGGAGCCGTTATGTTTCCTAACAGGGTATTTGTAGCATGTTGTAAACAGTTACTGTTGTAACTGAATCCTAGCCTGTGGTCCTTAAAACATGAAGTGCTACCCAACTGCCAGAAACCTTAATGCAGTTTGCCTTTGTCTTCAGTCACATTCATGTAGGCTACAGGGGGAAATGCCAGAGTACTTGGGAGCTGGGCCAGGAGGAGGATAGGTATGCAGCTGGTCATCTGCCTCAACACTTTGGAGAACATGGGTAATTACTGTGTGCCATACACCTTCCTGATGAAATGCCTTTTGGAAAATCAAAGTTGTTTGCCTCATTCCATGGCAGAGACAATTTCTGTGGCCAAATGGGGTTTAGTAACCCCTCCAGCCTTGTTGCAGTCTCTCTCATGGACTGTTTAGCTTTTTGATGTTTATGCACCCACAGAGTTTTTGTATGCATAAAATAAGGCATGAAATGGTGTTTATTGTGCAATCAACTTGGGCTTAAAAAGGGCAAATGGCACAATGGACCAAGTGTTGTACACCCCGTACCAGTTCTAATAAACAAGGCTGACTGCTCTTCCCCAGTTCTCTACCTTTTCCATGGTATTTGTATTGGTACATCCATAGAGGAAGCAGTGGGTCTTCTGGTGCTGAAATAAAGTCGAAGACCCCAATATTTACCATGCTTTAAAGCCTGGCTCTGTTATATTGGATAAGACCTATTTCCTATCTTAAAGCACAGAAGTGACAACAGATGTGTTCTTAATAAGCTGATGAAGTCAAGACAGTGAAAAAAGAGGAGCAATCTAGGTGCTTTGAAAGAAGTTATACCTTCTGAGACCAGGAATGTGAAGTCATCATAGAATGGTTTGAGCTGGAAGGGGCCTTAAAGATCATCTAGTTCCAGCCCCTAGCCACAGACAGAGAATCTTCCACCAGAGGCAGGGAATCTTTCACTAGAAGGTGGTTTCTCCTTCACTGAATTGAAGGAGAAATCTGTAATCTGTGCAGGCATGGAAGGACTGTTCTTGTCACCACAGAGAATCTAATGCAGTGTGAGAATTCAGGAGTACCTGGGGATTCCCTGGAGCCTTCAAAGCTTTGGCCTCACATGGACAATGCCAAGAGCTGTTGTTAGGCATTAATACTTGACTATACACGTATTGGTCTACCCGAGTCTCTGGCAAAGAGTACTGCTTGCTGGTCTTGCAGGCTGATGCCATATATTGTTCTGTTTCTTCACTAACATACATCAAACTGGCTAAGCTGCTCTTTTTCTGTGTTTGGTACTGTAGTACTACAGAAAGTTCTCCTTCACTTCTGTTTTCCTTGGTGTAACGCATTTTTAGAGCCTTGAACACAGGAGGTAGCAAAATGATCCTTCCAGAGTCCATTTCTAAGGGACAATAGTCTCTGGATGGAATGTTGTGAACTATCCCCAGTACAAACCAAAACCTGAGCCATACAAATGGGAGTTGTACAAAGGCAGAAGTGAAAAATCCTGCTTCCTCTCACTACTTTCTGCCATTATAAAAGAATTTGTCTGTTAAGTCAGTACACAGCATAGGCATTGTTCTGTTCCTCCTAGATGTTTGTAAAAACAAAATGTTAACTTTCATCATTAGTTGGTTATGATTGTATTCAACAAAACTGTTGCTGGTTGGGGCTGCTTTTCCCTCCCCCATCTCCAGATCACCTCCCTTCCTTTTGAGACTGTGAAAGCCATTTAGACTATGTAGCTTGTTTCCCTTTTGTCTATGTTAATGTAACACTGTGGCTGGTGGGGAAAAAAATCTTGGACCTGAGTGATCAGGAATGAATTGTTTACAAGATACTGTCTCAGGTAAAGAAAGGGCTATTGGTGTTTTCAGGCTTGCACTATGCAAACAGATACTGAAGCAGTGAACTGTGTTTGATCATCAGATCAAACTCAGTCAAAGGAGGGCCTGAAAATGAGGACTGGGGACTGGACTTGTTTATGGGAAATGCAAGAAAATTTGTGTGCAGGATTGCAAAAGGATAGCCTTGACTTTGGCACTGAGGTGAGCTGAAAAACTCTGCAACTGTGGCAAATTGAGTTCGGAAATTAGTATGGGGCTTTTAAATATTATTTGCAAGTGTAGTTCTGGCACCATTCGTGGCATTATTAATTTTGTGTCTTTGCTTCACCTACTGTTTCTCTGAAGAAGTGCTCTGTAAATCTGAATTTAAGGGGTTCAGCTTAATATATTTAGCCACCTGCATCTGACTAGACTTTTGTGTATCATTGGTACAGAGAAACAGGTGTTTCTGGATGCACAACACATAGTAAAGTAGATACCAGAAATCTCTGAAGATGAATTGCGTTCTGTAAATGCCTGTTGCTCTTTGACTGTATTATTTGATCAAGTGTTGGTGTCAGAGTTTTAAGTATCTCATATTTCATGGAGTGAACGAAGCATTTGTGAATTTTGGAAGCTTGAAGAAAGGACAGACATTAGTTACTGAAATATTGTTACAAGAAACTGAATCTCAAAACTGGGAAGTTTTTTGAGTTGTCCTACTTCTGTGTAAAGATGGCAGTGGAGAAACTAGTGGCAGAAGAGGTGGAAAGCTGTGAATCTTCAGCAGTTAAGGGACAAAGGCTCTGTCTCTGATCAGTGTAACACATCATCTAGTTCCTCCTTGACTTGCATGTGTGCATGTAACTGTAGCACATTATCACCTTACATCTTCTCTGGACTGGAAAAGACAATGGAATATACTGAGAAATTCTTAATTCACTTCAGGAGTACTTGGAAAATCTCAGAGATATTTATGTGTAATTGAGAGAACACAGTAACAGTATAGTAATTGGAAAACCTAGTTCTTCTTTGAGACAATTGGTTCCTAGTCTTTGCCTTTGTCCCCTGGCATTTCCAGGTGGAGGTGTTGTTGGTGGTGCTTTTGTAGATGGAAATGTGTTCAATTATAGGGGTGTTTCCATCTGAGCTTTGTTAAAGTATTGCAGGCTTGTGAAGGTGAAATTCCATTATTTCCTGGCATTACCAGGATAACAGAAGAACTTCGTTTTTTTTTTTAAAGGAGTTGTGACTAAGTGGCACATGTTACAATTCTTATTATTCTGATTAGACTGTATGTGTTAAAATATCGGCCATTCAAATTAAGCTCTTTGAATATACCTCTTATAGCCTGAATTTAAAAATAGGAGTTTGGTCCCAGTAAATTTCCTTGAACAGGAAAGGAGAGGTTCTCTGAGAAGTTTATGGTTTACTGTATTAAGTAAGAAATGTGCTTGGGTTAACTGTTTTAATAAGCTTATTAATAGCACATACAATTTACCTATATTTTATTAACTAAATATGCTGCTAAGAATGACTCTGTAAATAAACCCTACTTTTAATAACTTCAGTGTCCCAGAGGCTTTAAATGCAGTTTCTGATTTGAAAATACAATTGCTAATTAAATGAGTGACTTTTAAAAAGCTTATCAGCTGTGGATTTATCCAATCAGCTTGCTTAGAATTATATGCAATACACGAGATCTTCCTAACAGGCAGATGTAAAAATCTTAGCATTTTTAAAGCTCAAACTGAGTATTTTTGGCTTGTCAGTTTTTTAGTGGATTTCCTAGAAGGTGGTAAGCAAGCCTCCTTTCCCCTTCAGAATGGTAACTCTGTGAAGCCTCTCCTCTGTACATCTACTCGCATCTCTGCTGTCTCTGTTTTGCGTGGAATCTGTCGAGCTGGTGCAGTTAACGCCCTCTTTTGACTGTTTTATATTGTGGTAGGATTGGGCAAATATTTGTTGTGTTAAGCAGCAAGATTGCTTTTTTGGTCATATCTTTACTTAGAGGAATATCTTCTAAAGGTAGAACTGTTACATACAGATTTCTAGCTGGCTTGTTTGCACCTGATTTCTCCCCAGCACTGATTTAACTGGAGTCACCAAGTGAAACTCCTTTCCTCCATCTGTATTTATGGTCACAGTAATTTTCTTCCGTGCTGCTCAGCAAGGTGAAACAACTTCTTTCCCCTGTACTAAGACAATAATAGAATTTTTAAAAAAGTGTCTCCAGATATGGGATACTCCATTATATGTTTTAGTGCTTCAAAAGGCAGTGAGTAGGCAGGGCGTTTGTAAGAGAAGACAGAGATTTCCTATGGGTTTATCTTTCTGTGGTGTCTCAGTCCTATGTGTTCAGTATTCCCCCACGCTGGCCAGCATTCCACTTAATCCTGTCAGCACAAGCCCTTCTTGCTGCTATCGATAACTCTCTCCTTTTTTGTTTAATCTGGATGTCCTCAGCTCCCTACATTTTCTTACACAAGAGATAAACATTAAGGGGACTATTTTTTCTTGACAAATTTCTGGTGGGAAAAAAACCATGATGTAGGAATAGTGCCAAAAAGCAGAACTTTCAGAAAATCAGTTAGTTTTGCTGATCTCTGTTCTTTTCTGGAGCTGCTTTTGCTGTCCTTGAGGAGGTCAGAGAAGGGAAGGGCTGCCCATTTCACATCTGCTGCACTGACAAGCCACCAAATGTACCTTTTGGCTAGTGGCTGGCATTTTGGCAGTGCAAAGCTTTCAACTCCCACCCTTTTACAATCAGATGGGATGAATAGCAGAGCTGTGCTATACTGGCAGTTGGCATACATGGCTAAATACATGGGCTGCATATGAGTCTATTCATCTGAAGTTATCCTTTCAGATCACTGCTTAGTTTTCTAGCATAATCTTCTTGGAAAACAGCTTGGCTCATGTGTCCCCTCTTCTCTTGGCACATGGCGGTTTTGTTTTCTTCTTTCTTTTTTTTTCCTCTCTGGTAATTTCCTGGTGTGCAGTAGTTATCCTAAGCAGCAGTACTGGTATCTGAAAATGAATGGACATATTGCAATCTGGAGAAATGTCATGTCCTTCTGCTGTGGATTCTGAGTGATACAAGCTGTGGAGGGGTGTGTGTAGTGGGCATGCTATAAATTAAACATTCTCTTTGCTTCAGGCAGGGATAAAAGAAGAGTACTCCCACACTTTCTCATTCTTTCCTATCCTTTTTAGGCATCTGAGAATGGAATAAGCCAGTCATAAAAAGCAGGGCCAGGTCAGGGTAGATAAGTACCTTCCCCTGTTGTAAAATTCAGAGCAGCATTTAAATCCCTGCCTCCCCTAACACACCTCTAGAGAATCGCCCAATCACTTGTAATTACTTGCTTAAAAGAGCATGGGAACAGCTGAATTTCCCTGCATTAAGGTAGCTCTTTATTATATTGCTGCCCTTTTCTCATCAAAAAAAAGCCTCAAACTCCAGTTCATTGTTTTAGTCTTTATGATGTGTTGGTTGTGGGCAGCTAAGCTCTCTAAAAAACAGGAGGGGGAGTAGAGATAGTAATTTAAAAGTGGTGTTCATATGATAGCTTTTCCATCCTTTTACCTTGTCCTCTGTATTTGGTACATCCCCCTCATTTTACCTTGTTTTAAGTTATGACTGCTTTTAGGGGCAGGAGCTGTTTCTTTACTGTAGGTGGGCTGCACTTGGCATCATGGAGTCCTCCTCTGGTTGGAGCCATTACTTGCCACAGTAGTACAAACATGGATATGCTTGGAGGGCAGGGGAAATGCATCCTGCAAGGCAGAGAGGGCTGTGAATTTATGTAATTTCAGCAGCATCTTGGAATATAGGAGCACATCTTTGATGCTAATGGAATAGCCAAAAGGCTTACAGCTTCTATTTGTTGTTTCTTTGTCTCCTCCTTGGATCATCCATGAGTGGAAATTACGCTCCAACAGGGGGAAAATGACCAAAAAAACCCCATCCCACCTAAACACTACTTACAGCCTGGGGCTTGAGATCTTTCTGTGTAGAGCTTTCTGCTGAAGGCTTAGTAAAAGTGAACTCAGGAGAAGGAAAATTGGTGCTGGATTCTGTGGTCTGAATGCATGCTGTGGGTCTGTGGTTTGGTCTTCACCTCTACTGCACAATTCCACATAAATAATGAAGCCATTTCAGGGCCTGGGAGCAGCTTAGGAGCAGCTTAGGAGCATTAGCATGAAAGTTTTTTGACAGTTTTGAGACTAGCCCATTGAATTTTATTCTTAAAGACTTCCTTTGGGCTGCTGGGGTTCTTGCATGTGAATGGTCCCTTAGTCTCTAGTCTGGTGCTGATCAGTGTCACAGGAGGCACAAATCCTAGTTTTCCCTTTGTGACCTTAGTCCTGTAGTCACTATATTATTTGAGTTGTAGAAACAGAAAGAATAGTTCTCTTGCATCTCTCCTGTATTGGGACTTTACCCTGATCCAGGGTCTTAATGTGTATAGGTATTATATCTGAAATGGTCTTGATCAAGGTGTTTTGTAATAAAAATTAGAGCAGAAACTACAGAGTTTCAGCAGGCTACTCTCTCCCTCACTCTGTTTCTACCAATGGCCAAATCAACTGTGGTAGCTGTTGCTTTCACTGCAGGCTTTTCCATTTCCTACTGAAGACTGACACGTATGGTGAGGGTTGCTTATCTGTTGAGGGGTGGGTGGGTGATAGGACAGGGCAATTTCTCAGTAAATGGTGATGTGTGTAGGACTGACAGCTTTGATGTGTTTCCCTGTGGGGTAGAGTCCTGCCATGGAGGATGAAAGCCTGATATCTTTGGCATTTGGCTAAAAGCAAAGCAGCTCAAGGATATGCAAAAGAACAAGTGGAAAGAGCAGGGGCATTCTCTGTGGACTGTTTTCTTGTTCCTAAAGCAGCTGGAATGTGAAGGCTGTATGTAAATGTAATAGCCTGTGTATTTCATACTGGGGCCTGCAAAAATGTGCCCTTGTGTTGTGGTTTAAGCCCAGCCATGTACCAAGTACCATGCAGCTGCTGGCTCCCTTCCCCACCTGTGGGATCAGGGAGAAGAAGTGGGAACCTGTTTGGAGTGATGGTATTTGTCTTCCCAAGTAACTCTCAGGTGTGATGGGGCCCCGCCCTCCTGGAGATGGCTGAACACTTGCCTGCCCATGGGAAGCATGAATTCATTCCTTGCTTTGCTTGTATGTGTGGCTTTTGCTTTGCCTATTAAATTGTCTTCATCTCAATTTAAAATTTTTTAGCTTTTACCCTTTTGACTCTCTTCTGGATTATGCTGGTGGGAGAGTGAATGAATAGCTGTGTGGGGCTGTGTTGCTGCCTGGGTTTAAACCCTGCCATTCATCATTGCTACTGACAGCATGGAACAGCCTGTCATAGCAGTCTAGAGCCTCTCTGTGCCTTCCCTCTGAAAGGTGCACTCAGATTGTGATTGGCAAGATCTTGAGGATGCTCAGGTGAGCACTTGAAAGCAGAACCCTTGGATGTTGCAGAAAATGGGGTGATGATTTATTAGATGACTTGGGTGACTTGTTCTTTTTATTTTAACTGGTGGAGCTCCTTCCAGGTGGGTTTCTAAGGGAAAGACTTAAGTGGCCATTAACCAGTGGTATTGCTTCCCATTGCTCTATGTAACCAGGATTATCTCCAGTACTTGGCTCTTTTCCAGCTATAGACTGTTTCCTTAGTTCACCTACCTTTGTGGATTCCTTTGTGCTATCTACAGTGTGGAGTTACATTTCTGCTGTTAAATCTCTTCAGTTTTTTATTCTGGAGGAGACTGCATTCCAGTGGTGATGCTGTAATGAGAAAGGTTATTCTTGTGCTTGATTTACCTGTCAGTTGAAAGCTGTGAAGGGCTTTGTTTGTCTGTAGTATGTCATGACACTCCATGATAGGCATGCTGTCTTCCTTGACAGAGGTGCTAAGTTTGCAGTATGAATTATTTTTATTGCCTGTCCACACAGCTGAGCTGGGGAGGCAGAGTATGGTGACACTGTTTTTGTGAGTGTAGGGTGGGTTTTTAAAATGCTGGCTGCTTCCTCTCTCTGAAGCATCTGTTATGGTCTCTGATTGTGTTTGCACCCCTGGATCAACTTGCTGCCCTCCCATGTTTCCTCTGGGACTATATACTAAGCTGTGATGCCTGTGGCTGGAACACTGCTGCTTCCTTGATGTTGTTTGTCTATGTCTCTTCCAAGTAGACAAAAGATAATTTTTTTTCCTATATTATCAAAGTTGTCTGGTTTTCAACAGCTTATGATGATACCCTGCCAAAAATCTGGTGGTACTTAAGCACCAAAGCCATTTCCTAGTGTTTTGGTAAGAGGAAATGTTGATGGAACTAAGAGTCAGGATTGTTTTTGGAGATGAAAATAGTTTATACAAAGTAGTGCTGCTTCAGCCTGGTCTCTGGTGTACCTTTTTCCTTTCTTTTTAAAAATTTCATTATTTTATTTCCTCTGTGTGGGGCAAGGTGCAACCTTTAATGTGTAGAAAAATTGGATTCCACTTTGCATTGAATATCAGCAAAACGTAGTAAAATGAGAGTTCCAGGTATCCATTTTTCTTCTGTAGAAGAGATTAAAAATTAGACTGACAGATAGTTTTACATAATATTGATGTGGCAAGATGTGACTGTTCTCAGGAGAGCTGAGGTTTGTTTCAGCAGGTGAAGGAGCTGTTAACCACAACACAACAGCTTATTCTGAACCATCCAGTCTTTCCTTTTAAGGTGTTCCTACTTCCTCAACTTTCAGGAACGTTTTTGTCCATGGTCAGTATAATCAGTGCTTACAGGAGAACCTGTATGCCGGGTGTCAGCAAGAGTAATACTGGGGACTTTGGTCAGTGCTGAGTGTTCTGCTAATCTCAGCCAGGTATGTGCATTCTCAAATGGCTGGGGGAGCAGAGCTAGAATTAGTCACTGCAGACCAAGCTGCCATGTATTTAATATTGATCTACCTGCACCTGCAGAACCAATAGCTCAAGCCTTTGCTGACAAAGCATTTTAGGGCAGGGAGTGGGAAGATGGATTCAACACAGAGGCTGTGGCTGATTTATAAGTGCTGATTTATTGAGCTACATGCATAGTAGGAATTCATAAGGTGCAAAACACAATGTATACATTACTGGATGAGGAGCTAGCCTGAAGATGGGGGTGTGTGTGAGGCGGTGAATGTCTCAGTATGCAGCATTTTAAACGCTTGTATGTGTAAGTCAGTATGTTACCTGTGAAATATTACTGATCTCAGTATCAGGCGATACTGAGACTACAGCTCATTTGGCTTTAAACTTAAAAAGTAGGCGTCTGAGTGTTATTGCTTCATGAGTTGTGAAGGGGTGACAAATTGCAAGGAATGGCCAACTGAAGGAAATACTAACAAATATGTAGAAGCTTAAATGAATTAAGTGGCATACTGTCATCTTGTGGACCCTGCAGGTGATGTAGAGAGGTGTGGATGCAGATAAAGATCACAAAGTAATAAGTGTCATTAAAGAGGTCGTGGGGAATTCATGTCAAATATAGGAACTTCTAGTTCTTTTTTGTTCCTTGGTTTACATTATAAAATTCTCTGCCCTGTCAAAAAGAAAAGGTTTGTGTTGGCATGAGTTCTCTTCAAGTTTTGATTCTGTATCAGCCATTCTTACAAGCCATAACAGAGTTCTAACTTACGGTGCTGTGGAAACATAAGGCATTACTAACAGTTTGATTCCAGGATCTCTAATCCTTCTAGAGATGGGATAGCTAATTTTACCTGTTAAATTACATATTAAATATAAAACCAAGAAAGGGAAAAAAAATTCTGAAAGAGGAACAAGCTACTATATTATCTCTTTCTCCCTGCAAAACAGTAGAATGGTGGTATTCCTTTTCTGTTGTCCTCATGGATATTTGAAGAAATTAAACTTGGTAAAATTTGCTGTGCAAGGCAGTTATCAGGGACCTGTTGTTATCCTAATGTGGAGAAAAGATGTCCAGGATACAGAAATGACTTAGCAGCAGACCAGGTGATCTTCTGAATCTTCCTTCATCTTTGTTGAAAAGGCAGTTATAACCCTCCTCTTTTAGGAAACCAACAGAGAAATGTTTATTGCAGTGTGCGACAGGATTTATAAACTGTAACACAGAATCAGTGTTCTAAAATCTCAGTCTTCATGTCTGCCTAAAGTTTTCTACAGATTTATGTCATATACATAACTTGAGCCAGGCCTTTTTATTTCTTACAGACCTTGGGTAAAAGGTGAATGATCTAGTAAGAAAGTGATTGTTCTTTAAATAAAAAAAAGCAACAGTGAGGCAAATCTGAGCTGTAGAAAGGACACATAATCCTTGCCAGAAATATTGCAGTCTCTAATTGAGAAGCAGCTAGTCTGCAGCCAAGCTGGCTCTGGAGGAAAGATGGAAGTGTTTGATCTCAGCTGTGTTACCACCTGTATCATGCCAGGGAAGTTAAATGCTCTGAAAGAGCTCCACTTACCGTTGATTTTATTTCTCCAAATGAAGAATGTGTTGATAAATGGCTGATGAAATGAGGTAGCAGTGGGTAAATGGGCACCCTACCACAATCCCTTTTTTTTCTGTTGGAGCAAAAGCCCTGGCACCATTAAGAAATGCTTCTTTCCAGCAATGGCAATGCTATGAAAGTGAGTGGTGGGCCAGTTCCTGCCATTTGAGATAATGTGATGAAAATCTGAGATACAATAAAATTATTTAGAACCAGGAGAAAAATACATTGCTTTAAGAGCTCTAGTACTTGCTATTATGTTCCTTCTCTCCCTCTTGCCAGTGTTCATATCTGAGAGCCCTGCTTAGATGAAAGGGCTCAGAATGGGAAATATGGTTCTGTTGCACTGGCACAGTAAAGCAGGAAGAAGCTCTGTGCATAGAGGTCACTGTGAAAAGAGGATGTGTAGTGCTCCAGCCTTCCCAGAGTAGCTTGAAAAAGAATCAAAATGCCAGGAGAGGCACAAGAGCAGGCTGCTCTAAGAGTCTAGGGAATAAGTCATATGAAGAGAAGGGCTGAGCTGGGATTGTTTAGTCTGGAGAAGGCTCAGTGATGATTCTATCACTCCCTACAACTGCCTGAAAGGAGCCTGTAGCAAGATGGGGTTGGCCTCTTTTCTGAGGCAGCCATTGGCAGGATATGAGAAGATGGCCTCAAGCTGTGCCAGGGGAGGTTCTGGTTGGATATCAGGAAGAATTTTTTTCACTAAAAGGGTGGCTAAGCATTGGAATGGACTTCCCTAGTGGAGTCACCATCCCTGGAAGTGTTCAGCAAATGACTGATTGTGACACGTAATGCTGTGCATGGTGATGTTTGGTCAAAGACTGGACACAGTCTTGGAGGTCTTTTCCAACCTTGATGATTCTGTGGTTTTTGTCTGCTGTCACTGAACATGGAGATAGTATCCTAGTGTGTCCTGGCTATCCAACCTGCCAGTTATCCATGCTTAGGGTCTTGGGGATGCCCAAGCAGCAGCACCTTCATTCAAAGAGGGACTATTTGAAGCTTTCTTTAATGGAGAGACTGCTTTATTGAGGCTTGCTGCTCTTGAATTGATTCCCTGAGGTCTTTGACTGCAGATACTGTATAGAGTAACCTGATCTGTGACACAGGGATGAAAAGAAAACTGAGGAGACAGAAATCCAGATGTACTAGCATGTGGAAGTTAAGAGCTCAAAGTAATGAATGAGTGGCATTGAATAAAATTGAGTTAATCACATTGGGTTGTTCAACAGGATATTAAAATCTATAAGAATCAATAACCATAGAACTGTTGCATATCAGCTTAGATGATGTATGATGCTGACCAGTTTGTTTAATCTGTTATTTTCTGAGGTGTTTTGTATCAAGATAAAAAGGAAATAAACAGAATGCTAAATGAGAGGAATAATATATCCCAATTCTTAACTTTAGAGTGAGACATGACTGATAAAAACTCAATTGTATCCTAGCGATGTGAGGTGGCCCAACAGGATTTCCATTGGACATAGCATTTACAGATGTTTCAAATGTCTTCTCTGGGTGATTTGGGAGTACTGGGAAAACTCACAGAACAGGTTGGGTAAAAATATCACATTAAAGTGGTGTTATGCTAGAAAATGGCCTTCTCTATTAAATGTAGTTCGCTGTTAAAAATGCAGTTGTGAAATACTATAGAATTCAGTGTGAAGCCCACTGCAGGAGGAGGGGAGAATGTGGCCAAGACAAGTCTAAGATTACTCTGAAAAACAGGAAGACTGTAATACTAACTAAGACTTTTTATGTAGCTTTTTTCTTGCGTTACTATCAATTCCACTAGCATCTGGATTCAGTGGGGACAACTTTGTCATTTCAGGCATCTTAGATTGTTATTTCTGAAGTGACCTGCAAGTATTAAGGAGCCAGCTCCTTTGAATTTAATTATTTTACAGCTTTTTAAAATTTCAGACTAGGTCTTTACGTGGTTTGTGCACTTTACTCACTGGCATTTTTAAGATATTTCAATTATCTTTGTGATATAGACCCAGAGAGATTATATACAAAAGTTAATAATTGCTATTATTTTTCTGAATAATTCTGAAGTGGCTATGTTTAATTTTTACAATATTTTTTATTTCAAACTGAATTGGTTTGAGTCGTGTGGTGAATGATGCCTTGGCTAGTAGGGGTAACTTGCTGTGCACAACAGTGCTTTGTTTTATACATCTATCAAAAAAATAACTGGGGTGTTGGAAATGGCACATGGATTTCTCTCTGGCAATAAAGTACCTGACTGGCTGTGTTATATTATAGTGATGGTTGCAGTATAACAACCTTGATGGATAAAAGAGTAGCTAACCTTTGGGCTGGGACGTCTAGGTCAGCAGTTTAAAATTGGAGGCCATCCATATCATCCTTGTCATCTAACACTCAGCTATTGTTGTTCCATGTGCCTGAATGTCTACATGCTACAAAAGTTCCTAGTTGCCTATTTAATGTACAAATGACATGGTATTTTCTCTGATTTGCCAAAATTACTTTGTACTTTTACTTGCACTCGTCTTCTCCTCTGTGAGTCCATATTTAACATTAACTGCAGTGCAGATCAAATTCATCTCTGTGAAGATGAGCATTTGAACGTGATGGTGAGTGAATGATTGACAAGGTGCAAGTATTTTTGTGTCAAGGCTGTGACATGTCATTTGTTGAAAAAGCTATTCAGCCGAATGCTGTACTCATCTGAAAGCTGGGAGTGAAGAATGTGCCAGGTTCTCAAAAGGATGCTGCTTGATGTCTAGTGACACTATTAGTGACATTTTGATGTTAATGAATAAGGGAGCACTTTCTACTCTGGAAATTATGCTTTTTAAGGTTAGAAGAGGATGTTTTATGAACTCTGTGCTACACTGTTGCAATCCATGTAGCCATCCAGCCTTGCAGTAGATAATGAAGTTACAGTTTGTGGGTTGCTGTGGTCTGTAGCATTTGCTGATCGCATGGTTAAAACTGCATGACAGACAGCTGAAACAGTTTAAATGTCTCTGCTAGTTCTTTGCTGCATAGGCACTTGCTGAGGGTGCCACAGGGATGTTAGAAGTTTGTTAATGGGAAAAGGGAAAGTGTTGGGGAGGTTGTGCCTCTATTAAATTGTGTTCCACAATGTGATGGAAATCTGAAGAATTGCGGAGATGGCTTGACCCAAGTTAATGCTCTATTCCCTAGTGTGGAAACCAAAAATGTTGCCAATACTGGGTGTAACTACTCAGCTCTCAGAACACTGCTGTTAATTAGCATCCATTTGCTTGTTTTTTGAGAATATAGGCTGTAAATGAGCAAGTTTTAAGAGCTATGAATTTACAGCCTTCCTGAGCATCTCTTGGATTTTACATCTGAATGAATCAGCTAGATCAATTGACTCTTCAGTAGTGTTGCTTTAGTGGGAGATGAAAAATACTTCATACTATAGGATTTTGTAGGCTTTTTTCCTCCATGCCTAATATGGTCTTAAGTATTTTAAAATGGGTCCTTTGACTTGGTGTGCTACATCGCAAGACTTCTTTCCAAGTATTGTATTGGAATGACCAGAGAAGTCATAAACAAAATTGGTTTAAGAACATATAAAAATTATGATGTCTTTTAAGTTACTCTACAAGGAATAGTGTTGTTTCTCCACATGACAATAAGATGATTTTTTTTTCCCCCTAATGCCAAAGAGATTTTTTCAAAAATGAATGAATTTTGTTTGGGTGGAGGAGAGGAGGGAAGACCCTCTAGAGACCAATCTTTACCAGGAGTTGAAATCTGCTGCCTTGTGGTTCTGGCTGTGGATTAAATCTCACCCATTTCTTACAGATACTGATGAATTGTTGCATCTCTTCCTCTTTGATATTCTAGAGCCACAAGTGATCTGACTAACAATAACACCATTGCCTGAAAGATCAGAGCACGGTGTGTGTACAGCCATGGCTATTGTTCCATTTGATGAATGCATTGTGTGCTGGTTGCTTTGCTTTGAGTTTTTTGGGGACCAAAATTCATTAAAATCTCTCCACTGCTCTTTTCCCAAGACAAGGCTGGGGAGGGAGGTAGAGGAACACCCTGCCACTATACTGTCTCTATTAAATTACTACTGCAGATGCTGCCTTGGCTGCTGGTAACAGTGTCAGAAATGGCAGCCTTCTGTAGAAGTGGTTTAAAAATAGACCTATTTGAGTATGCTTGTTCCCTTAAAGGGACATTGTCAGTTTGATTTAGTCCCAACATTTTAGCTTGGTTGCTGTTAGCTATGCCATCTCTTCTGAGTTGCCAGCCAATTTGGCCAGGTCTGCAATGGGTTTGGTATTGTTTTACATAGAGGCAAAGATGCTTTGAACATAGCATAATAAAGTTTTACTAAACCTAGTAAATTGATGATAGTTTTGTATTTTTTTTTCTTGTGTCTGTTGCCATGAAAGTGAGGCACAGCTAGTATTCCCTTGCCAGTGTTGTCACCCTTGCAGTTGAAGGCCTTGTGCACTCAGTTATCCATGTCCTTTCAAAATATATTCCTCTTCTGTTTTTTGCCATAGTACATCACTGCCATTGACATCCTGCTTTTTTTTCTGAGGTAGAAATGTTATTCCTTCCTTTTGCCTCTTTCACGAGAATTAATTTGGACAATGCAATGGAATAAGATTGGAAATGCACAACCCCTGTCTTCAATCCATCTTAAAAGCCCAAGGTTGCTTTTACGAGTGAGAGTGGTTCTTTGAAATGATGAAGTTTCTTGGGTTGGTGACTTCCTCTCTTCAGAACAATGCAACATCATACTGCTTGTGTCAGGAGGCAAATAAGAAGCTTGACCTGTAGCACATCCACCAATAGGAGTTTTGTTGTCTACCGCTTCTGTCAGAGACAAATGTTCTGGCTCTGCCCAGTGTTAACACAGGTTGTGTTACAGCCCTGGAGAGCAGAGCAGCTACAATCACATGACTGCAGTGACTGGTAAGGAGATCAAGGTTTCCATCCTGAAAGCTCTGTTGTATTTTCTTGCTGCCTGTAATATTTGTTCCCCTCTGTGCAGTGGGATGGTGCTTGAGAGCACTGAGCAAAAGCTGTGAAAGCTGACTGAAGCAGGCTGAGAGGGGACTGTTGAAATGTGCTTTCAAGCAATTACATCTGGTTTTGCAGTGGTACCATTCATTTAATATCTTTCTCCTCCACCATCCTTTCCACGTTAACTGCTTCTTTCTCCTCTGCTGCCTTATTGCCCTTCTGCAATGTTTCTTACTCTTTGACATGTCCCCATCTCTTACATCAACTATCACTTCCATCTAGGCCCTCGAGCCCCTTCTTAGCCTGGTTTCCACTTGTCTAATCTTTTTTTCATTAAGACTTAGATTTTGCTGACATCTTTAAGCTTCTGTATCTCCTGACTTTGAGAGTGCAGCATTGATTTCAATTAGAGCCCATGCCTAGAAGGCTTCAGCAAACAGCATCTTCTCTCATGGTAATGAGTTGTTGTTACCAGTCTCCCAAATGTGCTCACTTGTGCACAGTTCAACACTTGCTCTGATTTGTGGTCTCTCATCAAACCATGAAAAGCAGGGCAGCATTTCAGGGGTCCTCTCCCTGCTTCTGTTGAATGGACAGGTGAGGAGGCAGCTGTGGAGGGCTTTCTTCTCAAAGGAGTCTTGAAATGCTATTGTGGTAATTTGAGGCCTTCAAAGTGTGCTAGATTGAGGCACCTGCCATCTAGCATTTTAACTTGTCCTTTCTTGGTGTTTGCTCCTGGCTTAGTTGTGCTTCAGTGGGATACATGATGCACATCCTGTGACAGGTGTGTATGTTCTGGAGCTGATTTATCCTGTGCAACCATAAGCAGTTTTTAAGATGATGGCATATCTGTCTCTCTATGATACTGATGATGTTTGTTCTTGGAATTGTGGTGAGATTCCAGAAGCCTGGAAGAAACTTAATGTTGTGCCAGTGCATAAAAAGGGAAAACAAGACAAATCTGGTAATTATAGCCCTGTCAACTTGATGTTTATCCCGGGCACAATAATGAAATGGCTGATTAAAGGATTTGAGTAGCAAAGAGTTAAAAAGAGTAATATAATTAATGTCAGTCAAGTTGGATTTATGGAAAAGTGATCCTGTCAAACTAACTTGATATCTCTTTTGATAAATTTAGTTGATTAAAGGAAATTCTCTAGACATTTCTAAAGCAGTTGACTTGCTACCACAGGACATTTTGGAAAAAAGTGATAGAGAACTAGCATGGCACACACTAATGATATTACCAACTGGCCAGCTGTGACAGGTCTCTAAACATGATGGTTAACAAGGAATTATTGCTGATCATGTGTTTCTAGTAAGGTTCTGCAGCATTTGGTTCCCAGATCTGTTTAATGCTTTTTAATTACATGAATGTGGAATAACCCCCAAGATAATTTGTGATTAAAGTGTGCAGTTATGCTCCCCCAAGTCTTCTGCCCACAGGGAAGATGGTATTCTGTAATATCAGGTTTCCAAGCCTGATAGTAGTAGTACCATATAGGAAAATGTAAGTAAGCAAATGTGGAGCTTCCTAGTAGGGCTGAAAGTTAAATTTGGCATCTAGGAGCTAAAGAGGGAGCGGTTCCAGAGTGGGAGACCCTGTTAGGGAGGGGTAGACTCTGAGAGGGGCTTGAGGCATCTGCTGAATAACCAAATCCTAAGTTACCACAAGGATTAATGAGGTCTTTGGGTGTGAAAACGAGGGATTTTTAAATGAGAGGCTAGAGGTAATTCCTTTGTCACTGGTGCAATTGCTTTTGTAATAGTGTGCCTGGCTCTCATTTCAACAGTGCTAGAAGGATGCTGATAAATTGGAGGAGGATCAGAGACAATGTCAGAATGATTAAAAGGTCTGAAAAAATGTCCTTTAGTGACATGCTCTGAGAGCACAATCTGCTTTAGCTTATTTCGCAGAAGTTTAAAGGTGGCTTGACCAGTCTCTAAGTACCTATATAAGGACCAGAAATGTTCTATCTAGCTGACAAGTGTGCTGTTGGCTGGAAGTTGCAGCTGGACAAGTTTAGACAAGAAGAGCTGTGTTTAAAAAGAATGGGGCTAATTAACCACTGGAGTGTTTTACTCAGGGTTGTCATGGATTTTTCTCTGTTGGCAATTTCAGTCTTCCTTGACAGCATGCTCTAGTCAAACCAGGGACTTCATTTAGGGACTGGTATGATCTGTGTTTTACAGGAGGTCAGAAAGGGTGATTGGTTTGGTGTCCTCTAGCTGCAGGATCTGAGCATCCATTATAGTAGTTCTTGGCAGTGCTGGGTAGTTTGCTTCAGAAAACAGGAGAAAGAAGAGCTCTCTTGTTTTAACTTGTGTGAAATGGATGCAATTTAAGAAAATTAGACATTAGTTCACATAATGAATAACCTTGATTTTATCACTTTGAAGTTCTATTTTTCTGCAATTTGACAAGTTTAAATGGCATTCAGGTAGCTTTTCATGTAAGGTGTCACTCTGTTTCCTTACTAATGCCTGAGCAAGTACCTTACCCATTGTCAGATTGTTAATTCTCTGTTATTAAGTACTCATGTGCTTCTTCATTGAAAGGACTGTCAGTTGTCAGTGTGGATCATTTAGATTAAGAACCCAGCCTGTCAGATGCTCCTCTGCTTTTACAGACTAGCATCCAATAGCATGAGTGTCGTCTTTCTGGAATTTAGACTTTTTTTTAGTATTCACCCCAGCAAAAAAAAAAAAAACCCTACAAGAAATCACTAGAAAGAAATCCACCATATTCTACTTGTGTGTAACACCTACAGATACATGAGTGCATAGAAGTCCTTCCTGGTTTGTTTAGTAGTAATGCAGAGGGAGGAAACTGCTTGTTTCTGAGTTTAGATTTGGTTTTACTCTCATTATTATATTGGCTGTCTAGGTTGGAGCTTAAAAGGCTTTAAGTGATTATCTGACTGTCTTTCTTGGAAGAGAAGCACTGTTCTATGGCTTGGGAGACCTGACATCATCTACTGAGCCTGCCAATGGACTCTGGTGTGACCAAAACTTTCTTTTGTGCCTGTTTCCTGTAATAGGAGTATGAATAGCAACATTTATATGTCTTGCTTTGATATATTTAAGGACTTCATGGCAGGAGAGGTTTTCCTGGCTTTTCCTGAGGGTCTCTATATATAGCATTGGCAGAAGGACTTGAGAAATTTCTAGTCTTTGCTTCCCAGCTTACAGAAAATCCTGTAACTGGTTAATGAACACATTTAGGGTCTGGGTACTTTGAGAGCTGGCTGGAGGCCAGGCTGAGTGGGAGTGTTTGTTTAACATTTGTACCATATATGGGTACCTTAGAAGAGTTCTCTGTATCCTGGGCCCTTGTGAAAACCCTTGCCCCTGTAGCAGCCCAGGTTTGACTTTGCCTGTGCTGTGGCCAGGTAACAGGATGGCTGCTGTTAGTGGGTGCTGTGTATGCCTGGTAAAATGCAGTTGTGTACAATACCTATCTAGCTGCCTGCATCTTCCCTGAGATGTTTTTATCAGAGGCTGGGTAGGATCTGTGTTTCTAGAATAACTGAATGGTAACCTAGTCATAGGGAAAGTATTTGTAGGGGAGGAGACTCCTAAGAGTAGTCACAGAGTATTGAGTAGCACTGACAGAATCCAACTGGTGCCTGTGCAAGTGGAGCTGTAGCTCTGCTTGGTTTCCATGAAGCCTTATCTGACACAGCCAGGGGCTAACTTGAGCCATACCTACCTCACTAAAGTCAGTGTGGTCTTGAGATGATCTGATTCTAGCACCTTTAGTTTATAACTCAAGCAGCTTTCACCAAGAGAAAAGTTGTAAAGGTAAACTCCAGTCTGGATTGCCATCTATCTCTTAGCATCTGCAAAACATTTGGGCCTTTTAATTTTTTTTCCCATTTGTTTCCCCACTGTTATTTGGGAGCACATTCCTTCTGCTCTGATTGGTTTTGTCTTTTGCCATTATCAAGACTGTTTCTGCAAAGTGAGGTCCCCCTGCCCAAACATGAAATCAAGAGGTAAGTGAGAATCTACAGTTAGTTGTGCACTGCAGTGTCATTCAGCTACTTGCATAATGTTTAATTCAAGTGGTTTTATTGTGTTCTCTCAGACTCTTTATTGGAGGCTGTGTCTGGTTTCATGGCTTCCTCTGTTAGTAGATCTTCAAAGCAGTTGCAGTTGTGACAGTGTCAGTACTGTCTTCTGTGGCTCACATAGAAGGCTTCCAGACTTCTCTCTCCTTAGGAGTCGTGCAACTTGACTAACTCCTGATTGTAGCCTGAATGTGTATGGCTCAATACAGAGGCCCATGTAATATAACCTCCTGGTATTTTCATTCAAAGAGTTTGGTGTGGGGTGGTTGTAGTTTTGAAGTGTGTTCCTCCTTTCCTGCTAGGAGAGCAATTAATGAAAACTATCCTCACAACATCAATTATCATTATTTTTTGAGGTAGAATATGTATAAGCATATGCTTCAACCTTTAGTCTTTGAAAAGAAATTGTCTAATATTGAATACCAAAGATAAACTTGACCTTGGAAGTTTGATCCATCAGTTTCTATCTGTTTCGCTGAGAAAAGAGAGACAAGGAAGAATGGTTTGGGTAGTTACATAATGCAGGGAGCCCTGTGAGATTGCAGAGACGTTGGCAGGAAAAAGAATAGAAATGGAGCACATAAGTAATGATTTATTTTCTTTCTTTTGAAGTAGAAGTGAACTGATTACAAAGCCTGGGCGAAATTGTTCTCAACTTTACTAAGTCTGGTTCTGAATGTAATGCTTATGTCTTAATCCTATCTATGATAAGCTTGTTTTCAGACCAGTGACTTGACAAAGGTCCTGATCTGTGTTCTGTCTGGCAGGAAGTGTGAATATTATCATTCTGATAGCCTGGGTGGCAATCAGAATTTTGTAATGTGGCTTATTTCTTTTAAGCACTTTTCTGTTGGAGACTTGTTTGGAGTACAGTCTGATCACCAGTTAAAGAAGAAGAATAATGTGCTGGCATGGAGCTGTTGCTTTTGTTGCTCCTCAAAAAATTAGCCTATTGGGTAGAAAGCAGAGATTTGCAGAAAAATAAATATAGAGAGAATATTTTCAGTTTCTTACTCTGGCAGGATGAAATGCTTATTTTGAATTTGATTGAGGTAGCTTGTAAGGGCAGTTGTCTAATGGTGTAGTATTTCTGGATCTGGTCTTTGCAGTGTTAGAAAACTGTTGCCTCAGGTCTGGGTTTCTGCTGAGAAGAATTCTTAGATTTCAAGTGTGAAAAATGTTTTTAGGATATTGATTCTTGGTGGGAAGAAAAATCCTTATTAGGACATCTTCATATGTTTTCTAGAATCGGGTTCTGAGTTTGTCATGTTTTAAATTAGTCATGAAGTAGTGGCTTTGTGAAGCTTCCTTTTTTTGTTGTTCATGGTACTTAATAAAGCTAGTATTTCCATGTGTGCTTCAGCAAAGATTACCTGAAGCTGCCTAATTTCTATTTTGTGCATACTTGTAAACCTTACTCTAATATGTAAAATGCCAGTAGGTGGCAATCAAGAATATACAGGCTGATGCCTCTGTGTTTCATAGGACCAAAAAGCTTCTTATGTATGACAAAATATCAGCTTTTAACAAGCATGCAAAACTCAGTGCCTGGAATGAGTGGAAATTTGTGCAAGAATGGCTTTGGTCTCTTAGTCTGTAGTTAATAATATCTGTTTTCCCCAAGGAACAGATAGGGGTTAGTTGTTCTTAAAGAACTTGTAGCTGTGATTTTTGAATGCTTCACCTTCCAGCTTGCTCCAGCTAAACTTTCACCTTTTGGGCTGTTGGGAGCAGCCCAAGTGTATGTTGGGGGTCAGAGAATGTCCTCGCATTGCAGGGGCTGTGTCCTCAGGCCAGCTATGGATGTAGAACAGATGTCTCCGCAGGGTGACATAAGGAACCTGCATCAGTGCAGCCAGAAGAAAAGCCAGAAGAGAAGCTGTGTGTAGGTGTGATTCAACAGTGTTACTCCTTTCAGAGCTTATTTTGCCATCACAGGTTTCCATAATTTTGTGTTACTTTCAAAGTCCACTGTAGTGACCTGGGAACTCACTCTGGGCACATGAAGAGTGAATTGAAAACAATTTTGCTGTAACTGCGCTCAAGTCAGGCAGAGGTAGGATTTTTCTATCTTACTTTCCCCCTGTGGGATAGGAAAAAAAATTACTGTTCACTAATGAAGTTAACAGTTGATAATTTGCTGGTAATTGGATGGACAGATTTATTTTTGGTGCAGCAGGGAAATCTTATTGCTATACATAAAACTTCCAATGAAACAGTTTGTAAGATTAAATTGCAACTGACAGTGCAGCATTCGCTTCTACCATTTACCAGCATAGTAAATGACTTTTTCCCACATCTGCCCTCAGCTTGATCTTTCCTTATGATAGGAGATTGCCATGAAAGGGAGAGGGGTGCAAGGATTTTACTTTGTGGAGGCCTTTTTTGCAAAGAAATGGCTGTGGCATGAGGTCATTTGAAACATCGACTCCTTTGTATTGGTATTGTTAAAACATTGTGACCTATGTTGCTTGGGCAATATGATCTCCTCCAATTAATGGATCTGTCAGCACAGATTAATTATAAAACTGACAACCACTTCTAGATGTAGTGGGTGCTGGTGACCTCTCATCATGAGAGGAAGATGTTGGCTTCTGCTTTGTGTGTGTGTGATAATATAATTTGTATGACTCTGCTCTGTGGAAACTGTCTTTTTAAAATGCTAGCTCTCATGTACCACACTTGAATTATTTTTACCAGATTTTAGTTTCTTAATACACTAGAAGTCTCTATTGCCAAATTGATTAGCATCTTGGAAATTTGCTTCTAGTCCTGCATTTTGCTTTGCTTCAAAAGAATCAGTGTAATCATCATTGCCTTCTGTCATTAATTTGTTAGTAAACCTCTTCTGATCTTAGGTGACTGCTTTTCAATCATTGCATGAAAAAGGCACTGGAAGTAAAGGGCATTGCTTGAGCCCCCTTTACGTGGCCTTGTTTAATGGCAGAGACCACAAACTACTTTATAACAGACAAAAATAATGTTTCTAGCTCCCGTGCAGCCTCTTCTTGATTCCACTCATCTTCCTAGATCTGCTTTCCATTATCTTGGTCTATTCCTTGTGTTTCTGGAGGGAAGATTGAGCTAGGTATTTCAGATGACAGTTTAATTTAGAAGTTGCCTGTGTGTGGATAGTTTTTAAGCTTGGCCAAACAGAGCCAAGAAAGAGGGAACCTGTCTGCTTTAGTAACTCTTCTGAGCAGGAGGAGAGTAGGGGCAGCTTTGCTGTGATTTTCAGGTTGACTCCTCTGCCTTTACTCCTCTGGAAGGCCTCCCTTTGTATTAGCAACTCAACAGTGTACAGGAGACGTTGAGATCATTTTGCCAGTGTACATTAGTTTGAACTCATGCAAGTTAAATACCATCTGCACTGTGTTCCTTGGTCCCTCAAAATGTCCCAGTACAACTGTAGTGTCTCAGATTTCATAGTTCACTTCAACTGAAACAATTTACTTTTGCTAGAAAACTTGTCCTACTCCACACCCACATCTCTTGTGTTAGACAATGGTTCAGGAAACAACAGACTCTCAAAACCAGGCTGTGACTTCTCTAAAGGCCCAGGCAGCAGGCAGTCATTGGGAAGTAACAGGGCAAGAACGTGACATTAATGTCATGTCACTTAACTGTGGGATGTTTCTGAATGGGAGAGGAATGTTCATAGTGACGTGTTCCCTTTTGATGGCTCATCTTTAATATTTCATGAAACCAAACTAGTTCAGAAACATAAAGAAGCTTTTTACTAAAGTGATTTTCTAGAGCAGACTTGGCATAATACACATAGGCCAAGTCTAGCCAGAAAACTGTCAAGCTTCTTCCTCCATTTTCCCTTCTCTAATAAGCTGAGACACATTGTTCTTATGCTTCAAGGCATCCCAGAAAGCTGGAGATCCCATGCTTCTGAACTGGTACAGCTACAGACATTTTCTCTAGGATTTATCTACAGAGTCTTTCAACTGGTCTAGAAAAAAATTTCCTGTGCTTCAGTGCACAGTAGAGAAATTGTCCAATACTGTTTAGAAATATCCATACACTAAAATATCTTATTTAAATATTTGGACAGGACTGAAATTGTACAATGATCTAGTATGAAGCATGAACATATTGTAGGCAACTTTATTCCCCACAGTAGGTAGCATAAACCATTTTCTGTGGAATGTGTCTGTTATATCTTCCTTTTAAGAAAATTTTCCTAATGCATGTAGCTGCTGGGCACAAACTACTTTTTTTTCCTTTCTCAGTAATGAGGGAGCAAGTTTTTAGGTGTATAAGTTGTTGCCTTGTAAGCACTTTCTCTTTGACACTTTAACTGCCTTTTCAGCTTCCTTGTAATAGAGATGTTGTGTTTCCTCATGCTTGAACTTATAGACTGCTGCGACTTTACCCTATGAAAACTTTTGTCTCCTGCATTATCCACCATAACTAAAGCTATACATACCAATGCTTTCAAAATGGGGATGAAAATCTGATCCTCTTGTATATGGACTCAGAATGGCAATGTTCAAAAACATAAAAAGCTTCATGGGTCCAGATGAAGCAGAAATCCTGATCCATTTTTACCTTACCCTATTGCCCCAAAGAGTCCAGATAGATTTGACCCCTCTTACAGTTCCGGAAAGGATTCCACAATCCAGCCTTTCAAAAGATAGCAGCTGTAGTTTGCTGAAAACATGGATTATTATCCCAGGTAAATACTACAAGTAGAGAGAAGTAGACTGAAAATTATAAAATACCACCAAAACGTGTGTGGCTGTGAACTAACCTCTCCTTTTGAGAGGTTACCTTCCTTGTTAGGTAAACAAGTTCTTAACTGTTGACACAAACTGAGCCCTGGAGATTGCTCAGTCCAGCACTTCCCCCCTTCTAGTTATTCCTCCCACAGCACATACGTTGTGTTGTTAATCCTTTCCAGGTATTTGAAATGTTCCTTTGATTTAGTCCTGCATTGAGTCTCATGGTTTGTGTGTTTGCAGATGTATCTGCAGGAGCCTTCAAACAGAGCTCAGTCTTTGTTCCTTCAAGGACCAGGCTGTTGAAGAGAAGATGCTGTCCACATTCCTCAAACTTTCAAGTGCTCAGATTGAATTTAACCTTAGGGTTTCCTAGAACCAGGAACTAGATAATGAAATCCCCAAATATGTATCTGATGGATAAGTTACATTTTTCACTCTATCTCCCAAAATACTTGATTCTTTCTCAGTGTATAAAATTGCTCCTGATCCTCTAGGCTCTTTGCAGCAATTACACAGTTGAAATTATTACTGTTATCTGACACTAGCTCTGCAACTTTCATTAAATACACTTAGGGATTCCCCCACTGCCCTTAAACTGGCAATGAGCCAGAGTATATTTTCTAGGTGTGACCATGTATGCCCTTTCTGAGGTGTTTAGCTTATTGTATCATGCACTCTGCAAAGTGGCCTCAGCAGGACCTGCTGTATTTTGGAGACATCCTTTACCAGCTGACTCTAACTGGGGCAGGTACAAGCTTTTGCTGCCAGTGCACCTAGTGAGGAAACCAGCAGTGAAAGAGTGAGGGATGTTCTGTTCCTCTGTCTTCTGCAGGACTAGAAGGCTACATAGGAAGATAGCTTCAGGAATACCAGGAAAGAAAAGCTGCTGTTGTGGTGAGAGGCAGTGGACTCTTGCTACCCCCTCCCTGGAGACTTGCAGAACAGTACTTGCTTTGCAAGGTGCACTGGAGCCTCAGAGATGGGAGTGTTGGGTATTGGAACATGATGCAGATTGCTTATGCCTGGCACAATGTGTTGTATAAGGACCTGGAGTGTTCTTTTAAGACAGGATGTGTCAGATAAAACTGTGGAAGGTCAGAGCAGACTGTATTTCTACTTTGCAACTTTGGGCAGGGTGTACTTGATAATACGTTTTAGTATTTCTGGACAAATGAAAGTCAACAAATCCAAGTTTAACTTCAGCCAATTTCTCCCCTTAGTTCCTGTTTGCATACATAAATAATAGTCACACAGAGCATTTTAACATAAAGGGCTCCAATGCTCTTTAGACTATTACCCTCAGTGAGAAGTGATGGAATCACAGCATTTTCTGGTACTATTCAGGACAATTCACAGGAAATGGAGGATGAATCTGGATAAACTTTCAAAAGACATTAGAAATATCCAACTTTTTATCATATTACTGAAATCTCAGAACCCTTTGTCCATACCTTATTCATAAAATAGATATTAAAGGGAAGGATTGTATTAAGTAGCTTCAGGAACAAGACCATCTTTGTCTTTACAAAATGTTCTGAAGTTTTAGTCTAATAGGACCAGAAGAAAATCTGCCATAAGTGATGGATGGAAGGGGACCTCCTGCTCTTATTGTGCCTTTGCGAGAGTTTCTTGCCTCTTATTGATCATGTTGAATTCTGCTGTGACTTCAGTTAACTTTGGTCTTAGTGACAAGTAGCAAATCCTAAATAGTCATGTGTCCTTGTATCAGTGTTTCATCTGTGACTCACTATAGTTAAACAAAATACTCTTAGAGTGACCTTTAAAGTGGACACTGTGAAAGGGCAGGTCCCTTCATCAGACCTTAAAGTAAGGGACCAAATAATTCCTCCAAGCAGAGAATGACTGAGTATTATTCTTTTCCACTGATCTAGATGTCAGTCCTAAAGTCCTGACTGCCTACATGGTGTTCTGCACCTGTTATATGTGCCTTCCTCCTCTGTAGGAAGCATTACATCTTAATCTGCAGCCCTGTCAGTTTGTCAAGAGATGGGAAGTCCTGATAGAGATGGTTCTTGACAGAAAGGAGCCATAGAGTGAGAGGAGAATGAGAAGACTACAGCGACACAGGAGACACAGGACTCTGAGCAACCTCATTTAGGGTTCTGCTGGCAGACACTGGACAGAGCTGGATCTCCTGAAAAGGAGCACATTAAGAAATTGTTTAGTAGCCTTAGCTATGGACTATTACAGTAAAAACTCACTTCATTATATCTGAATGTAAAAAAATAGAAAGCTATGTTGTCTGGCTAAAAGGTATGTCTTTTTTATTAAAAAAACTAACTCCAAAACAGAACAAAACACCCCCCCCCCAAAAAAAAAAAAAAAACCAAAAACCAAACCATCTAGGTAACACCCCAAAAGACCCTTTTTCCCCTCAAAAAAACCCCTAGGAACAAAAAATTAATTAAGGATCCTTCTCTTCATGAACACTTATGTAAATATTCTCATCATAAGCTTTATATCTAGCCATTTAGTTAACAGAATACATGAATGATTCATGGTAGGCCTATACATAATGCATAATTAAATCACAGACTGATGGAGTGGAATTTATTAATTGTGAAGACACATGTGTTACCATGATACTAATTTATTTCCTTCAATTTTATTGGCATATTGCTCGCTCATCTGTGATTGCCTGCTTTGTTGCATTACCCGAGAACAGTAACATGTTGTTAAAACAAATTATCTGGATGTTTGGATAGGCTGTTTGTTCACTGATGGGAACAATATGTATTTAGCAAAAAGATTTAATGTAAATTATTATACATGGGGTATTATCTTAGCACAGAACCATCACACCAAAGCTGCTCTGATGAGCCATATTAATTTCTGATATGAGTAAAAAATATGTTAGAAAAATAACTGCCAGGACTCTGGCATGAAGAAAAAGTGGAAGTTCACAGAAGATGATCTTGGCAGAATTACATGGTAACTTTTTATTTATTTTTATGAATCCTTGCAATATTAGATTATAAAATTTAACAGGTATTTTAGCTCACTCTCAGAATTTGTGTGCCTGCCTCAGGCTTGTGTCTATGGTTCCTGTCATGTCTTGATGGGATCTTTGGAGAGAGATTTTTGTTTGTGCTAGATAAGAATTTCATGTCTTACCAATGGAATTTGATTTCTAGTCTGGATATATTGTGGTATTATTTGAATGAAAATTAGGGAAATTCTTTTGAGAAGACTTTACACACCTTTGTTTTCTGTGTCTCTCTACATTTGCCAGATCAACTGGAAATTGACATTATGGCTTTGAAAACTCAAGTAACTGTTTTGCTATGAATTTGATGAAAGGAGTCAAGTGTCTCACTTGGAAAAGAGGCCATATTTTAATATATGTCGCATTTTTAGCCCTTTTGTTCGATGATTATAATCACAGTGCTGAAAGACAAGGGCCTTCTCTGAGGGTCCAAGGCACAGTAACAAGTGGAAATGAAAAATGGAGACTCTCTTAGGAAGATTTGAGTAGAACAGATGTGCAGTTGTCTTCAGAAAATATTGGTTAAATAGGTACTTAGTGGAATATCTCAGGTATGCCTGAACCCTTAAATCAAGCTGCTGTCAGGAGCAATCTGCAATGAGCTCGACTGATTGTAATTCCACTGCTGTGTGGTGAGAGCAGCAGTGCCTATAGAAAATCCTGTATCTTTGTAGCTAGAAGCTGATGTTAGGCTTAATATCATTAGCTGTCTTATTTCTTTTGCTATCTAAGCTAGAAAATAAAGCCAGAAGGGACACTTACTACATCTCACTTTACCTGTTGTGTACCCCGGGCTGTTATTTTGTAATTCTGCCATGGTGGCCAGTAGCAAGGGTAGGGTGGCAATCACTGGAGGATCTTCTAACTCTGGCAAACTTTGATCACTTTCTGTGTTGTTATATTTGCTGTACTGGGCTTACATTCTGCTTTTTTGCAGAAGACTCAGGTTGGGTCATCTTTTAAAATCACTCAAAATCTTTGTTCCTAAACTTGCTTCAGTGCAAAACTTATTTCTGTGCTTTATTCTTCTGGAACATGGTTGGTGACTCCTCTGCTCAGCAGAATTTCCTCCACTGCATACACACAACAACCAGGTTTGCACTGCAAGTGGAGGTGGAGTAGAGCTTGGTGGTTTATGCATGAGGCCCTTCCTCTGTTTTGCTGTAATATTAGCTGCCTTCTTTCACATAAAATGATGCTGGAAGATACTGGTGAAAAAAATGCATCTGGAAGAGAAATCATAATACTTAATCAGGAACATTTTGGAATTTCTTTTGATAGCAGAGGGAAAGGAAGTTGGGGTGTTTTGTTTGGTTTAGCCAACTGACAGGACTTCAGCTTGCCAGGTGCTGTATTGGCACGTATTAAGAATCAGTCCTTGCTCAAAAAGTTGGCTATTGGGTGAGACAAGGAAAAGCAAGATGTGATAAGTACTATCACTGCTCTTCAGAGACAGAACAATTGAGTTGACAGATACAGAAGTAATTGAGACCCTGGTTTAAAAGAGGTTAAATGACTGACAGAGGCCCTCCAGGAATTAAACTGCAGGGCTGAGAAATGAATGCAGGTTCTAGCGTAGGCTCTTGGCCATAAAACTGAAGGAAAATTTTATAGGCTAAAGAAGAGACAAGAACTGCAAAAACCCACTTCTCAATAATGTCCTCTTTAATTTTAAATATACATGTAGCTTAAGAAAATTATATAATGCAACTACTGTTTCTTGACATATCCAAGTTGTAATTCTGACTCTGTTTTGTGTGACTTGAAACCACATTGTGTCAGCAAGAATACTGGTAAAACTTCAGCTTATTGCAAACTAGTTTAAATGTAAGATTTCCATATGCAATTTTTTAAGAGCTGCCTTTTTATGAGTAAGCTGATTTCTGGTTTGCCTGAACTTCAGAACAAGACCATCTCAAAGTTTATCAGCACGTGCCTCTTCAGTAATACTGCAAGGAGTAGCTTTCACTGTACTGAATCTGTATCCATCAGATAAAACATAGTATCTGTGGTATATTAGTCATCCAGAAAAACAGAGCAAAAGTTCCTATTGCAGAACTATCAGAAGATAAATATTTTCTGCTTTGAAATTAATCAAGTAGTTTTCTCTCAAGCTTTATCTTTTCCCTTTTGCTCTTCTTACAGGAGTATCATTGGTCTCTCTGTATCTTATTACAAACTACACTTGATTTAACTTAAAGAATTTAATTTCCCCCCCATTCCCTTCCCCAGGGCTATGGACCAGATCCTTGACTCCTGCAAGCAGGTCTTGTTCCCACTGAATCTGTGTCTGTTCTATGAAATGTGCACTTCAGCATTTTCAGAAAACTGCTTATTTTAGGGATGTTGTGCTGAAATTTTGAGCTATTAAACTTGAGGCTTTCTCCAGTGTCATGTTTCAGAGTTTCTTGATGAGGTAAATCAAAATGTTGGTGTTCTTAGCTGAGATGCTGAGGGAGCTTCTCAGCTAAAGACAGCTGGATGCTGAAATAGAATACTCAGGTTGTAGAAACTCTACCAATGGAGGTTTTTGGGGTTGGGTTTGTTTCTTTAATTTTTTTTTTTGTTCTTTAACAATTTTTTACACAAAAGGCCCTGTAACAAGGGGGCATGTAGATGTAAATGCTCCACTCTGGGAGCATCCTGAGGTCATTTGCAATGTTTTTTACCTGATACTCTGCAGACTGTTCACGTAGTGATTTTTCTCATCAAACCTATGAAATTTTGGGCTGGTTGGCTTCTGCCCTTGCTTGCTTTATAAAGTTGATGGGTTTTGGAGATGGTTTCAAAAGCAATTTAGGGATCTATTGTCTGAACACAGCCCTAGAGAGTAGCATGGTAAAAAAGGAAAATCTCCTCCTGTTCCTAAAGACTTGGCCTGAGAAGCACCAGAGCAGAAATGGGTCTGTTAGGAATAAATTTGGAGGAAAAGGTTAAATATACTTCTACCTTCCTGTCATAGCAATGTGAATATTAGATTACTGTTTTTCTGTGAGCTAGAAACCACTAAATTTGAAAGGGATCAAATAGGGAAGTCTTCAGTCCATGCCAGCTTCCAGCACCATATCCAGAAAGGAAGCTCTGGGATCTTCTTGGGCTCAGGCCTGGGCCTGTCTGACTTTTAGTCAGACTTTTGGTCAGTGTGTAGCTTCCTTGAAGTGCACAGGGTGGCACCATGGTAGAGATGTATGATTAGTGGTGTTCTCTTCTGAATGTGACTTGGAAGCATTCCAGCTGTTTGCCTACAGACCTGGTGTGTTATCTCTCTTTTGTAACAGGTTGAGGAATATTGATGTAACAGGTTGAGGAATATTGACGTACTGAACAGTAGTACTTGGTCACTGAAAGGCAGCATGGTGTCCTCTCATGCTGGATGCAATATTACCTATAGTTGTGGAAAGGACTTTGCCACATCCACAGTTACCTTTAAATCCAAATGGCTAAATTATGGACACTGGTCTAAAGGGTAAGCTTTGATCATGACTTTACTCTGTTTGTTCTGATTATCCTGTCTTGTACTGGGATCTCTTTTCCAAAGTTCTGTGAACTTGGGCCTGTTTGTATTATCCCTGATTTTTTGAGTCCACGATTTCTAGATGATATTTCTAAATAATTCCAGATGTTCATAGAAAAAAAAAAAAAGTATTTTTTTTTAGATCTGTTTCTTTTTTGGGAGCACAAAAGTCTGATGTGAACATAATCCAAAATGGTTGACTGTAGTTTATCTTTTATGCAGTTAGCCACAGCAGCTGCTGGAGATATGTGACTGCAACACATCTTTAATAAATGAGATGGTACTTGCTTTGACTACTAGTACAGGAGATGGTTTAGCCTGAGGCAAGCCTACAGGCTATAGATATTTCAGCTGGCCATGTACAGTTTTTGCTCTAACTTGAAGCCATGCAAATAATAGATCATAGTCTTTAAATAGATATTTGGGGGCAAGGCTAAAAAGGAAAGAATCTAGACAATGTGTTATATTCATAATACTTGATTAAATCGCTGAGAGGAGGAAGAGGGGGTTGTCCACCATATCTTTAGCATCTATAAAGAAACCAGTTGAATAACAGTTTTTTTGGGGCAGGATGTCATACCAGGCTACTTAATTGCAAAGTTATTGAAGATGCATGAAACTCAGCCTCTGATTCTGCAGTAATGGAAATACTATTACAAGAGGTAGAGTAATAGAAGGAGACTGATGAAAATATGGGGTAATTAAAGTAGATGATGCAGATGTGATGTATGAACACTGTTGAACCTAGGTGTTACAGTTGTTGAGAAAGACTAATATCAGCAGTTTCTGCCCTCGCCCAAAGTGACCTCTCGGCAGGATTCCCAGCAGAATTCTACCCTGGAACCGAAGAGGAATTGCTGAATAAGAGAGGGATAAGAGGGACCAACTAATTACGCTTTAAAAGCAGATAGGAGGAAAACAAAAAAGAAAAGGCCAGCAAATGAGAACACCTTTACTTCTTTTTCTTCTGTGCCACACAGATAGGATTGGATTTTGTTTTTGTTTTTTTTCTTTTCCCAACTCTATAGTGTCACTTAAAAGATGACGAAAATCATATGACATGACATCTTTTAATATGGAACTGTAATGAAACTGCTGAATAACCCAAAATTTTCTAAGGGGAAAAGATCTGATTAGAGAGAGCCTTAATGTTCTACCTCTGATATAAGGCAAAGTAATGGAATGCCTTTTTAAAAACAGCCAATGTATACAGCTGCAGTCAACATCTCAACAAATGTAGAGAATTGGACATTTATTGTGCAGCTTTTGAGCAATTGTACATAGTTTCTGTGGTTCAGAGAGTTGTGTTTTTTCATGTAATTAAGAATTAGTGCAAAGTTTGAAACTTCCTGTTTGTAGACTAGGTGGAGTTTTTTTCTGGTGTGTATAGTTTGCGATATGCTGCACTCATTCCTATCTCACTGTCCCTGTGTTTTAGGTTGCCAAAATGGGGTCATTTATCATCCTGATACCCAGCATCTGTTCTGCCATATAACCTGTAAAAGAAGACATTGTTAATGCATTTGCAGGCAGTATTACAGCTCATGGGCTGGAGCACACAGAGATGAGAGGCTGAGTGCTGGTGCCCATCTCCAGATGGATTAGCAGGGTCTCAGCCACACATACTGTCTCCCACAGAGATAGGGGTTTGGCAGTCAGCATGGAACTGGGTAGCAAAGCAAGCAAATAGTATCTGGACAGCACTAACCATCTCCAGACTAGTGCAAAAATTTGAATTAAGCTCACATTGGAATTGAATCCCAATATTGCCGGATGGAACATGCCTGGGCTCGTCTGGCCTTGCTGCTGGACCAAAGGCGGCAGCTGTGGTGGTTTCACCTCAGAGACACCTTTGGCTGGATGGATGTTGCAGCTGGGCACTTGGGACAAGTCTAGGCATGCAGGCACTCAGGTTTACCTCTGGTGGAAAGGCTTTAGGCGAGGTGAAGGAAAAAGGAGTCTGGTTCTGCTGGAGGGTTTGGATCCAGAGCTTTATTCCTGGCACACAGGCCTGTGAATGCAGCAACAGCTCCAACAGAACAGAGAACTGCATGGTTGCTGTGTCTTTTAAGCCCGGGGAGAGGGGGAGGGAAGGGGTAGGGATCCCACCAACCAGGTAAAGGAGGGGGAAGTCACAGGGGACAAGTGACACCTGGATAGCCCAATGTCCCCAGGGCTGAGAGGCATCTTTTGAACTTTGCCAATCATAGGATGGCCCTGCTGGCCTACTGAGATTGACAGACAGCACTTAGCAGGGGGCAAGGGGAGGGGAAGGGAGAGGGTATTGGCACACCTGGGAAGAGAACTGGGATAGCTGGAACAGGCTACTACATCACACTGCAACAAGCTCAGATCTAGCAGTTACTGAAACTTAAAACCTTGTTGGTGACTGTTCATTCAGTGTTGAGAGCTTGGTATCTGGTGCAGATATCCACAATTTGAGTCTACTGCTACCTTTGGCATTTGTGGCAGGTAGGAGAGATGCAACTTGATCTTTCTTTCACCATGATCTTGCAGTCCAAGGTGGATGTAGGGTTGCATAAACTTGTTTTTGAGATGCAGATAGCCTAGGGAATGCTCAGGAAAAAAGCTTTTTACATATGTGTTTTTGCACCTATAGAGTAACTCTTACCCAACTGTGTTTGTTACCCAAGATAATATATATGGGCAGACACAATTACTCATAAAAGTATCTCACCGAAGTCTTCTGTGTATATCTGTGTTATGTTTATACATATAATGTATATGTACATTATAATAATAAATAAATAATAAATAAAAAGTTTAGTGGCAGTGCTGGTTTATTGGATTTTCAGCTCCATGTCACTTATTCTGCTGCACTCATGATTAAGTGCTGCCTTAGCTGTAGTTTTATGTTCAGCTGTAGGGCCACTTGAGCTGGATTAATGGACCCAGGTGAGAAACACCAGCTCTGAGCCCAGGGTAGGGCTGATCATTGAGCTGGATCACCTTCCTTTCTGGCTGCTGAATGGACAGTGGTTAAAATCAGTTGGCTTAGAAAAATACGTTTAACCCAGGCAAATAGCTTTGTTTGAAGTTGTTTAAGGAAATTATTTCACAAGCATTTACACCAGCAAACCTGACAGAATGTATCTGTGAGGGCAGGTATGGGTTGGTGACAAATAGCTGGGATGACCTGGAAGTGGCAAACCCTGAAGAGGACATCTGACTGCTTTATTGCAGGGCAAGAGAACAGCTTAAGGGAGAGAAAATCCAAAGGTGCTTTATGGAAATCAAAACTTTGTGTTTGCAGGGAAGTTTCCTGGAATGTGAGATGCTATCATCTATTGGAAACTCAGGATCAAATCTCTTGCATCTCTGAGCAGTATTGATTTACCAAGTGGAGTTTGTCTCCCTTTGGGATTTCTTCCCCAATTTAGGCTTCAATGGATGTAATCTCAGAAGAAAAGCCTTGCTTCCCCTTATAAACTGTTCTCACCAGATGTCTTGTTTTTCCCTTTGTTCCTTTGAAATGACTGGCTTTGACCTTAGCTTTCCTAATGTTACTCAGCCCACATGGAATATCTATAAAAATAAGAGCTGCAAACTCTATTAAGAAAAGCACATATGACCTCTGATTGTAATAACAGAATGCAATTAATGTCAGGCTTGTTTTGATGATAAATTCCCGGGTAACAAATGGATTTTGCTTTTTCAAACATACTAGTATGAAGGGAAAAGGGAAAATGAGCTTTAAACTACTTACTGACATTTTAAAAGCTCTTTTCTTCCCTAGACCTGAATCAATATATACAATTGAATATTTAGCAGATTTGCACATTCTAAACAAGAAAACCTCAACAAATAATAGAAAAAAGCTTTTTATAGGCAATTTTAAATGAAGAGCTGTAATTGTGAATGGGGATGTTCTTGTGTTACAAACTAGGAACAAGTTCCACTTGTGAAGCAGCTTATTAATTGTGGCTGTTGCAGCAGTTCCATGGGGACATGATGAAGATCCTGTTGGTTCAGAGTCTTCAGAGGCACACTGAAAACATTTGCACCCACCCTCTAGCATTTAAATGTCATGGCTTCTCCTCTATATTTATCCACAAAAGTGCTGTCTGCCACTAGGTCAGAAAGCCTTGCTCTTCAGTTTAAGCTGCATATTTTCAAAAGGAAGTAGCTCTGTTTCAGTTCAAGGTAGTTATTTGTTAATAAAGGGTTTCAAAGGATCAAGATGACCTAGGTGAGTTCAAAACACAAAAGCAGCAAGTTTGGCAAAGAGCAGGTGGAAGATGCCCAAGGGAAAATGAAATGCCAAGACCAAAACTGTAGAAGAATGTAATTGCCTAGGCTGACTGGGTATAAGTGCCTTTCCTTCAGCTAGTGCCCTCCTTTATCTCATGCTTCAAGTCTGTGTAGGAAAGCCTTCCTTATGAAATTTGATTATGTTACTTAAGACTGGAGAGCACTTTTGGGGCATTTTCATCTCTAATAGCCAAATATGAATAATTCCCTGCTCTAATAAGTCCTTGCCCTTTCCTCCTCCTGTCTCATGACTGGGAGACTAATAATAATAACTCTCTGGTGTGAGTCACCAGAAGTTCTTGTAAGGGACAGAGTATTCTCTCACCCAAAGGGCAGATGGCACTGGAATGCATTTGGAGCAGGTGGTTGCTTAGAGCAGAGAAATGCTTGCTGTCTGTGGTGCCCAAGCAGCTGAGCTGGGAGCATCATTCATTTCCTAATTTGCTTAGGGCAGCAAATTCCAAGAACTAGTTCACCTACAGTTAAAAGAAGCAGGGAGAGCATTTAGTTTCTGTATGCAGTTTTCAGCATAGCAACTTAATTTCAGAAATCTGTGGTAAAGCAGAGGAAACCACAAAGAGAAAGGCAGAAAACTTGTGCACCAACTGTGTAGATGGAGTAATTTCTTTTTCTCCTCATTCAAACCCCCTCCACCCTCCATCAAGCCAAAACAACAAAACCCCTCCCAAACCCACCATCAACTTAAAAAGGGTGCTGTACTAGTCTGCAGCTGTGTCAATTGTTAAAAGTGATGTGGATCACTTGAAAGGAACATTAGAGTACTATGGAGAACTGCTACTGCTATCGTGGAGCAGTTTTCCTTGTGTGATAGAGTTTGACAATAAAGTTGTCCTGCTGACAGGAAGGAGTCCCTGGGCATAGTTCTTATACCCAGAATTTGCTCTAGGGACAAGATTTTCATCTGTAATATTTTCATCCAGGAGCTGGCATCAAAAGCCATTTATGTGGGTCCACTGTCAGTGTCTCTTTTTCCAGAACACTGAACTCACTGAACCACTTTGAGGAGGTGTATTGGGTTTGTGTGGCACAGTTTTGATAGCGCATGTCAGGGGCTACCGGCCTGGTGTCTGTGGGAAGGTATTATAAGCTTTCCCTGTGTCTGATGGATCCAATACCAGCTGCTACTAAGATGGAACTGCTGCTGGCCAAGGCTGAGCCCATCAGAGATAGGGTAACACCTCTGGGATAAAGGAATTAGGAGAGGGACAAGTTGTGCAGCAGCATTTGCAGCCAATGAGAGGAGTGAGGAGATGTGAGAGGAACAGCTCTGTAGGCATCAGTGTCCTTGCACAAGGGGAGGCAGGAGGTGCTCCAGCTCCTGGGGTGGAGATTTCATGGCAGCCCCAGGTGAAGACCATGGTGAGGCAGCTGTGCCCCCAGAGCCCATGGAGGGCCATGATGGGGCAGACATCCACCTACAGCCCGTGGAGAGCCCCACAGTGGGGCAGGTGGATGTGTCCAAAGGAGGCTGTGGCCCCGAGGGAAGCCTGTGCTGGAGCAGGCTCCTGGCAGGGCCTGTGGACCCATGGGGAGGAGCCCATGCTGGAGCAGCTTTGCTGGCAGGACTTGGGAATCCCAGGGAACCCCTCTGTTCCTGAAGGACTGCACCCTCTGGAAGGGCCCCATGCCAGAGCAGTTCTTGACCTGCAGCCTGTGGGAAGGATTCACCTTGGAGAAGTTTGTAGAAGACTGTCTCAAGTGAGGGAACCTGTGCTGGAGCAGGGGAAGAGTGTGAGGAGTCCTCTCCATGAGGAGGAAGGAGCAGCAGAGGTGTGATGTGTGATGCACTGACTGCAACTCCCATTCCTGTTTCCTTGTGCTGCTGGGAGGAAGAGTATGGAGGGATGTGTGTGTAGAGAAATTTGGAGTAAAATTAAACCTGAGAAGCAGGGGTAGGGTGGGGGGGGGGATGTGTCTGAATCTGTTTTGCCTGTGACTGTAATGGCTGAGTGATCTCTCCCTGTCTTAATCTTGACACTTTTTTATAAATTCCCCTGTCCACCTGAAGAGGAGTAGTGATACAGCAGCTTTGGCTGGATGCCAGGTGACTACCAAGGTCAACCCACTACAGAAAGTGACTTTTTTTCCATATCATTCTTGTGGAAGTTTGGTGGAGGAATGCAGTGGATATGCTGGATGAAAGTCATCTCCCTCTCAGACTACTGTTAAGCTTATTGTTTTTTATTTATGCCAACCTCACTGAAGAAAGAAACTGCTTTGACTTTTTTTTTGACTTGGAAGTTGTTTTCAATCCTGTAAGTTCAAAATCACGTGGGAAAAGAGCAGAGAGGCAACAACTCTATTAGTGTTTAAAAGAAACTAAAGTTTGGGAGGTTAGCAAGGAAAGGAAGACTTCTTTCTGCAAGGTGAATTTGAAGCAGGTGTGACTATGTTTTGGAACATGGAACTTCATTGTATTTTAGACCACTGCTGCCACCATGTGGAATAGTTCCTCCAACTCTTTACGAGGTCTTAACCTTGCACTTGCCTTCAATCCCCTGCTAGTTCATGGAAGGGAAACGGGCTGTATTTTTAAGTTGTCCTAATAATATAAAAAAGCTGTTGAATGCACCTCAGAGTCGTTGGCTCAGGTTAATGTCATTTATACCTAATGTGCTGCTTGTCTAAGCATGTAAGCAGCCATATGGTACAAAGTGGGTTGGGGAAAGTGCATGCCAGAATTGGGAGCCAAAGGAAGATAATGGCGTCCATCAGTAATGACACATGAGCCTTAAGAAGAAGCATCAGAAATTTCCTGAGTTTAACATGAGGAATTTGCACATACAAGATATTGGGTTAATGTAGCTGTTTTAGTTGCTTGTAGTTTTTCAGTTGCTTCTCTTTGACTAGTTACTGTAGGTGACTTTTATCCTTTGCATCCTCCTTTTGCTTTGTAAAGAGCCCTGTATCAAAAAGGTAGCCACTTTATCAGGTCAAGAGCTGATAAATCTTCCTTGCTTAAGGTGTGTAATAATGGAGGGCAGCATCTGTACCAAGAAGTGTGGTGTGTCACTTGGGAGGCAGGATTTGTTTATCCTTAAGCCTGCTTGGTTGGTTAGCTGACTGGGTATAAATGTGAGGGTGTTCCTTCAGTAGACAGTGACACTCTTGCTGTCTCACACAACCTGTGCTACTGTGGTCTCAGGAAAGTGATTCACAGACTTGTGGATCAAAAGGGGTATCATCAATCCATCAATATACTGTAGCTGGCACCATTGAAATTGAATTTGTATTTTCATAAAACGCATTTTAGCTGGACAATGTTTTTTCTATTTTGTGGAAGTAGTGTGCAACAATGTCTGAATACACATTTCCAGGCAGCAACTTCTCAATAACAGTTTTGGAAAAAAGTAATTTTCTCTTGACTTTGAAATTGAACATGCAAGTGATATTGAGCAGTGCAGCCATCTGAAGCAGTCATTTATCAGCCTGCTCAGGAGGGTGTGTTACTTGAGAATTTCCTTTATGAGGAGTCTTGACTTCATAAGAGTATGAAATAATAGTGAGGTGGAGAAGTTCTAGGTTTTTTTTTTGTGTCTTTTTTTTCCCCCTCTGGTGCTCCCTAATTTCAGTTGCTTGAAAAATGATAGTTACCACATGTACCACTGCACCTCATTCAAATGTATACCTGAAATGCATTTCTGCACTTGTGTTAGCCACTGAACTCACTAAATGCTGGTTTCAACAAAAGCATAGAGAAGGCCTTTAATTTTCTCAGCTGACTAAATTGTAATGTGCTCCTTTGAAACTACTGGCTTGCAACATATTCTGCCTTCAAGTCCCTTTCTTCCCTTATGCTCTTAGTACAAATTTTGCTCTGGAGAAAGGTGCTCAAGACCAAAATCCTTTCTAGGTACAGAACAGATCCAAATGATGCAAATACTTGATAATACTTCAGACTGTCTGTGGAAAGAAGTAGTAATTTCATTTCCAGTTCTGATTCTGGATTTTATCATTCAGGCATGGAGATAGTGCTGTGTTTTGTCTGTGGATGCCCATGCATCAGGATCTAGCAAGTTAATGCCATGAAGCCACTCTTTGTGGATGTATCTAGCTGACAGGTTTGCTATCTCTGAGGGTAGCTATAATGTTTTGGAAAAACATTTTTTCTTCTTTCATTGGGTGTAAGATTAAACATGGCATGAGAAGTCAGGAACACTTCATTTTAGTGATGTCAGAATGCTTTTATCTTGGAACACTTTAGCCTCATGTGAGGATATATATGCCGATATTTTAATAAAATGTAATACAAAATTACAAGTCAGAATGAAATACAGCCTAACTGACAAACCTAAGAAGTTAAATTAAATATTCCATCATAGAAATCAATATTCCAGAAGGTTTTATTGTTGACAAAATTGTATTTGTCATCTGAAAAGTCATTTTGCTGTCTAGTTGAAATCTTCTTTTAACAGGGTCTGGTTGTGAATTGCTAAATTTTGTGTTCAAGAATATGGATGTAATCCAAAGAAAGCATTGAAAAGCCACTTAGATGATGATGAATCTTCAGCAGTAATGTAGTGAATTTTGATATACTGATGTAAAAAAGAATTGCTTTGTGTCCAGCATCGAATTTCTATCTTAAATATTCTTTGGATCACGTTGTATTTATCACCAGGACAGATAAGTATCATCTTCTTCAGGCTAGAATTTGCATACACTTATTTCACATTTGATAAATTTGCTTAGGCAGTGGTCAAACCACAAGAGTGGAAGAAGCAGGGGTTTCCCTGCTTGCAGGACAAAAAACAAGAAGCCTCAGAATTACAGCACTAGACTGAGGTGTGTCAGTTACTGTCTTCAGGCAACCTTGTCTCTGGATTGAATTCTTCTCTGTATTTTGTTCCTTGTGCACAACTTTATGGGTTTCTTTATGCTCCTTGCTATAAAAAATGGCCCTGCTAATGGGAATTTAAGATTCTTTTCTCCTTGATTTGAAAACTAAAATGCATCAATTTTTTAATTGAATTAACAAAGTTGTTCTGGAATATCATGAGCAACTTAAATTTCAGATAAGTTAGAGTTCAAATTATTTCGTAAACCATAAACAGAATAGAATTTAATAAAGGACAGTTACAGTTAGTAATTGATACAATGGCAAGTTCTAGATAGTGAACAGTTTTTCTGGCTCCTATAATTAATACTGCAAATTCCTTAAATTTATTTGAGAGTGGGTCCTACTTAATCAGCTTGGAAACAAGTCTTTAAGAATTTAGAAAACCAGATGTGGAAAACAGATGAGGAATCTTTTGCATTACCTATTTCCCACTCTCCACTTTTTTCATGTTTGAGAAATTCTTGCCAGTTTTTAAGGGACCCAGAGGAGCTCTGTCAATGTTTAAAACACCAAGTACGTGTAAAAGGTGTGTGAAGAAGGATATAATATAAAAATAGTACCAGGTTCTGCTAGTGGTTTCTCATAATGCTTTCTGATGAGTTAGTCAGGAATTTGGCACCTTGGAAAACTGAAAAGCTGTCAAATCAAAGTTACCTTTCTATCTAGTGTGGATCATGAGTTCCTGAGTTTCTCCAATGTGTGTCATGTTTGGAGCCCTGTCTAGGTCACTGGTTTTTTGCTTAAGGGATAACATTTCAAGTACAGGGGACTTGCATATCCAACTTCTAATTCCTTCTATTATTTTGGAAATTTTCTGCCAATGTTCCTTGAAATTTTTGTTTGTTTTCTCTGCTCATTCTCTTCACTGTAACGTGTTGTGGTTTCTCCTGCAGTCTTTGCTCAGGCCTGGTTTCCACTGAAGTCAAGTAGACCATTCAGTAGGTGACTGTTTTCGTTCTCTATGTGAGAGGGTTTTTTTCTTTTTTACTGACTGTTGCAAAAGTAATGCTAGTGACACTTGCCAAAATTTTTTGCTTCCCTGCACGTGAGCTGATGGATGTTACTCTAGATCACAGAAACCAATGTTAATGTTCCAGTCATTATGGTGTAGCTGATTATTTTGATACTTTTCAGTTCACTGGATAGTGTAAGATATCTTTCTTTCAACTAGTATTTGGTTGATTTGGTTGGAATTCCCAGTGATGACATGGCTTTTAACCAAAAGTAATGTTTTTTCTGGGTCTCAGTTCTGAATCATATCCATTTAGATGACTGGCTTCATTAGACTCTTCCAATGCAAACAGTGGATTTGAGTTTCATTCAAAAAGTCATGTCCTGAAGTTGAATTTATTACAGGACCAGCATTCTGTACAAAGTCAACCCCAAGAATGAAAATATTTATGCTTGGCAAGAATACCAAAGTTTGTTTGCATTACCTTGTCCTGTAGAGTTAGGTCAGGAACCATCTATTTTACAGCTTTGCACCAATGTGTATTGTTTGATGAAAGAAAACATCAGCCTCCCTGAAACATTGAAAAATACTGGCTTCTTGCCTTGATAAAGTGAATGATGACCCACTAGTAATGAATATCTTACTGAAATATCTTGTGTAATAACACACAATTGTCTGCACATCTTAAATACTGCCTTAAATAGAGACCTACATTGGCATCTGTGAAAGAACAGCAGCTTGTATTGTTAGATTCTATAGCAGCTCCTCTTGCAGGGAAATTTGCAGTCCGGTTGGATGTCAGGTTGTCTGGCATAATTAGTCCAGGGAATCTGTGCTTAGCACTTGGTTGCTGTATCTAATTTCCAGATATTTTGGATAAGAAACAACAATGTTTGGCTGCTGAGAAATATTTACACTTGTAAATTAGAAAGTCACCTCTTCCTTTTTTATTTGAAGTTTCTCATTGAAGTTTCTGGCTCTGATTCTGTGTCATTCCCATTGCCACAAATTACACTGTATGCTCCATTACTCAACTGTTTGTGTTTATATCATGCAAGTAAAGACCTGTTTGACTGAAGGTCTTTTTGATATTTGAAAGTATTTCATTCCCTCATCAATGTTAGCTGTAATATCACACTACTGAGAAGCTGTAAGATGGATCGAATCAGACAGAGCTATAAGACAAGGCCCTCTCTCTATTCTTATAAATAAATTGCCAGACTGAAGAGGACTAAAAAGTTATGGGGTGAGCAGGAAAGTTTTTAACTAACTTTTGATTCCTGAAATTTTTTTCTGACTACTGATAAAGCCCATGTTATACAAGATTTCTACTACTTTCATACTATTTTTCCATACTCTCATCTTTTTCTTCTCATTTATCATATTGACAGTACTTCCCAGGAGTAATGAGTTATTTTTTGAGATGTTAGACCTGAATGGCTAAATAAGTTTAAAAAAAATAAATTTGAACAAATAGGACTGTCTCTGACACTACTTGTTACTCCTTTAAGAGCTTTCCTCTACATGAGCCGAGGGAATTCTACACGTTTTAAGGTAGAGTAGAACTGTGTCAAACTAAGCAATCACTTTCAGATTTTTATACCCTGCAGCTCATTCAACTTATTCATAACTTTTTATCTTGTAACAGAAGTAATAAGTCAAGTTATATTCATAATGTACTGCCCTCAACAGCAGTAACCCCGGATGACCTTTTATTTAAAATTAAGGGAGGACTTTTTTTTCCTCCCTAAGACTTCCTTCTTTTTCAAGGAGAAGTTCCTTGTCTGTCATAACTTGCACTGCTCAGGAAAATTTTGTCTCAGGAGAGTTCACGTACCACAGAAATAAATAAAGATAGGTGCAGAAATATTGCCTAATCTGGATTAATGTAGGAATGTACAATTTGCTAGCAGCAAATAATATCCTTCTCTCTCATCTGAAAACTCAGTGAAACATTCTTCTTTACTCAATTTCAGTGTCATCAAAATATACCAAAAACTCTTGGAAGAGTTAGTCTGGTATTCTACTCCACCTGGCAAGTAAAGCAATTGTTTCTCAGTGGCATTCATTGCAGAGTTTTTGAATAAAAGCTAAAGGTGTGGAGGGGAGCTGGGAGCTCTGCTGGGTTCATCACATGCCTCTGCTGAACAGTGCAGTGGGTTCCTGTTGTGGATCTTTTTCACCTGTGCAAGCCCAGAGGGGACAATGAGAATGTACTGGAGCTTTACCTTAGAGACCTGGCTTGCTCAGTGGGACCTTAATTTGTAATTATTAGTAGTCAGAAGGGGTTATGGACTTTGAGGAGCAAACTCAGCTTGGGATGAGTTTTTGGAGTTGGTGGCTGGGAGAAAAAATATTTTTCCTCTCTTTATAAATTCAATATATTTGATCTGAAGTTGCTGAAAGACGTGAACTGTGGAACCTCACATCAGTGTTTTTACAGTAACTCTGCAGAGGAGACCAACATGGCAGATCATGAAAGGAAGCAATGTGGCTCATATCCTGCATAGGGCTTTAAAAATACATCCATGGTTCTAAGGGCTGCTCCGTGGTTTCCTGAAGATAAATATTTTTCAGTTCATGTAGATTTATGTCTGAATAGCCAATATACTGAAGGGTGGATTCTAATCTAAGCTTCACCTACTGCAAATCCAGAGGAACCCAAGTGTCGTGGATTTCCTCTGTCTATATGAGATGGCTATTGTATCTTTATCTGACTATTAAATCATATGTTTATGTTGTTGTGGCCCTTTTGAAGAGGAATTTAATGACTGCTTTGTTTTACCCTCTTCAGTTTTGGGTACCAAGTTGATTAGGATAATCATAACTTGCAGTCTTAAATTGCCTGACAGTTTAATTTCTTTCTCTGACTTGTCATCCTCGAAGAGTGGGGTTTTGGATGGGGATTTAGGTGTGTTTTAAAAAGAATTTCAGTTGCTGTACAGGATATAGTTACTATTCCCTAGTCTTATGTAAAGCATTCTACTCCCTTTCATTTTCTTCTTCCACTTCTATCACTTAGAACACTTCTCCTGCATGCATATGTTTTATGGTCTATACTTTTGCTGACTACTTGTGATGAATTCTTATTCAATCTGGGTATTTTTGACTATTCAAGTAGGATGTCTCTTTAGTGTTATTTTTATATTTATTTGTCATCTTGAAGAAAAAATATTTTTGGAAATTCAGTGGAATTAATTTGATTTGCTACGTGCTTTGTGTTTGTCTATATTCAGTCTGTAATAATTTCACCCTTTTTCATGCTAAAACATGTGAAATTGATATGTTTATATCAGTCATTTTTCTTTAATGGTTTTTGTTTCTCTGGATTGAGTAGAAGGTGTGGAGAGCTGGGCAAATGGAAAAGTAAAAAATGTAATTGGTGTCACAGAATACATATCCTTTTCATAAGTGAAACTCAATGAAATTGGGTTGTTTTGGTGCTGGAAGTAAGTTGCTGCAGAGCAGAACCTGGTAGGATTTTGCAGCAAGTCTGCTGCATGCCTCTCTAGTTGCACCAGATCATCTGTCTTTGGAGTGCATATCAACATGCTGTGAGTCCTGTCATGGTGGATTAGGAAAAAACCCTTCCAGGAGGGATTACATGCATTCCTGAGCCACTGCACAGAGAAGTTAATTAGAGTTGGGGGGAGGAAGACAGGAATGAGACAAAGACTGTATTAGCCATCTAATTTGGAAGAAAACTGTTGTATCAAATCATGATTATTGCAATCATTGCACCCTTGATGAACCTTCAGTAAGAGAGGAGTATTCATCTGACTGCATAAATTAGAGAGAAGAAAAAGATTTGCATGAGGTCATCTAATCTGTCCCCTGAGGCCAGTCCCCTGGAGTACAGCTCCTAATGCTTGTCCAGTCTGTTTCTAAACACCTCACATGATGAGGCTTACTTCTCTGTGGGTAGCTCAAGGGGGAATAATGTAGGAGTGACTGGGCAAAAATAAAGCACTGTAGCATTCTTATAACAGTGGTTTCGAGTGCCCATGTTGAGTGTTAGAGCTTGCCTAGTGTAGGCCAGGACAGACTGAGGAAAGTGCTGTATATCCTGCTATGGAGTCTTCTCTGAGCCCAGCCTCCTCCTTGCTGTGTGAGTTACAAAAGTTACATCTACCATGGCCTTCCAGCAGCCAGTCAGTGCTCACCCTGCCCTCATCCTTTCTACCTCTATGTTCTAAATATAGGTACCTCTATATTCTAAATACTTTGAATTAATTCTTTTGAATGCTGTGCGGCCATTTAGGAAATGTGCATGTTGTGGTTGGAGTGCTGAGTCAGTATGTTGTGTTATGTGAAAACAATGGAATTTTTTCTGTGGTTCTAGTTTCTGTGGTTCTTGGATAGCATCAAGGTAATGCTGCACAGAAATGATGGGTTGCTGATCTACAGCAGCTGAGTTGAAACATCTTCCCTCTATTACTACTGGAGCCAAAAGAGAGAGGCTATGAAATGTGCAAGACATTTACATAGTTTTTTGTTAGATATGGATATATTATATCTATTTATAGATATACTTATATAGATATAAAATACTTTCACCCTTTGATTCACAGTCTTTTGTAAGCTCTTCCAGCCAAACCACAGATGCATCTGAGCAGAAGACTAGAAATCTGAGCTGTCATTTTGCCCACATGATTGTCAGTTCTTTGCAAGTGGGATTATTTTATCAATGGATGCTCTGGGCAAACAATGCTATTGCAGAGACTGGTGCAATTCTTGGCAGCTTTCTGGAGGCCGTTGCACATCAATATTAAGAAGTGGTAGGAGTGGAGAATGGCTGTCGAAGGTGTCTTGAGAATGTAAAATAATAGTGGTAGCCTAGCAAAGGCTCAAAGGACAATGTATTAGTCACAAATTTTCTATTAAATCATCAAGTTTCCTGGCTTATGCAACCAAAATATTTTTTTCATAAGTGACGTACTTATACTACTCCATCTCTTGACACCATGAGCTAGTCAGAGTAAGGTCCCGTGCTGCATTTTTGGCTTATTTGCCTGTGCCATCTGTTATTTTGGTGTATTGTTGAAAGGTTGGTGTTGCTATTGCACATGTGAGAGTAAAACAGAGAGACAGGGTATGCTGTGTCAATATGAAATGCCAAAACATGGGCTGCATTTAAAATTAATTTTCAGTGGGTTGAAGCTAATGTTTTCTACAAGGTTTCTGGATTTGAACAGAGTGTCAAAATGGTAAAATGGTACTTAATGGTTGACTTCTTGGGCAGAGATGACGTCTGAGAACCTTTCAGCTATTGGAGCACTTGCTTTTGTTCATTTTTCTTCCATCCTCATGTCAATCCAGCATTTTGTCATGGAGCTGAGCTCTTCTATGTCATGTTCTGATTCAGTGCTCTTAGGTGTTATTTCTAGCTCAACCTTTTTCCTGGCTTTTTGTTGGTGGTTTTTTGTTTGTTTGTTTCCCCCCACTTCCCTTTCTAGTCCTGGGATTTTGAGGTTCCTCAGTTCTACAGGCTGAATTTGAATGCCCAGAACATCAGCACTTTGGGACATCAGGCAGGCTTATAAAGTGTAATTTCATGCAGTATGTATAGTTGGCCTTTCTGCATAATGTGAGATGGGTTTGTTTGCTGTTTTTTCTGACTGTTTCCTGTTATCCCAGCAGGTTTGGGTTCTGTGTTCACTGCTATTCTCTTTCAGTGATGTGCAAAACCTGACTTCTGGCCTGCTTTGCTTTCATGCTCATCTACTCTTTGTTCTTCTATTTGCTTACCAGAAGAATTAATGGTGGCACATCAAATGAGTGAGACTATGTATGTTAAAAACACACGCATTTTTGTTACTCTTATATAAAGTGAGTACTTGTGTCACAGGCATAGAGGTAGGTATATGGTGAGAATGAATGCAGTAGGATACCTGTCTAGAACAGGCAAAGCAATTTCCAGATTCCTGATTGTTTGGGGAAAGCTGAAACTGAATCCATGTTGTTAATAGACTGAAGGCTAAAGTATATGTCTTCATATGCCCTAAAGGATGCTGAGGAAATAGAATTTGTTGCTGGTTTGTGATCCTGTGAGGCTATCAGAGCAGAGAACTAATTTATTAAATGTATAATATTTTTCAAGAGAAGCTGAGCCATGTCTTGATGAGAGAGACTTCTATTTTTTCCCCCTTTCTCCTCCCCTGCTCCCAACAAGTTAATATTCAACTTGCATTCATGGCTGGACCCTGTATTGGGTATTATAGTGCAAGTAGTCATCCTTACAATGCCTACATACTGAATTATTCACAGGAACCCCAAGTAGTTGAGGTTGGAAAGGATCTCCCTGCTCAAACCATGGTCAACTACAGTAGGCTGCTCAGGATCATGTCCAGTCAGATTAAGCAGAACTCTAAGGATTAAGGAGAACTCCAAGACCTCTTCTTTACTCGGGCATTTGCAGAGTTGAATCACTACTACAGTAAAAAGATGAATTTTTTTTTTTGTAATGCTAAATGGAACATACAGTATGTCAGATTGTGCCAGCTGTCTTGTCCTTTCACTGGCTGCTACAGCACCTGGATCTGTCATCTTTACTTGCTCCTATTGTTTAGTTATATACACGAATAAGCTCCCCTGTGAGCCTCCTCTTCTCTAGGCTGAGCAGTGCCACCCAGTTCTCTCAGCTTTTCCTTGGATGACAAATGCTCCAGTCCTGTGACCATCTCTGTGGCCCTTTGCTGGATTTGGTCTGGTCTGCTGGTGTCTGTTCCTTCCCTCCCCCATCTCTCCTGGGGGGCTCCACAGTGAGCACAGCACTCCCGATGGGTTGAACTTGATGTGATTCTCACTGACCAATGTCTTCATCTCAAGGTACCTTGGAGTGGCAGCGTTGTGGTCCCATGTGTCAGCCCCTCCTGCCAATTTATCATCTGCAGACTTTCTGAGGGTGCATTCTGTCCTGTCATCCAGGTCATTAATGGAGATGTTAGACAGTACCGATGCAAGTGCTGACCTCTGAGGTTACAGCATCAGTGACTGGCCTCCATCTGGATTTCATGCACTGGTCACAGCTGTGTGAGCCAGGCAGTTCAGCCAGGTCTCAGTCTATATCACAGCCATTTTATCTACCCCTCTGCAGTTTGTCTGTAAGGATATTCTGGCACACAGTGTCAGAAGCCTTGCAAAAGTCAGGAAACAAAATCCACTTCTCTTCCTGCATCTAATGAGCTAGTCATCTTGTAGAAGGCTTTCAGATTGGTTAAACATTATTTCATTATCTTTTTCTCTTATCAACTTGTTGTAATACTGTACTTTTTATATCTTATTTGACATCGTACTATGAACATATACATTATTTTTAATATAAGAATCTTCAAGTAATCTTGATAGACCAGGAATGTGTCTTGCAACTGAAAGACTGCCTAGACTTCCAAACTGAAAAGCTTTTTTTTTAAATGTTAACAAATGTCAGGTTATCATCTGTATATAAATATCATAAGTCCTATGGACATATCAAGGCTTAAACACTTAGTGTTTAGCTGAACAGAATGCAAGACAACTGCAAAGTATCTTCTCTCTTTTTGGCATTTTTTAGGATGTGTTACTTTTCTGTTAAAATAAAGGGACTGCAAGAAACAATGGTGTATGTTTAATATCCATTTTGTGTTGTAGATACTGGCTGTTCGTGTCTCTGTTATTGCTAATCAGAGCTGCATGGTTAATTTCCCCATAAGTCACAATGAATATTTACACTGGAATGTGTCATTGTCCTAAATGAATTTAAGGCTGCTGTCTCTTGCCAGCAGGACGTGGTTCCAGAGACATCTGTTTATCCTCAGAGTCCGGACAGTAGGGAAAAAAGAGCCAAGGGAACCATTCTACACTTTCTTGTGGGTGCTGTATATAAGTTAGAGGGTTTTAAATAAAATGTTTTCCCAGTCACTATCACTGGTGCAACTTCAGCAGTAGCAGAGGTGTGAGGATACTGGCACAGGTTACAGCCACTGTCTTCCAAGCTTTACTCATTTCAGAGCTGGGTATCTGCTGGTCAAATCTACTGGGCTGGCTTTCAGTGCTGCTAATACTCAACTCTAAATCATGCTGCACAGCTGTGAAACAGTGCTCAAAACTGTCAGTGAGTTGTGTAGACAAAGTCATGCTGTGTTAAGCAGAGCTGGACAATTGTGCAATAGGTTGACATTTGAAGTTCTTTTTCAAATTTTTTAATAAATTAGTTTGTTGTATTGAGTCTCCTTCTATGATAGTTCTGTTCATGCTTTGTTTTTCTTGAAACAGTAGTAGTAGTGTATTGGAAACTTTTGGAATTTGACAACATTTCTTTTTTGTCTTTCCAATTGCTTATGCTTGTCTCGTTAGTACTGAAAAGTAAACTGAATGAGCAAGGAGTCCCAGCTTGTTCTGAGTATTCAACACTTGTGGTGGGCAACTTGCTGTGATGATACTGCAAATAATTTTGAGCCATTAACATTTATGGAAGTAATATTCTGTTCAGTGTGCTCATTACACTTTATGAACAGGGAAATGTTTTAATGTATTCATTTAAAACCAGTTTTTTAAGCTCTGGATTTACCTCTTAGCTGGTGAGGCCACATTTAGGATACAAACATGAGAGTTAATTCACCTTGACCTATTCATTACACAGTGCCTCCCATGAAGCACTGTAAGTGTAGCAGAGATGAGAACCACAGCACTACAAGCTGTTCTACAACTCGGGAAATATGTCTGCCTGAATTTCCCCTGAAATTTTGGTCACATACAGTGCTCGTCTTCCACATTCAAGTTGTTGTGGACTAAGATGATGTTACGTAGAAGGGATGCTGTGTTCAAACATTGTCAAGGGTACATTTCTCGCTATACATGGCTTTTGTAGTCAGAGAAGTGCATCTTGGGGCCCATTCTGATGAGAGGAATTTGGTAATTGAAGATTATGATGAGAAAATGTGGTTATCTTGCATTGAAATTGCTAAAGCATGTTTTTACACAGAGGGATAGTAGAGAGCTAGGACAGATCAATTCATTATAGAGATCTAGGGAGAGATTCTTGCTGCACTTATAATGACAGTTGATGACCTCAGTGGAGGTAAGTTTTTACCCTCTGTTGTCATTGAGTGTGGATGTGCTCATGTGCATAAATATGATGGAGTACACTTGTAGGAGAAGTGTGCTAGATAAACTAACCACAGAAGGTAGGAAACATGCTGTCATCATGATTTAAAAGAAAACTAATGTATAGAAAATGATAAATGCCTATTGAAGGAAGCTTTTTGTACCCTTTCCTATGCTTGGAATATGTTTCCTAAATGGAACTGCTGTTTCTTTTGACCTGCAAATCCTATCTCGAAGTATGAGGCCTTGTTTTCTTGTTCTCTCACTCCCTTTCTTTCATCTATATCCACATGAACATATTACTTATCCTTTTGAAGGATTCATGAAAAGAATGCATCCATGCCCATTTATTCTGCCTTGAAGGAAAAAGCAATGAATGCATAAATGATGTTACTTTACATTGAGGAACTGTGAAGAATTGAAAAGCATGTTATCAAGTGAGTATGCTGGAATTTGATTGGAAAAAAAATAATATCTGTAAAATAAAAATGGAATTAGCCAAAGGTGTAAAGTCTTAATTCAACGTGAGCTTAGACATTTAATGTTCAGCTGGGGAGATAGTTTTTCTTGGATTGTGTGCTGACAGGATTGAAACCTCAAATGGAGCAAAATAGGTGTGACCTGTGCACCCAGGACAAAAAGGATGACAGTGATTTTAGCCACCTACAGGAAAGTTTTGAGCCAGTAGGCCTTGATAACCATATTGCTGTTTTCAGTATAGCAGCGTTAGAGAGATGCCTTATAAAAAGCCTCTTCTTAGAAAATGTGAAATGTGATTTCTGAACAATGTAAAAAGAGGATTTTCTGTGCCTTTTTTCCAATGAATCATGTGAGAGAAAGTGTAGAAATAGGCTTTGTGGGGGGTTTACATAATTTTAAAAAGAAAGATCTTTGGGCAGATTGAGAAAGAAGGACCTGACTCCTGGGTTTTCATTTAATTGGAAAGTCTTTTTTTTTCCAAAATGTAATTTGAGTAGAATTAGGGGTGAAGCCTAGCCACAAATAGGAAAAGATGTTTGTGTAAAAAAACTAGGGTCAAATAGTCTTAGTATATTGCTCTGAGACTGAACACATGCTTTGGATAACTGGTTTCCAGTAAGCATTCATCCACCTTGAGAGTTTAAGTAGCGTGTGAGGCTCTGTAGTGTGCTTTTGGGGCTCCTTAAAAGGGCTGCTGGGAAGACTGGTGAAGTTTTGACCAGGAGTATAGGTCTGAGGGATGTAATGGGTATTTAGTGGGAAAAAATAAAAAAATCCTGTAATCTCTGAAACTCTTAGGGCTTTGCTCTATAGGACTAAAGGATGCAAAACATGGCAGCATGGAGAGAGTCTCTGCAAGTCACTTTTGGTGGGGAAAAGAAAGGGAGAATTCAATGTAGACAAGGAATGGGAAGCCAGTTACAAAGCCTGGTGATATATCCTGAAGAGCAGACTGTCATTTTAAGCGGCCTTGAGCCAACCTTGTTTTGGGGACCTGCTATTTTGTCTTAATCCCAGCATTTTAATTCTTTCTTCATGAGCAGTATCTAGGATATGAACTTTGAACATTTTTTGCCTGATTACTGTAGGACAGGTGTACAGATAGGTTTGAATAAATGCCGTGCAAATGTTGTAGTCACAAAACGGCTATAGATGTCCTAATTCCAGACACTCAGCATTATATATTAGACAGCAGCTCTGCTCAAACAGTAAGAGAACACGTCACTATATATCCCTGTCAGATTAAAAAACTAATTTGAAAAGATTAATGTATTCCATTCCTGTTAGCCTGAATCAGATACCGCTGTGCCTACAGCAGCACTGCCTCCTGATTATTGAATTTTTATGGCCTTGTAATTAATTGCAGATTCCCTGTTTTGTTCTATTTCTTTTTCTCTGACATTTTAATTTCAACAAAAAGCAGCGGTCTCCATGCAGCCTCTCTCAGGAGATCCTAATGGCCTATAAAACAAAATGACTTATAGATATGGCACCCACTTCTGTTGGCTAGCGATTGTTCGAAACCTTGCTGATCACGCGGAATTTAATTTTTTCCCTTCCTCTACTGTACTTATTTCTTGTCTATTAAATTGCAGCTCCAGTGTCCTGACTAACAAATGGATGGTAACAAAGTGCTACCCTTCTGTAATACATTACTGTTGCCACATGCAAATTTTTTTCTTAAAAAATTGTGGTTCATTTTATCTAATTATAAATGAATAAGTGACTCTTGCACATGAATAGAATATTCAGTCCTTGACTCTGCATGTGAGAATTTTATGTTCTGGTAAATCATTTAGATTTATTATAGATTTAAAGAATCAAATGTGTTTTAGATTCATTTTGCATTTTCTGTTTCCTCCTTCTTCCCAAAATACTGAAATGTGCAAAAATGATTTATTTCTGTGCTGTAGAAAGGCATGTTAGCATGACTTGCCATCTCCCAGTGAAACTCCTGGAGTTACTGAAGGCTAGTAGGAGTGAATTATTGTTATTTATGTTACAGTAGTGCCTTGAGATCAGAACTCCATTTTTCTGGGCACTGTACCAACACATAATAAAAGATCATCTTTGCCCAAAAGAGTTTATAACCAAATGAAAATCTCGTCAAAGGGAGGGCTGCATCTGGGTTGTATTTTGTAAGGGGGGAAAGAATGGTAGGGATTGGCAGTGCCAGTGCATTGGGGGATATCAGGTAAGGCTGTTGTGGTGCCAGGGATGCTCCAAGCCAGGAAAGAGCTGACTGTGTGGGGAGCAGGGATGATGATATGACAAAACCTGGGATTGCCATAATGCATCCTGCAGAGGTGTCATAGACTGGTGTAAGTGTCATTTCTGCTCTCTGCTCTGTCTGCACCTTCCCTGGATGAAGCTGGCTCAGTGGATCTTTGTGTTACACCCGTTGGGCTGAGCTGTCATTTCATTAGCACATTCCTTCAGTGTGCTCCAGGAGCTCCTGGGCAATGTCCCCTCTCAGTGGTGAAGTACTTGTCAAAGCGGTGGGGTGTGAGGTGGTTGCTGGAGTACAAGGCTGTCTGAGAGCTGCTGATGAAGAGCTTTGCGTGAACTGATTTCAAAGCAGCCGGCTGAAATGTTTGTAATCTGACCGCAGCAGCACTAGGCTTGGCATTGGATGTGAAATCTGCTTGCAAAACAGAGTGAATCAGCTTCCACGCTGCTAAAACAAGTCTGTTCTTAGATTAGCTGAAGTCCAGGTTTCCACAGGCATACCTTTCTCATAACAATGGCTGAAGATTGTGACGGTGTGGTGACCACAGTGGGTGCTCAGCTGTGCGTTCCCTGTTCCAGAGAAAGGGCTCCTGTCTCCATGCTAAGCTTGTAGCCTTCTTCCCAGGCTTGGAAATTAGACATAAAGGCATGTGTGGGTGAGTGGAGTGACAAGAAGTTACTGATCCAATTCAGCATGCATTATCTTTTAAGTACAAACTTATCTAAATGGTAGCACTTAGGGGGATAGTCAATACTGACTGTAAATTCCTGCTGTTCCCACACTAGAAAATGCTACAATAATAAAAAATATGGTTTTGCTGGATTGAAGTCCTGTTTGCTGCTGCTTTCAGCTCCCTAACTGAAATGCAGGCAGTAATCTTTTCATAGCTATTGCAAAATTCTGGAGAGAATTCTTGACAGGGATGGAAATCGTGTATTTCTAAGAGGAGCTATATCTATTTTCCATCATCTCTTCTCTTTCATGTGTATGTGTAATTCAAACAGACAAAAAAAGCCCATACCAACACGCTCTTCTCAAATTTAAGAAATAATAGTTTAGACAAAACAGCCCTTTTAAATGTTAGCATGACCTTTGCTCCTCTGCTGTGCTGCCTTTTCATAAGAGATCAGTGCAAAAGCCATTCTGTGTGTTCATCGTGCTGAAAAAGGACTGCCCCTTCCATCCATCTCTGTTCCTCACCAAACCTACCTGGACTGGCACCCTTTACCTGGAGTGTCCCATCCAGTTTGTTCAGGCATCTGAATGGTGGCAGAAGCCTTGCCTGTCCCGTTCTGCAAATTCCTGATTGGGGTGTCAAAAAAATGTGCAATGGTTTTGACATGTATTAGAAAGTCCTGTTCAAGAGGTCACCTGACATCTGTGAGGACCTGGAGAAAAAGTTACATTTTAAATTTTATCATTTAAGTTAATATCTAGAATAAAGAAATGCTTTCTTGTTTGGGATGGAGGGGAAGCTATTTTCATGGTCCATGGCTTGAATGGGCTCTAGCTGAGAAACTCTGGATAATGCATTTTTATCAGTGAAAATCTCCTGTCTGCTCTCAGTTACTTTCCCTCTTTCAATTTGGAAAGGACGTTCCAGGCTGCATTCATGAATGGGCTTCTTTTTTTTATTATTATTATATTTAGGAATTAAAATCCAATCTGGTTATCTAATTCAGATGCATTTAGGATTTTTTTCTTAATTTTCTAATGCAAAAAAAAATCTGAAATGCTATTTGTGAACATATAAATGTTCTTTTACTGTAGTGAATAAAAAAGCCACTGTCAGAAATCAGCTTACCCAGACCTGGATATCAAGCTCAATTCAGTAGTTTAAATGAGCTATTGCTGTATTTATGTACAGCCTTCCGAAGTATAGAAATAGTGTGATTAAGTTTGCTTCTGGCTGTTGATATTTTAAGAAACACTTTATCTTCTTTTGTCATTTTATCAAACGTTAGTTCTGCTGTTTGGTACTAGGAATGTGTGTAGAGAATTAAAGGGTACAGGAATAGACTGGTGGATTGAGAACTCTCTGACTGTGGCCACATGTGATGTTGCCATAAGGATTTAAGCAGGTATATGCTACAAAACTGGACACGTGAAAAATATTTCTGGATCTATAAAGTTTTCATCCACAGTGCATTTAAACATCATTTATTTATTTGTGCAGTTTGCAACAGAAGTTTTAGCACCCTCTCCTGGTTTTAACCAGACCATACCAGAACTGGTATCTAAAGAATCGCATCACATGGAAGAAAGAATAACCAGCAATTATATTTGCGACTGGAGAAGCAGGAGACCTAGATTCTAGCTTTGATTTCTCTAAAATGGTCTGTTTTGAAAAAGGGGTTTTCCAGACTATCTAAGGAAATTTTGAGTTGTTTTGGTTTATCCTTCTCTGATTCTTTGCTTTGAGAAGAAGTTTTCTATGTCTGTATGGTAGAAAAAACAAGAAGAATCCTTGTTAGAAAGGACTGCAGTGTTCTTTGATTTGGCTCTTTTTTCACCAGGGTGCTTTCTCCTTTTCTAACTTGTAAGGAGAAAAGTGCTCTAAACCCTGTCATTTTCATGTGGGATTTGGTGTATTTTTCAGTTTCAAATAGTTTAGCCCATCTCTTTTGAAAGTAAGAAATCCCAGTGCTCTTTCTGCATTGAAGGTGCTATTAAGTTCAAGTGTGACAAAGACAAGGTTAAAAAATGTAAGCAGAGAGCGCAGTTAGGGGAGTATGAGCATAACTATTGACTTAATTGTTGACATCTAAGCTGAAATGTCTCCTTTAAACTCAGTGCTTTTGGATTAGCTTTTTCTGACAACATCTGTGTTCTGGTAGTTTGGTCAGTCTCTCTCTCCTACAAGAAAACAGTAACCCTACCTAGTCATTAAAACTGTGGGTTTTCCCAGAACATGAAACAGAAACCATAGGGGGTTATGCATTAAAAAACAAGGTTGTATAAAAAGGAAGAGGTGGTTATGAGGAGGACAGAGGGATCTGACCTTCTAACACTGGACTTACTATTCTAAAAAAAAATTTGAAGTTTATATTACAAAGACTGGGAAAATATTTTCAAAATACATTCTTCCAAATGCTGTAACTGAATGATAATTCTAATCAGTTGACATAAGAAGAGTGAATTTTTAATTGCTGGTAATAAATAAGTATATTAAGTAAGTTCTTTTTGTGCAGGAGTTAATTATGCATAGTGGAGATGAGCTGTGGTGTTAGAAATGGTATTTCAATTTACACATGCTTGAGTCTAGAGGTAGTTCAAGCTTGAGCAAATGTTTCTTTCCTTAGAGCAGATCATGCTGTAACTTCAATCTGTGCAACATTAGAAGAATAGCTCTCAGTCCCTGGCTCTTATCTTGGTATAAGTGAAAGAAATATTTGGTCCCATTTGCAAGAGTTGTTCTTTGTTTTCAACTCACTTGCCCAGCCTTTGCATCATGTTTTCTGCACATGTAGAGTTAAAACTGGGTTTAGTTTATAGTGGGGATTAATTAATTTGACAAAGGCTGGATTTACCTAATTTGAACATGTTACCATAACAGTTTTATATAAAGCCTTTCATCTGACTGATTTTATTTCTCTGTAAATTGTGGATGGTATTATTTTTCCTTGTGTAAAGGGTATGCAAGTAAATTTAAAAAGATAAATGAGCCTTTGCTCTCCAATATAATTTCTGTACAATTCTATCTCTTATTTATACATTCAGAAAATAGACAAAATGGTGATGTTTTGCCTTGCAGAGGCTTCAGAGTGTATAAATAACATGTATCATTACATATAAATTATATTGGAGTGCAGATGCTCATTCATCTTTTGAAATACAAAAATACATAGTTTAGCGCTCCCATCCACAAATGCTTGAAACCAATCTGGCACCTGCAGGAAGTGATACATTTCTGAGCCCAAAAAATGGCACTAAGGGAAACGTCACTCGGGGATTGACTGTAACATATACTCTGTTTACTGCCACACCCACAAAGACAAGTTTCTCTAACCAAAGGTAGTGAAGTTTTTGTCCTCTAATTATTGTGATATAGCTTTGTTCCAGGTTGTCAGGTCCCAAGCTGTTGACTTCTGTGAGCATCTTTGCAGCTAAACCCACATAAATTAGGACCTGTACAACAAGGTACTTAGAAACAAGTTGCTTTCTTGGTACCGTTTAATTCTTCTTTTGCTAGTTCTGAGTAAATAGTTACATTATTTGAATCACTAGTTCCTGCACACTAACTGGAGTCCTTAGGCAAAGTTTACTTCAGAAGCCACATGAGGGTAAAAATTACCTGTGCATCTAAAATAAAACATGTTAATGTTCCTCTTTTATAAACAGAACCAAGAAGACTGAAACACTGCAAGATAGGTAGAGAGAGTGAATAAGGATAGAGTTGTTGGAAAGTGTCTTTTGCAAACAATTAGAGAAGGGGGAGACCTGAATCTGGAGATAAGTTTTTGTGAAGAGTAAGAAGTTGAGGCTTGTGGGAGGAGCCAGGCACAACTGCAGGGGCATTTCAGCAGTCTACTTTTTACTTGGGTACAGGCAGACTGATATGCCTTTTCCTTAATTCTCTGCCCTCGCTACCCACCTTTCACCCATCAAAATGCCTTTAGGCAGAATATGCAAAAATCTTTCATGCTCCCTGGTGGCTGCTGGTGTGCAAATTTGTGAACAGTCCTTTGGCAGATTCTGCCACTTTCATTTTGCTCAGTTTTCTTGAGGTGCTCTCCTGATAGGAGTTGGAAACCTGCAAAAGGCATGCAATACATCCTGCTGACTTGTGGCTACTTTGCCAAGGCATAGAGAGATTGGATGTGACTGGTGCACGCTGGAGTGTGTGGCCCTTTGGTAGGAAATGTGATGATGGACAGCCCGACAGGAGGGGCAGGCAGGGGTCTCTGAAGGGTGATGGTGTGGCGTTCCTGGTACCCACAAGCCTCAGAGAAGACCAAATCTGGGTTCATCAGAATAGGTGGAACACAGATATAAGAAGATCCCTGCAGGTGACAAAAGGGAAGTTTGGTGTGGAAACTGGGAAAATTCAGAGCTAGACAGAGTAGTGTGTTTGTGCACCATTCTCTCCACTTAAACACTCACGTGTCTATGCAACCATCACAGGCTGCCTAGGAATTAGGTGCTGCACTCACTCAGGTCTTATGTTAGACATGCATGAAATGTAATTGCATCTCAGAGCTTGTCAAACTAATTGTGGCTTCAGTTTGTGGTGTAGGTACTTTTATTTAGTGAGCTGGGAGAAGTTTAAAGTGATTGAGATTGAGATTCCTATGGGAATCCCATGATGTACCATCTTTAGGCAGTCTAGCACTCTTAAAAGTTGCCCTATAGCAAATAAATTTTGTGGGACAGAACTTCCAGTTTTAGCATTTTTCAACCTGTAGATTATATTGCTTCTAAATTTTTTATTTTCACCATCACATTCTAATGATACCCTTTATCCCCACCCATGACCTGCTTTCTGCCCAAAGCAGAATGAAGAAATTGCTCAGGAAACACATCTCTCTGAGTAAACCCTGTGGACTGTGTATGTACTACCTTATTTTTAAATACTATAAATGCAGATGTAAGAGTGTTTTATTGATTCTTAATCCCTCCCCAGCACACTGCTCTATTAATAACAAATGCAACAATATGTTACAAATACTCAGAGCACCAATGTGTTGGCATAAAACCAGCGATAAATTCTCATCCTTCGCATAAAGTGAAAATCCCTAACAGTGTGCTCTGCAATTTGCTCACACTAAGAGCAATCAAGAGCCAGACATAATGTAAAGGTGCTGCTGCGAGTAGCCAAAACATACAACATAATTTCATTTTGTGTTCAGAAAAACTGATCTTTAAAAAGGTCCCTAAAGTAATTCTGCTTGGCTGGGAATAACGTAAAAGAACCTGCTACAGTTTAGCACTGCACCTTGGATGTAATGGTGTGTTTCAGAGTAGGAACCAATGGTTATGACTATGTTAATAGGTTTATACTTTTTCCATCTTATGCTAAGATATGGAATTTATCCTCTAGCCACATAAAGAAATTTCTATTAAATGAAAGGAGATGGATGGAGTTGCCCCAAACATTAAAGTTTCTCATTTTAAATAAGGATGATATGGTTAAATTTAAGAACATAATTTCTGTAAGTGGCTGATCTTAGACAGTTGAAAGTGGGAACAATGAAATTCAGTGTAATGTAATGATACAATGGCAACCAGATTTGGAGGGTTTGCATTTCTTTGTCTATCTGGCACATAATGTCACTTGTTTCTCAGTTGAAAATGCTCAGCTATCTACACCTCCCTTCATTTGACTGAGACCTTCTGTATGCTTGTGTATCACTCTCACTTACAACTGTGCTACAGCAGTTCCATTTCTGTGTGTACAGTGAATTAATCAAGAGTGGGAGCAGTGTAACAACTGAGTCAGCCAAATGCAACTACTATGCTTTGCAGTGTTTTTCTCACTGTTTTTCTCAGAACCTGATTCTCTGGGATGCCCATTGGTGGTCTGGTTGGTGTGCTGTGACTGTAGCCTCTTACTGTGGTCCCCCTCATGTTTCTGAAGTACCTCTTTCTGAAGTACCACTCTTTCCAGAGTTGTGTGTTAACTTTAAATTGGTGACTGCATCACAGAGTGGGTCAGGTTGGAAGGAACCACAGTGGGTGGATCTGGTCCCACCTGCTTGCTTAAGCAGGGTCATTCTAGAGCCCACACCACAAGAATATGTCCAGGCAGTTCTTGAATATCTCTAGTGATGGAGACTCCACACCTGCTCTGGGCTATCCGTTCCAGTGTGCAGTCACTTACACACATAGTAAAGACATTCTTCCTCACCTTCAGGTGGAACTCTTGTGCAGCAGTTTCTGCCTGTTGCTTCTTGTCCTATTGCTTGGCACCACTGAGAAGGAAACTCCATCCTCTTGACACTCTCCCTTTAGCTATTTATATACATTAGTAAGATCCTCTCTCAACTAGTCAATTGGTTGGTGGCAATGCACTCTTTCTGGTTTTGTTTGTATGTGACAGGATCCTGCTAGTATGCTCAAGAGATGGCCATTACAGGACTGAAGAGCATTGTCATGTGTAAATTCCTGGACATATTGTGTAATTTCTCTGGAATATGTAGTATGGGGTTGATGCCAGTGTTAGAATTTGATGGCCGAATATCTGGTGTGTTTAGTTTCTGTTACTCTGAATTTATCCCTCTCTGCGGTGCATGTGTGCATTCTCTGTCTAGATGCAATGTCATCATGACAGAACTTTGGAGCCTTTGCTGTTCTTTAGAAATAGATTAAACTCCTTTTTCATTCTTTAGGTTAATTTCCTTTTAACAGGAAGCACAAAGCTGTTGTTTATTAGAGGTTGTGTAAATAGATGGTAACATTACACCTTCATACCCAAGCCTACTGTTGTTATGTTGCCATGGTCCCTAAAAACACTCAAGAGATGCCCAGCCTAATTCTGCTGTTACTGGTCATGGCACTGACACTGATGGAGCAGTTTTAATATGAAACTGGAAACAGACCCTTTTCTGTGGTCCTCTGAGCAGTATTCAGATAGAAAGAGAAGAGAAGTAATTTGCTGCATTTTGTGAGTTTACTAAACAAGTGGAACAGATAGACTTGAGAGCTGTGGTTGAACCAAATGAGTCAAGGAAGGGCTTTATTACTACTTTGCAGGCAATAGCACTCTGTGTCCTTAAAGTTACATGAGTGGAAAACTCATTCCCATGGGCTAGAAATGTTCTCTAAACTATAGCGTGTACCTGAATTGCTGTTGTATAAAAATGCCGCAATAGGGTTACAGGAGCTAAAGATCCCCTGTGTCAGGAATGAAACCCAAGAGGAAATATATAAATACAAATAATTCCAGTTGTAAGCATACTATTTAAATGGAAATCCAGGTTTGGTTTTATTTTGTGTCTGGCCACCATTATTACTATGGCAGGTTCTGCAGCTCAAACAGTATACTTTTAATACAACATGCATTAGTTGTTAGTGGAAGACTCTTAAAGTGCTATAAAATTTTCTCTTCTTTTTGAATAAGTATTTTAATGTAGAAGTAGATTGATTCGTAGTACTGTTAAGCCAATTTCTTTAGGACAAGTGTTAGTGAAAGCAGCCTTTGATTCAAATGATTTCTGATAATATGTGAATGAGAAAGTAATCTTCTCAAACAGAAACTATTACATGGTAATCTTTGCAAGATACTGTAGCAAAGGCACAGATATAACCAGACAGTATTGTAGAAGCATTTCTGGATATACTTCATGTACACCAGCAATATTTGGTACTGTATCAGGCCAAGATGTTTGTTAAAATCTTTGTTTTGAGAGCTAATGCCCCTCTTCTCATAAGCCAGCATCCCTAGCTAATCTAACTTTTCAAAAAAGACTCAAATTTATGAGTCCATAGAAGCCAGCTGGCAATACCATAAAGCACAATCTTTTATTGCAAGCAGGATAAGACTGATGAAATTAGTCTCTTTCATTGCTAACTTTCTAGAAATTGCATGCCTTTAGACCAATAAAAAGTGTGAAAATGGATCTCTATTCAAAAGGCACCTGTTAGGAAAGAAAAGATGAATCTGAAATTTTGCAAAACTCACCAGTATCACAGTAGCTTTTGTTGGGTCATTGGGGTTTGTTTGTTTGTTTTTTTTAATGTGATATCTACTATTTAATATGGACAGCCAAGGAAGGTTCTGTCTCATATTCCTACTTCTAAATATCAGTCATTTGTAGATTTGAGAACAGTTAGAAAAATGGAATACAGGTGTGAAATTACTAAAGGCAGTGATTCACATTTCTGAAATATTGGCTACCTGTAAGTAATTTCAGAATATGTGAATGCAACTGCAAGTTTTTGCAGTGGAGGTAAAAATGTTTTAGGTAGTAGCTAAAAATGCAGTTTATCTTCCTTTTGCCTTCCCAGAGCATCCAGAATTTAGATTGATTTTTTTTTTTCATTTAGTTGGGGGTTTTTAGTTTTGGGTTTGGTTTTTTTGGGGGTGGTGGTAGTGGTGGGTTTTTTGGTTTTGTTTGTTTGTGGATTTTTGGTTTTTTGTTAGTTTTATTTGTGAATAGTATGGTTGTTTTAACTTAAAATTATGTATGGTTACCTAACTTGTTGGATTGTGTTGACAGTGTGCCACTCTGCTGGGAAGGCTGGGATGCAAATTTTCTGTTGACTTACTTCAGTGCAGTTGAGAATGGCAGTCTTGCATACAAAGGTCTGTCACATACACAACCCCAGCAGGAAAAAAGAGCATCATATGCCACGGTGGTGTGATCATCTTTCTGCTCCAGTTGGTCCAACTGGCATTGGCAGTTCTGTCCTCTGATTGAATGGGGATGGAACTTGCTCTCAGTATTTCCTAATTCTTCACACTGACTGGTATGAATGAGATAGGCTGCCTTTTCAGTACTGAAAATAAAGCAAGATTTTATTGAAAAATCTTTTTGAAAAATCTTGTTTAGCAAGATTTTATTGAAAAGTCATTGTGTCATTATTAGAGAAATGCGAGACAATGTTGGATCACTTTGATATTGTCAGAGGCAGGAGACGTCTGAATCTCCATGTCCCACTCATAGGACTATACCACACTGTCAACATTAGTAAGTTTGTCTCATCCTTTTTCTCTTTATTTCCTGGATCAGGTGAAAGTTTTTGTCATCTGTCTCTGGTAACTTGTCTTTTGTACTTCATGATAGGTAGAGGAAATATTTCTTATACCTCCTGATACTTCAAACAATGGAGGAGAAAGCGAATCTCTGTCACACTGACTACAGTCTGTCACCCCTCAGTTTATCATGTACCTCTTTTCAGTTCAGTAGTCTCTGATTCTGTATCTGGGCAGATGCAGCATTCATCTTACACTTGCAAATGAGGTGAAATAGTCTTTGCAGTTTAGTCAAGGGATCTATAGCAAGTGGCCTGGATTATCAGTCTTTAATTTGTTCTTTTCAACCTGTTAGTGTGTGTTGCTGATGGTCGCTGATGGCTCTGGCAAGCTGCATCTATTGCTATTCAGCCTGATTTCGGCATCCTGGAAAAGCAATACATGATGCATATTTACCTTGCTCTCTCTTTTTCAAGTATCTCTGCAAAGCCTGCACTGCTATAACATTTAGACCATCAGATAAGCTGTTTGTTGCAATTTTTAAGCCCTTTAGGTGTGTAAAAGAAATAGCAAGAAAAGAAATTGAAGCCTAGCAATAATATGTGACAATAGTTAGGATGACTTCACACTATAAATACTTTGTTCTTGTAAGGACCCATAAATTGCATCAAGATGATAACTGTATAGTCTCCTAACTGTCTTTTGCACAGTCCAGATTGAACACCAAGGAAAGAAAAGCAGCACAGGGTTAAAGTTGAAATACTCTCTTTAAAAAATCATCCTTTCCAAATTTGCCTGAGTCTATATTCTATTAATTTAACTATCCTAAAATGTTTTGTGATATCCGCCATGCTTCTAAACTGTGTAAAGGGAGATGCTCCCCCAGGCTTTCATGGAAATCATGTTTATAGTACATGCTCCTGTTTTCTTCTCATTCCCTTAAGCAGAAAGGCCCTCGCTGGTACATTTTCATTGGCAAAAATGTATACATCATTTAAGTCATTACAGGTCTACTGCTCATTTGTTACAATAAACTATATCATCCTCGCTTGGAGGCCAAAGAGAGCCTGTGGCCATGAATATACATCTTCCTGGGGTAACTCAATTCAAAGCAGCAGCATGCCACAGTAAAGTATTACTTAATTTATACTGCTAATGTTTAACATTGATTCTGTGTGGGAAAATAAAGCCCAACACATTTTGAGAACCTACATCATTAAGGTTTAATAATTTAGACCTAGTTAATGTGATAATGAATTTACTGACAACTAAAGTGCGGTTTCAGTACTTACATTTCTAGAAATACTGACTCTGAAACTAGGTTTTTCTAGGCAGAAAATGTATATTATAGGATTGCTTCTGTAATTTACCTGTCCTCACTCTCTTAAACCAAAGCAAAAAATTTATCTTTAGGTTATGTTTACTAACTAGTGGAAAGCAATGCTTCTTTCATTCTGTACATCTAGTAAGCTATGCACTACTAATAGGGTTTAATAGGTTTTAAAAACTTCTTAATTGATGTAAGCTAATGAATGTTTTTAAAATGTAGCAAAAAGAAAGCTGTTATTGTGGTCCCAAGTGCAACACTTTGCTGTGAGCTCCAGACCTGCAAACAGGGAAAAGCAAATTCTCTGTTTCACATTTACATCTCCCCACTGCCCAGTCCCAATCAGGGCTGCTGCCACTACTCTTAGGTTGGCCGGTATCACCACTGAAACTGTTTGACAGAATGATACGTAGGTCATTTCCAAAGCTCTGGTAGGGGGACAGGGTATTTATTTTTTAACTCTGACTTAGTGCAGTCCCCCTACCCTAGTGCAGTTCCTCTGACCTTCCTATGTCACTGTGCAGACTGCAGCCATCTTCTACTGCCCCTGTGGGTGTCTTATATCAATCAGACTTCCTTTCAAATGGCTGAAATAATGGGCGTCCTCCATGCGTCCGAATGTGTCAAGGCTTCCGCGATATAACTCGAAGCAGGAGTCAGGGGCACTTGGCACCTTGTGGGAGGTACTTAGTCAGCAGCTTGCTGGATTTGGCCTTGTTGCAGGCTGTTTCTGAATATCCTTTGCATAGTCACCTTGATTTTCTTATACAACACTGCTCTAGGGAAGACAAAGGGAAGCTGGATGTTCTGTAGCAGGGTTTTCCCAAGCCTCTTTTCTCTCCACTTTACTAGAAGTGACAGCAGTGAGTGTGTTTGGTTGGTGTTTGTATTAGAGGGGGCTGTATGTTGTTGTTCTTTCAAGCTTCAGTAAGTCTTGGATCTGTGGTAGTCCATCACTTACTTGAAGTTTATTGCTCAAAAGCCATTATTACGTATTAGCATGATCGGATGGCTATTGCCTGATGGTGTATTGGATCAGATTAGTGAGAGCATGAATCCTCACATTGGGTGCCACAGGGACACATGTAGTTTTGGGTGCTCGTCAGAGATTTCAGTGTCCATCCTCAAAGAATTTCTAGGGCCTCAAAGTAGTGTTATGTTTTCTGATGTGTTGTAGATGAGAAACCAGGTTAACGAGGTATTTGAGTGTTCCAGTTTTGTCCAGGAGAGGGCAGTTCACATTTGTCCTTGACAGACAATTATCTTGTTCCTTAAGAATGTTGTTATTATTATTAGCAATATGATTGATCTGAATGTGACACCATTCACCATCCCACTCTGGGCCTGGCCATCCATACAGTTTTTTACCCAGCAAGCAGTGTGCCTGTCCAAGCCATGGGCTGCCAGCTTCTCCAGGAGAAAGCTGTGGGAGACGGTGTCAAAGGCTTTACTAAAGTCTTCAGCCTTTCTCTCATCCTCCAAGTGGGTCACCCTGTCATAGGATGAGATCAGGTTAGTCAGGCAGCACCTGCCTCTCATAAACCCAAGCTGGCTGGGCTTGCTAGCCTGGTGTCCTGCATGTGCCCTGTGGTGGCATTCCAGATCATCTGCTCCATGACCTTCCCCTCGCACTAAGGTCAGACTGACAGACCTCTAGGTTGCCTGGATCCTCCTTCCAATCCTTATAGATAGACAGTACATTTGTTAAATTCAGTCAACTATGACATCCTCAGTTAACCAGAACTGCTAAAAAATGATTGAAGGTGCTTGAAACATTTCTTTTTGTGGCTCACCTGTTTTGTTTTGTTTTTTGTTTTTTTGTTTTTTCTAAAATATTACCTGTAACTATATTTGAGGAATGCTATTTGTCCTTTGCTTGTTAGAATGAAATGCTGATATGGGAAGCAAGTTTTCAATGCTGCTAGATGCCCATCAATTAATTTAGTATATCTGAAATTATTTTCTAGACTCTCATATATCATCAGATAGTACAGTCATTTCCATTTAAGTGTTGCGGATCAGTGCTGTCTTAGTACACAGTACAAAGGCTGATTTTCTAACCAAATCTGATGTGCTTTTCTTTGCTGTTCAGGCTGTGCAAAATGTCATTGTGCAGTGTTTTCCTGGTCATGTAGGTTTCCTCTCCAATGTTATGCTCTCTGCAACCTCTTTCTATTGTATAAAAGCACCTTTCTTCTGATTTATTGAATTTGCCTTCCTTCTCCCATGCCATTAGGAGTTTTTATTTCTGGTTGAATTTAAACTTTTGTAGAGATTTTATTTCTTATTTTTGTCTCCCCCGGTTTATCTTCCTTTGCAATGCTGTTCCTTAAGTTTAGTCTGTGCCTGGTATCAATATAATGTGAGAGGCCCTTATGAGTAGTACTGCTTGCCCTGTGCCAAAGCACTCATTTACTTGCGAGGAGCTAGTGGTGCAAGTAAGCCTTTTTTTTCTTGCTACCTTGCAAAGTAGTCATATGTTTTCTAATTTCCATCCCAAATTTTATTAAGACGAATTAAGTATTTGCTTTATCTCTCTTTCATTTCCAACACAAACTTGGCAAATTTGGAGTATCAGTTGTCCATAAGAAGCCTTTTTCTGTTCACACATCCAAAAGACAAAATGACTTTGGAGCTGTCTAGAAGCTGTGGTGAATAAGTATTGCTGAATTTCCTTGGAGTGGTTAAAAAGATTACTCCTTACCCGAAGTCTGTAAGGCCTGATGACACAATGGAGATTCCCATGTGTCTAGCCCTCAGCTGCAGTCACTCGTGATCTGGTTGTTTCTGTGTAACATTGGGTGATGAATATTGTTGTAAAAGAATAACACAATGTTTGCTTTTCCTATTTGTATCCTTACTCTCTGTAGGATGGTGCTGCTTATTTGATACTTATAACACTGAGTTATGTAGTTTGCTTTTGAAGTTGAAGACCAAATTTATGTCTCTTCTTTTATCACTGTATATTGGAATCTACACCTTTGAAAGCAAGGCAATTCACCTTTGGAAGCAGAGTAGTGTGGAAGAATGGGGCTGTCAGATTCCTTGGTGGCTCTCTGAGATTGCTCCAGATGTTGCTGATGTGTGGCTAAATGAATTTTACCTTTTTTCCTGAATTTGCTTCCTGACACTGCTGACAGCTATTTTGTGACTAGTTAAAAAGTGAGCCTGAGACATCTTGCTAGAACAGATCAAGTATCATTACCATGTACAGTATTTCAAAAGGAGAAAAATTATACATTTATTTCAGCTAATTTTATATATGAGATGAATGTGCTTTTTATAATGTTACACAATGTAACCATAATAACACAGCCAAGATGGTAAATTCATTTTAATTCCACAGAATTCATAATTGGTGACATCACCAGTGGGAGCAATTGATCTCTGCTTTCCATTTGTTCTTGACTGTTTCCACTTCAGTGAATTAAAAGAATGGGGCTGTTGGGACCCCACCCTCTGCATGTTCATACAGCATATTATGCAAGAGCAATAGCCTTCAGAAAATTGCTCGTAATAGACAATGCATGCATTAAATAAAAAAGGCAATAGTCCCCAACCTGACTCAATATTTTAATCCTTTTCAGGTTTTTATTATACCTGATGTCTTTTTGCTCTGTGGTAGAGCTAAGGAAGAGGTGTAATTGAGTGTAGTTAAATTGCATTATTTGAAATTAATGAGTTCTGTGTTTATTCTTGTAAATTAATACAGTTTCTAATAAATCAGAAGAGAACATGCACTTCTCTGTGTTGGCCTGCGTATTACCTCAGTGGGAATAATTAACATCTTGTGACAGAGAAGTCATATGTCAAATCTGAGAACTTATTACCAGCCTAGTGAAAATGATGTTGCTAGTGACCTATATTGTGACCTTATTGATGTAGTTAAGTTCACTCATTCAAGATGTTCAAATCAAGTCTTGTCACTTCACAATCCTCCCTGTTCTTCAGGAAAGGAATAATAGTAATGTATCTAAAATGAAAATTAAAAATCAGAGGTAGCTAATAGGGTAGACATCATAGTGTAATATCTTTTGAAGTGTGTATAGTTATTACTCTTCCACTTTCCCCCCCTGTTTTTAAAAAAAGAGTAACCAAGCAATTTGTGTTGTTGAGCATTTTCTGCTGTAACTTAGACTAGGTTAAACCATTTTTATCTGAAGGGCAAAAAAACAAGTATCAGTTAAGGTGTGTGTTACCAGTAATTCTCAGTGGGCAGCACAAATTTCTTGTGCCCAATTCATTCCTCTTCAAGGAGTGTAATGAAGTTGTTTTCAAGTCTCAAGCATTCAGCTGATTATCTTTCCAAAGAAAATAACAAAAATTAAGTGACCGTTGTGGATCAAATTAAAAGAGAAGACAGTACTCTCTTGTGTCTTCTTTGTAAATACTGCTGAATTAGGAGAAGTATTTAAACATTTTTCAATAGAAGTGAAAGCTGTAGAAGATGATGATGAAAATAACTTTTGGTCATCCTGGTTGAATTTTGCCCTTTGCTAATGCTTATGTTGATCCTAGTTCTGGATACTGCAGGGCACTGGTGATAGGAGATGGACTCTTTCCTCTTTAGAAGTGAGGTTAATGAGCAAATGCTCTTAAGAGTTTCCTCACACAAGAGGAGGCTGTGCTCAAGTACAAGTGAGTAGGTTTCTGGTTAGATAGTCCACATTTTGTTGAGGTGATCCAAACCTGAAAGAAACAGGAAGTTTTAGGTTCCTGTGAAATAAGACAAAGGTCTTAATGGGGGGAAAAAAAAAGCTCAAAAGTGTCTTCAGTGGTAATCAGCAGAGTAGTTAGTCATGCTCAGTAAATTCTCATGTGGATAACTTTACATCTCTAGATGGAAACAAAAGTGCCTCTGCTTGAAGATGCCTGTGTACTGAGAGTGCCCTGTTGCACAGAGCCATTTCTGAAAAGTCTCAATGCCACCCAATTCATATGCACAGTACTGTCTGTTTTCAAGTTGCAGACATTAAGCCTTCCTTTTTTAGGTACTGCTGACATTTAAGAAAATATTTAAATGTATGGGAAGCCTAAGGGGGTGACCCGATTGTGCTTGGTGTGTTGTGCCTGCCAGAGTTTGCATGTGGTCTCATACAGGAGCTGTGAGGCGAGGATGGTGTTGGTTTCATGTGTTTGTGTACCAACTGAAATAATCATTGCTTTTAGTAACAGCTTTGTAACATACTTAAATACTTATCACAGTAGATAGGAATGGAAAAGCACTGTTAATCATTTGAACTGCACTGTTTACTTTAAGTGTTGCTGCCCCCAAGACTGGAATGGTGCAGTTGTTTGTATTCACCCAACTGCTATGACCAACTGTGTCTACCATGGTTGATGGAAAACTGAGCAAGAAGAGGCCACAGTGAAAGAGCTTGAGCACTAAATAGTGGAAGATGTTTTCATAAGGACTTTGAGTTATGTACCTGTGATATCTGCTAATTTTATAGTTGGAGATAAAGTACTAATTACAGTTTCCTTTTTTCATCCTCACTTTTGTGCCTTGAGTTTTTTTAAAGTTGGGCTCACATTAATGTGCTTGCTGAGCTTTCTAAAGTTTTCCTTCTGAAAAATACTTCATTTTACAGTGAGGCACATGAAAAAAACATTTTATTGGTGCTGAATTTCTGCTTGCAAAAAATTTTTCCAGTATTTTTTTGTGCAATTTAATGACAGCAGGCCATATTCCAATTTTAGTTATACAAGCTGAAATCTAGAGTAGTGCTACTGAAACCTGTAAATCTTCATTTCTAGTTATACAGCTGATAGCTGGATGCTTTTGGTGTAATATATTGGTATTTGTATTATCATAATTTCTTAAGCATCTGCAATCTGTCTCTCCTTCTGTTCTTGTGGATGGAAGCAAGAGTATTTTCATTTTTTTCTGACTTCTCTTTCAAAAGCCTTTTTTAAAGTGGCATTGGTACACTCATTACCATGGACATCCATTGACTTCTCTGTCTTTGAAGGATTAATGAATTTCTTCATGTAAAACAAATGCAGTCTGTTGGGTATCATCAGCTGGGCCCTACAAGCACCAGGCTGCAATTAGATCATGAGCAAATATCCTAAAGCAGGTGGATTGTGGCCTGGATTCTTAGAAGTGGAAGTCTGCCAGCTTTCATCATTCAGGTCTCTTCCCAGCTATTTTTGAGATGCAGAAATAATTGGAAAGACTCTTTAGAGGACCCTTTACTTTTCAGAGAACCATCTCTTAAAGACACCTCTACAAGTATCTTTTAAACAATCTCAGTCTCACAGTTGTCTTTTTACTGGTGTCCTGACATAGAGATCATGCACCCTTTGTTGTTCTCCAGCTCCTGCTCTGAGAAAAGGGACATTCTTTGTTGGGGAAGCATATAACACCATGGGCTAAGTTTCTTTGGAAATCAGAAATAAGTGTGCCTGCTGTTGGACTTGATTTTACCTGACAATGGTGACTTTTTCCTTTTTTTCCTTTTTTTTTTTTTAACATCTACATGCTGTTTGCAAACCATCAGATTTATGATGGTTCTTGCTTTGCTTAACCCAGCTCTAGAATGATCCCATGTGGAAGTCCCACCGACATTAAGGATGTCCTTCAGTGGCCCATGTTCTCTTGAACCAGGTTCCAAGATTTTTATTCAAAGTCACTAACTGAGCATAAAACAGAACTCAGAACCTGTGACTCCTAATTGCCCTCTACTCTTTTTTTAACTGGAACTCCACTGTTAGGCATAATTCCTCTTCACTTCATAACAACTCATCACCACTAGTTTTCTAGTTTAAGTCCCTGGAAAATAATGTGGAAGGAGAAATCCCTGCCCCTTTTTTTTCCTTCTTTCCCCATTTTTATAGACTTCACGGTATTACATCTGCTTTTCAATATGTGAAAATGAAGTGTCTGACAATTTCATAAAAGTTTTTGTTCAATCTTTGCTTTTTCTTGGTTCTGCAGCTAGTGTGTTTTGTGCAAATCCTACATACCTTCTAGGCTGAGAAAAAACTGCCTTTAGTCACATTAAGAATGAAGAACTAGCATTTCCTGGCTGAAAAAGACAACTTCTGCAGTTTCAATTAAAGGAATTACTGGGATTAGGAAGACAAAGGCCCACTTCTGAAATCAGCTTTAGCAGCATTTATGAGGATCAAGTGATCACTTCAAGTTTCTCATTCTTTTCTAACTGGCTGCTTCTCATGCTCTAAAAACATTGTGCTGTGTTTGTACTGAGAGTGGAAAAATATGTTCAGGCTATAGATGGCTGATGGAATGAACTTGATTGACCATATAGCTGGGGAAATGTATGTGTGTCTTACTCTTTGCAGCTGCATACAATGGTGTTCTCTGAATTTGTATGAGTTTTAAATTAACTTCTGTTATTTTTAAAGGTAATTTGATACAGGGAATAACTTTGATTTCAGAGCCAAGGCAGTTCTTCCAGTACCTGCATCTCCTGCTATAACAGCTAGCTTTACTTAGATTAGCAGAGTCAGCATCATTCCAGTAGATACTAAGTTAAAGTAGCAAGTCTGTCTGGTTAGCACATGAGACAGGGAAAATTGATTTCTTGTGCTACAAACTGATTCCTGGAAGACCAGCTTACATCTTTACTGTGTTAGGAAGCTCTAATGCTGACCTGCATCTTGCATGTGCTTGCTTCTTCAGCACTGTGCAACCTAATCCTCCCAGAAACAGGTTGGATATACAGGATTTAAAAATCGTGGCAGATAGGTCTGTTAAGGCTTGCAGCTGTGACGAGACTGAACATGCTTAAGAAATAATAATAAAAAAACCCCAAAACAAACCAAAAATCCCAACACCTCATTTTTGTTACACAGGCTGGTAGTCACCACTTGGAGAATTTATTAAGCAGGGATTCTGGCTGACCCATTTCTTCCTCATCATTTTGCTGCAGTTTAAGGTGTTTCCATGTCTGTCTGTCCACCCCAATTCCCTTTCTAAAGGTTCCTACTTCTACAGCAGTTTTGGCAGCTTGTAATGTGTACCTGAGTGTTATCTGTTCCATTGATACTACTAAATTCAAGCACTGTATTTGGGCTAAGGTAGCAAAAAGGAGTTGACTGAGATGGGGGCATCTGCTCCCAGCTGCTGACGGGCTGAGCAGGCAGCAGCCTGAGACCCTGGAGCAGCCAATGCCAGGCAGAGTGCAGCTGGAGCCAGGCATGAGCACAGCTTGACAGGGCATTGGGCACTGTGAGAGGACAAGGCAGCAGCCAGGGAACCCCAGACCTGCTCAGAGGGGAAGTTAAGTAACCTCAGGTATCTGCTGTCTGGCCATTAGTGTGACACGCACTGCTGTTGTTCCCTGATGTGTTCCTAATTCACACCTCTGGTTTAACATTGACCAGGATACCACAAATTCTGTCACTGCCTTCCTTTCAAGGAAGATTGTTTGTAAATTTATAGTAGGAAAGGAAATATGTGTTTCTTATACGTAGTAGAAAAGTTACTGATGCAAACAAGGCTTTAATGTAAGGTCTTAAGAGAGCATTTTAAGAGGGGAAGGCAGGTTTTTCAGCTAGGAAATGCTAAAGATTTCTAAAAAGGGGTCACATGCACGGTCCCCATGCACATATTTTTATGCTTGTCAAATTGGAGTTGTCCTCAGTCTTGTATTAATACTCCTGTGTGTGGTTAAAAAAATACAAGGGTAAAAATACTTTTTTTTTAAATAGTGGTTTGCAACCCCAAGACCTCTTAAACTGCAGGTTGATGGATCTTAATTTAGTTACACTAACATGGCTCTCCCAGAGAAATGTGTTGTGTAATGCTTTAATCATTAATTACCATCATTCATCATGCAGCCTTCCTTTTAATGTCCATTAGCATCATATGCCACTCACGAATGCTTGTAAGTGTATAAATATGCTGGTAATCCAGCTGAGTAGGTTTACATTAACTGTAAATTATCTTTTTGACCAGTTGGTTGGCCTTCCTGGCTGATGGAGTCATCTTATTTGTAGCATTAGCAAGGAGTCTGGGAAATTAAATACATAGAAAATATGTGCAGGTTTGTCTTAAAAGCTAGGAGCAGCTGCTGCTTGGGGATACATTGTGAAGTGTTAGCTTGGTTGTGCCAGCATGCATCAACATGTTTTGAGACAAAAAACCTACCGTCTGTGATCCACATGGCAACAGTTTTGTAGGGATTGCCTAACACCAGTTTGACTTAGTTTAAGCCAGTTCATTTAACACTGCAAAACTGTTTCTTTAAAAATCAAAACAAATATAAGTGTAGGCAAACTGTTTGGAAAAACACCCCAAAATAACAAAACACAAAAAACTAAAATCAAAATAGGTAAATGCAAAGAAGCATGAGGGGCCCTTTCCCACAGCAGCTTGTGAAAGTCAAACAAGCATGTGCCCATGCCCATTCTTTTGTAATTTTCCTTATGTAAGTGTTATATGGGCATACTGTGTCTCCTGGAGCATAGTGTGGCTTTAGGAACAACATTATGTTCTGTATTGCTGCACTCATGATTCTTGTGAAACATGCAAATAAAATAGACACTTGACTAGGTGTCATTAGTGAGCAGTTGAGAGAACCATGACACACAAATACAGAAGTATCAATTTTTGTTGTGTATATGAAACATTTAGTGTGAAAGGTTGATCACTTCCTACTGACAATCAACTCCTTTTGAATTAGCACAAAAGTGATTTTTGTCACATAGTTCAAAATTGGACAGCTCGAAGAAATAACTTTCCATTATGTACAGTAGTGCTTTCATGTAGTCATGCAAGATGCATTTGCTGGTTGGCACTGAATTTGACAGCTCACCAGGCAGCAGGAACTTTTCCACACAGTTCTCACCCTACAATCTTTGTTGGTTAGATGGAGCATGTTTGCTTGCTCCAGGATCTGCTGTGGGATGCAGCTAACCACCAAAGGCTAGATCCTGATTTCTCATATGAATGCACAAGGCTTTTTATAAGAAGTGAACTTACAGTGCAATTTAAATTATTTTATCGACCATGAATGTATCAGGAAAATTGTTTAGTTCTTTGTTTCTTTTAAAAGTACTCAGTTTTGGGGATTGCCTGCTGGCATGAGGCTAGATTTTCACCCATCTACAGTGCAGTAGCAATTTTCACTTGACAGAATCTCTAAAAGATAAACTGACATGTTGTCACCAACACTCACAAATATTTGAGCAGTTTGATGTTTTGCTTACATGCTGAGCATCAGGTTTTACATAAAACTCCACTAACTAGGGGTCTGTGTCTCTCAGCTAGTGTCAAATCCTGGCCATGCTGAAGCTGATCACAGGACTTAGAGGGAAGAACTGTGTGAGAATATCAGCTCCATTGAATAAGGTTTGTGAATTTATCAGAAATTCAAAAGTTGCATCAGCTAGGTTATCATTTCTAAGCAAGGCTCTTTGGGTTTGTAGAGCCCTCTTTTTTTAACCTGGATAACAAGAGCAGCAGGGTCATTCATACTTGACTTCTGAGGCACCTGTATCATGGCCTGCTTGAAAGGATTTTTTTTTTCCTCAGATCAACTCATCAGAGATCTGAATCTGACTCCACCATTATTTCAGTGCTCTCTGGGTTTTTTGTGTGGTGTTTTTTTGTTTTTTTTTCCCTGTGTGTGATACTGAGGCTGAGTGCTGGAGAAGTTAGAGAACTACTCTTTCACCAGGCGCAGAGAGGAGGTTGTGCTAACTTTTTCCGCCAGAGCAGAAAACTTGTATCTCCTCTTTCATTGATCTGGCAACTGTTACTATCATTAGATTCACTGTGGTCGGGGAACACACACAGGTTGGTTTGTTTTGTTTTTTTTTTTCTACAGTGCAGGGCAACACCTGCTGTCTTCACAGAAGGTAGCAGTTTGTTGGAGGTAGAAATGCTAATTTGCTGTTTTCAGCATAAGTGGGACACAGGAAGAAATTTTCTTCCTGAGCAGCTTTGTTTGTCCTGGGATTTCTGCCACCTGTCATGCCATGTCCCCACTGTTCTAGATCCCCTGTCTGTCATACCCTCATTGTATTCAGAGCACAGAATCTAGAGCAGTAGTATGGTTCTAGCAAAACTGCAGTATGGCCATAGTGAAACTCAATTTTTTCCTAAAGGGTCCTGTGCAGTCAGTTGAATTGGTGACTTCCTGCCCACCACCACTGATGCTATAAACCTACTCCCTTCCTTGTATGTCATAGTAATGCTACACTGAGCCTGGTAACGGAATTTTTTTCCTTGCTATGGACTGTGGAGACTTCCAATTCAAGCAAATGCACAGTGCCAAGGAGTCCAACCACAGTCCCTGGAGCCATGTTAATTACTCATTTAATTCAGGAGTAGAAAGGTCCAACAATGAATTATGATGGTATCCAAATTCTAGTTTTCCAGTTGAAAGCGTAAGTGGGACCATGGGACTGTGTCAACAATTACCTTAAGAAAGGAAAAAATCCTGGAGTGTTCAACAGATGTCCTGACTATCCCCTTTTGGGAGAGAGCAATCCTTCCGCTTCTCTTTAGCAGACTCTGACTATTTGTTCATGCTTCTCTGGGGGCTTATTTAGTGGTTCTGGAAATATTTTAAAAGACATTGTAAAGGAGTTGACAAATGTTTGACCTGTTTCAGTGTCCGTGAGCTGAGTTAAATTATGATGGTATTCTTTACGTGCAACCCATAGGCCTGGAGTTGAAAGCTGGGGAAGACTGTAGGAATGTTAAACCCATTTCAGTGACAGTATCCAACATATGGTTTATTTGGTTGCACCATAGGAGCGAGGAAATAGCGGAGTTATGTGAAGGCTTTGGGTACAACCAAACCTTTCCAATATATATGCTGTAGCTGCCACTGGGTTCCTGCTGTTTCAAATGTCATCTTCCCAGCCACTTGAATCTCTCTGCTTGCAGTTTCCAGAAGGGAGGAGAAGCACTATCTCTACATATAGGGGGGAAATAATGATGCTACTGCATCAGGTACTCTTTCATCTGTAATACTACCTGGCTTGTTAAAAGTATATATATTAAAAATACCTCAACCAAAATTGGTTACTGATTAGGCTGAGGTGTTTGATGTGCTCTGTCCTTGGCATTCTTGGTTGGAAATCTCTGCTTTTTTTTTTTTTTTTTTTTTTTTTTTTTTTTTTTTTTTTTTTTTTTTTGTGGCATCATATGTACTTTGTGCCAAACTCTCTTCTCTTTTACCTGGCAGGTTTGTTTATCTACCTCTTGACCTGTTCATCTCACTGCTCCTAGACCACCTTTGGGTCTGTGTTAAGCTGGCTCTTTAAATGATTTTGTTTTTTCCCTCCTCAGCTATCCTGGCAGGCACCATATATGTACCTCTGTGTCTGAAACCTCTGTCCTTTGTTCAGTGTATTGTCTGCTCTGTTTAGATTTATCTCTTGATTTCTCTAGCCAAGAATGTTCCTGAGCCTGGGTCTCGGTTTCCTTTCTATTTTCACATGTAACTTCTCTTCAGTTGTAGCTACCACTCACTGGTGAACTCAGGGGCATCATGAATAGCAGGGAAGCAGGTCTCACCTGAATTGGTGCATTTCCAGGAGAATGTCAGCAGTTTGCACAGTGGGTCACCATTCTGTCCAGCTGAGGTTTCTTACCTATTTAAATGTAACTTATTGATGGAAAAAAAACATCTAGTATATAGTTAAATTAAGCCTATCTTTGCCTGTTTTGTCTTTATTCTCCTTACTTTATAAATTTCTTCTCTGTAAGTGAAAGAATGAACATTGTGTTAGACAAAGCCTGAGGCAGGCTGCAGTTGCTCCTTATAGGAGCCCAAGTTAAGCTTGTTCAAATATTAACAATATTAACTACCTGCAGTTAATGTCATAAAATTATACTTAAAGTTCTAAGTCTCCTGATTTTTTGGAAGATTTGAGCAGCTGCAACTCCAGGTGCAGGAGATGTGTTATGAAATCATCTCAGGAAATCAGGGCACTTTTATTAAACCTCTAAATAAGAACTGGGGTTTTTATATTTTACACTTTCAGATTCAGAATGTTTCCTGCTGTGTGTAGGTTTCAATCTGTGTTAATACCAGGAAAAAAGTCACCTCTTCTCACTATCCTCTTCCTTCCTCAGAACAAAACCATAGAATATTATTTGCCATGTCTGAACTGTCCTAGTGTGTTGTTTCACCTCTTTTTTCCCACCCAACTAGGAGAACTGTGACTGAAAAAAGTGAAATGCTGCAAGATCAACTTCTGTACTAGGCTGCTAATTAATCAGTGCCTAAGTTTCATGTTGTTTAGGGGAGAATCAAAAGATTATTATTTTAGACTGACCTAAACTGTGAACTTTTCAGATATTCCCTCAAAATTAAAAGTTCCCTTTCCCTCTTGAAGCATTGAGCAGTAGCTTTTCTGAGATGTGCACTTTTCCTCCCTACTACTTGAAGCACAGATTTCTAATGTGAAAAATATTTTTGTCTTTTTTTTTCCCCCACTGCTTCAGCTGTAACAACACTGGATGTTTGCTTGGCTTGGGTGGGAAGGTGGAAAATTCTTCCAAAATTTAGAAACAGAGAGCTTTCTGATATGTGCAGTAATCTTAAGGCAGTAAATTCTTTTTATTTGATTTTAAATGCATAATTTAGTATACAATATAAAAATGTATCCAAGGGGGAAATGAATTTTTTTTAATAACATGCTTCCCAAGGCGAGTGGCAAAATGTGTGTGTTGATGGTAAAGGGAGGGGATAAATTTATATCCTAAAGGCATGACTTGTGGTTTTGAATAAAATTGAGATTGGTGCTGCTGTTGGCTTAGTTTCTCCTAGGCAGAGATGGGTTATGCTATTCACTGGGAATTCAAACACATGCACATTGGGTTCACTTGAAAGACTTTGATGCAGGGCTTTACTCCACAGTTTACATTGCAGAAGTTATTGACTTCTCTGCAGCTCAGAAACAAAATTTGTAGACTGGAGATATCTTTTCCTCTTGTCAAGAAAATTCTGTGGTCCTGCTTTGCCACCCTTGTGCTCATGAGGCGCCTCTCTAGCACCAGTGAGATTGACAATTTGAGGTCATATAAGGGTGAGAGTTATTTTGTTTTCAGTCTGTTGCTACACAAACAGTGTTTCTTAGACCCTGATTCATATGGCAGTGATAATCACTTTCCTTTAACACTCAACAGACTTATTAAGAAAAAGGAAAGTAAGTAGTACTTTAAAACTGTGCTTGTACATCTTTGGAGTATAATTTGTTTCTATTCTATCTGGCTGCCTGCAAGAGCTTGAAAGAGCATGTTGATTTTCTCACACTTTGGGTCAATTAAAGCATGTGATTACAAGTGTTTGCTTCGATTTTTATAGATAATTTTTTAAACTCATGATGCAAACGGAGATAATCACATTGATTTCAATTTAAGATTTATTTATGCTCATTTAATCAGAATCAGCAAATGGAGTCTTAATTTGAAAGCAAGTTCATAATGCATTTGACCTGCATGTCTTCCATTCATAATGGATTAAAAAGAAGTCCACTAAATAGCCTTGATTTCCTGAACTTAAAAGAAAAATCTGAAATCTAGACCTGTTTAGAAAGTGTATGTTCTTCCTTCTAGTGTCATTCCTCTTTTCTTGCTTTTCTGATTGTTTCTATGCCATATAGTTAATTCATCTTTTAATGAAAGAAATATAATTTTAAAATGTATTGTTTGTATATATAAAACAAAAAAGAACTTCAGTTACTTGTACATGTAAGAGAGAGAAAAAATCCTAAAGTTGGTTTCCACAGTGCAGTGCACCTTAAATCCAGAGCAGCTTGCAGTTCTGGAGAGGTTGGCAATCTAACACATCTTTGTCTGCTGTCTCCAGTATGCTCTGGAGTCAGGGAAAATTGTAGCCTGTGTGGATTTGCTCAGAACAGAATTGTATAATGGTGTGGCTCTTTCTAAAGTGAGTTAAATACAGCTGCTTCTGGCATTACTGGTCCTGTTTCAGAATGCAAGATGTAAAATATAATGAGCAAATGATGGAGATAAGGCCTGCCTCCAGGGAAATGGGGCTGGAGAGCTAGTGCTGCACCATGCCTGGTGGAAAGGTGATTTCCACAGTGGTTAAAGCCCACACAGAGACACAAGAAGAATGAGCTGCGAGTCATGCTGCCTGCTAAATGGTCTCATAGGAGGCCACTGCAATTAGCTCAAGGTGTGGCATTGCCTGAGGGACTCCAGCTTGCTTTAGGGGCACCTTCAGCCAGGTGAGGTGCTGGGCAGGTGGAGCTGCCTCCTGCCCTCCAGCTGCCTTTGGCTGGTGTCAAACCCAGCCCACCAGCATGGGATGTGCAGCTGGCCTGCCCTTCCTTAACTTCCTGCACTCTGTGGCATGAGTGCCAGTTCTTCTTAATGTGAGTGAAATAATCCATGGACTGATGTTCTGTAATGTTAGAGCTAACTGTTGGTCCACATGTGAAACATGGGTAAGGTTTTAATTCCTCCCCTTGTGCATTATTGGACTTTCTTATGGGTTTTAATATTGCTGCAGTGGTATTACAGATCAAATGCCAGGTGTGTACCTTCAAAAAGTGGTGCCTGAGTAGCCTGATATTGCAAATACCAATTTATATGAATTACGTGAAATAAGGATTAAGTTGTCTCCTGTTTTCATTGGTTTGTGAAATGGCTCTTTTCCAAGCTGTTCTTCTCTTTAAAACAACATATAAAATGTGGTTTGGGCCTAATCCTGTCTGCGTAGGCCTCTCTGAGCTTTCAAAGTCAGCCATAGCAGGTGAGGGGGAGGCAGAGCCTTGTAACACCAGGTGTCTGAATTACTTTATTTGTGACACATTGAATGTATCTTTGCTGTTTTGCTCTGTGATGTCAGTTGATTAGTTTATGATGAGCTGTAATGAAATCTTACAGCCTAAATGTTCTAAACTGTGCATCAGATGATGTTCTTCAGTCCTGTTCTGCCCCTGGAGCCTTGAGGCAATCTTGTCAGATGCTGCCATGTAAATGCTCCTCACCAAAGCCCAGCAGAGGGTGATGGTGGACAGTAGGTTGTAAATCTCTGTTGTAGCACCTCACACAATTATCTGCAGCAATTCCTCAGGTTTTCATCATTTTAATCCACCCTTTAGAGCTATTACTTAAATGATATAGACATGGGTGATATAATTAGAATGTGCTGTATCTGCCATTAATTTATAACATATGATAGGCTTATAGATGTCATAAAAATGTATCTTGAGAATGCTGTGAACTCTGTTTAACCCTGATGTTTTAGAAAAGTTTGATTTTTATGGCTGAAGTGTTTCATCACTGCAACAAGGTCTTTCTTCCTCCTAGAAAATATGCTTAAAATGAAAATTCAATTTTCTCTTCAAGCTTGATATTCTGGAATTGTTGTATGCCAAGAAATACCAGGTTGCTACTTTAAGCATTAATGTGGCTATCCTGACCTGGATTTGAATTCCACTGGATCCAGCGATCCTTTAAGTTTAGGGACAGGAAATTAATTGGTAAGATGAAAGTTAAATGTATGCCTCTTGACCACATCCATGTTTTCCATGAGGTTATCCCTGAAAGCTGTAGGTTATGTGAAATACTGTCCATTTGTGTATTTGTCTCCCTCTTGTGGCTAAACAATTTTTTAGGCCTTGTATTTTGAAATAGCTGGTTTTATTCTTTAGCTGAGATTACAGAAGTGATTTTTCTATACCTACTTGTTTCTCATGGATATTTTTCTCATATGCTTTCAACTGATGTGTGCACCAAGCTGCCACAATAGTGGCCATCTTCTTATTTACTGCCTAGAATTTGACATTCTCTAAAAATAAAATATTGAGTCAAGAGTTGCTGGTTTTCCAAAGAGAACAGTATTTACTTTTAGAATGTTCCATGGACTTGCTTTTATCTGGTGACCCAAAATGCCAGCTAGTAAGCTGGAAGAATAAACTAGGTACTTCTGTATGTTCTTTGTGAGGAGGGAAGTGCTGAATTTTTTAAGTGTCAAGAGTTTGGTAGATTTCACTGTTGGGCAAGGATGACTACATTAGTATGGCTCTTAAACAGTGTAAAGTAAGTTGGGAGTAAAACAAGTAGGAGTTTGCCATCTCTGCTCCTGCAGAGTGTGTATAGATTTCTTTGAGCTTCCAGAAAAAAGATTTTGTGACACATGTCTAAATTAGAAGGCCGGTAAAGCTGTCAGGTCCTTGAGAATGGAGTCCTCTAACCTGAGTGAAGAAGAATTTTTAAAAGATCTTTTCCTGTAGGTTTTTGGTGAAATTGCATATCAGAACAATTTTATCTTAAAACTGCTATGATGTCTTGCAGAACAATCCCTAGTCAAAAGACACCTGGGGTTTTAATATGTAGCACTTTAATTTAATCATTCACAGGAAGTTAGTTTTCTCTTAGGTGCTGTAACTCCACCTTGCAGTTGCTCATCAGCAATTCTGCAGTACAAGTGTCCTGCTTTGTGCCTTACTTTGCACCACAATTGCTGGTGGCAAGTCTTTGCTTGAACTTCTAGCATAGACCATGTTTATTTGAAGGGTTAGAGGTGAATTGGAGATTTTTTCTCTCCTTCAGGCCATTTGCAGCCAATGGTTTTGACAGACCAAATCCAAAACTCCAGATTTTCTGCAGTCAGAGAGAGAAACAATTCAAAACCATTTGGGTGTTTCCTGTGATGACCAGTAGAGCCAGGTGAAAGGTCACTTTTTCTTCTTTTTTTTTTTGCCAAAACTGAAAGGACTTTTCTGCACTGTAAAAGCAGTTCCTAGCTTCTACACCTTGAAATTAATATGTAAGGTGTCTCAGTGTGCCTGAGGAGGTTGTCAGCTCAGTGCTAAGCCGCAGCCATCGGAGGCGTGGGCACATCTTACTCATCCTCCTCTCCAGTATGGTGTTACACACCTAAGCTCTCCCCAGCTGGCTGTGATGCCTGTGCTTTCACTCGTTGTGCAGTCAGGTACTTGAATGCATTGAGATTACACTTAGATCCTAGGCTTAGGAGAGAAAGTTGGATCCAGTTCCAGCTGCAGCTGGCTCTTGTGTAAATGAAGAACTGTACCAACCCTCAGACAACTGAACACTTCCCAGCTTTGCACTGCTAAATTCCTGGCAATGAAGTTCCCATTGCATTTAGTGAAACAGCTCGTATCTCTGCAGTTACCATGTTCTTCTGCTGGACTACTCTGGGTTTCCCCTTCACTCCACAGTTCCTTTTAAACTGTGGTATTACTCAAGCTCTACAAGAGGAGACAAGACATTTAACAAAAAAATCTGGTTTTATTTGTCCTCCTATCAAATTCCCCTAAATCAGACTGTGGTGGAAGTACCCCAACCTTTTATAGTACTTGCTCTGTGAAACTGGGAGGAGGCAAACTTGAGCTCTAAATCTTCCTGGTGCCACACTTGATGACAGAGAGAACAGGGTGCAAAAGTCTATTATGTGCTGAAAGACCCCTAAGTGTTACTGTAAAGGGCTTCTGCAAACCCACCATACATTTTCATCTGAAGATTTTTAGGCTTGCGCTGCATGGGAAAAAAACTGGCAGAGTATTTGTAGTGTGTATCTGCCATATTTTATAGTAAAGAGTTCTTTCTGAGCAGCTTTCTTTTTTAATTATATCTTTAAATGGTATTAAATGTTGGCTCTCTTCATGCCAATTGCTGTTTGGTTGTAGTCACTGCAAGAGCTCTTGCTTGTTGGTACATCAATTTTCTTTTCATCGATGCTTTGCTTTTATGTTTGGATGGGAATTTGAAAGCATATAGGCTGAAGCAGAAAATATTGCTGAGGCACACAGAATGATAAATTTCCCTTCTGATACAGGAGAGTCTAAGGAGGAATATATGTTTTGTTCCTTTTAAAAAGTTTTCCTTGCTAGATGATGTTTTGAAGCAGGAGGGGGGGAACAAATTTTTACTTTTATGTGGTGAGGAGAGGAGGGTGTATGTGTGGGTTTGTTTTTTCTGCCTCTTAAAGTCTACCTTAAAGTGGATATTTTATTACCTGCTTCTCCTGACTTACGTATATTGGTAATTGAAGGAGAGTGCTGAACTGCTGGCCTAGTGCATTATTTGTGTTTTCTGAGTCTCTGGGATCTTGAAGGAGGTGATTATCCCAACAGCTGCCTCTTGGGAAATGCAAGGGGAGAGGGGAAATTGCCTAGTTGGGTAGATGGGCTCACCTCTGAAAGGTCATGAAGAGAACAAAATGCTGATGTATTGATACCTTGTGGACCCTTTCTTCCTAGCTTGACACAAAAGGGAGCTTTAAATTGAAAGAAGACTGTGCCACTGCAGAAAATAGTTCACATGTATTTCTGATCTTCTTGCCATCCAGCCAACATTCGCTTCTATAAATCACTTCTTCCCTTTTATTTTTTTTATATGACTCCTTTTCATTCTTTCTACAGGTGTGCAAGAGGGAATGTCATTTACTGTAATCTCAGTTTATCTTGCTCAGCCTTTAAGGATGTTAATTTTGCAATATGAAATGTGAATATTGTACTACAATCATTCTTAGTGGTGACCTTTTTCCTGCTTGACTAACATAGATATCACAAAAGCTGAAGTGCAGCCCTGTAACACAGGGATGATAGCTTCTAATGGGGATTATACAAGAGCTAATACATTTCTTGGTATATTTGGTGTTTCTGAGAGTCTCCTTCACAACATATTCAGTAATTTGCAGCCCAGTATCTGCTTGTTTTTCAGCTTGAATTATGAGTTCACAATATGCCTTCAATCACAGAAACATCGTGGATTTTTACTTTCAAGGTGTATAATTTAGAGGGTTTTACTTCTTTTTGAGTCTGGACAGTTGTGTTTGTACTGAATTTAAGCAGGCTTGTTATGTGCTCTGTAATAAAGTCTGCATCAGGATTTAGATCTTTTACTTGCAGGAGTCAAATCTCTGTTATTTTAGTCAACTGTTTTAATTTACATTCGTGTTTTGCCCTTTCCTGTCCCACTCAAGTGTGTGCCATGGAGAGTAGCCTATAACTTCATTTTGTTCAAATGCTTTGTTCTCTTGCCACCTCCTGTGTGTTTGATTCCACACTGCTGCACTTCCAGGAGGAGGTATGACCCCACTTCAGCCTCTTCAACAGCCTGGTAGGCAGAACAGTCTCAGAGTAAGGTGTGGGTTTGAACCCTGGGCTCTGACTTCTCTGGGGAGTGCTTTAGCTACAGGGCTATTGTATAAGTAGCTCTTTCAGGTGTTTGTGCTCAGGGTGGAAGCAAAGTGATGCCCAAGAGCTTTAGAGGTGAGATGATTTTTTCTCTCCCTGGACCCCCTGCTTCACTTAAAGCATGCACCTGGGCTTCGAACTAGAGTGCGGTTGCAGGCCATTATCAGATTCAGGATGGGCATGAGTGTTTCACCTTGTGCTTTTGTCCTTATCCTTGAGACTTTGCTCCTCAAAGTCAAATGACAGTCCTCTCAAAACTGAGGGCTCAAATATCTGAGTATAAAAATACAAGGGAAGGAAGGTGAAGGGAGGAAGAGATGTGCCTTTTAAAAGGACATGATATTCCTGTTTATTCAGAGAGAGGCATGCATGTAGTCAAGATGTAGAGAAAAGTTTCCATATTATCAAGGGACAGCCTCTAAAACACAACATCCAGGAATAATTACCAAGTTCAATGTCAGCTGTAGGGAAAACTTATTTTGACAAGCCATGCATTTAAACCAATATAGATTAAACTTTTTTCTTCCTCATGTATATTGTATAACTGAAGACATTTTAGAAAGGGGGAGCAGGGATGTGTGAAGTATGGTGGACCATAAAGCATCTTGGGATTTCAGTAATTTATGATGAAAACAAATTGATTGATGGAGTTCCATGTCAGCTGTAAGAAAGACCGTGAATTACCTACTGTAATTTGCTTGGAGACAGCCAGCTACAATGCACCTTGCTCACATCTTGATAGCAGGTGGCCAGGAATGAAGAAAACAGAAAGCTTTTTTCTTCCTTTTTTAAATAGCCCCCATTTATTCACAAATTTGTGCCTGGAACAGCTTCATGTAAATAATTTCAGTATTTATTTCAGTTCAGGTTGATTAAAAAGTTTACTGATTTAAAGGGCACACTTGACATTTAGCTGAAAAAATATGAGAAGCATGTTAAGTGCTGGTTGCTTGTTTCCATTACCCCTCAGGAACACTATAGGGATCTTGATGCTTTTTGGTGAAGTCATTGTTTAGTGGGGACTACTTCCAGCAGAGAAGGTTCTCTGGACTCTCAACTGAGCAACTGTGTAAGATAAGTTGTTCTGTACATCTAATTCTAATAGAATCAGTGGGGCTGTGTGTATTTTACAGTAGCGTAGGATTTGTCCAGTTTGCTACCTGCAGTCACTTCTGCCCATCTTACATAAAAGCAGATGAAACATTTCCCAGGGTCCAGTAGATTGCTGTGAAACAGTACAGTGGGAAAGATGCTTTGAGGAAAAAAGAATCTTATTTTTTCCTTTAAATGCCTCCAAATTAAAAGAATACATTTCTACCTGTTGTAAATGAAACCCAAAATCTTCTTGACTATTACTATGTTATCTGTGACAGGTTTTGAATTAGTTTTAAAACATAAAGCTTTCAAGATTTCATCTCTGGTTTCTTGATACCTTGATACAGTTTGCTTCATGTCAGTGAGAATTAGTGCTGCTTACACAGTGTAATTTGCATTGTAACATTTTTGCAAGTAAATTTAATTGTGAGAAGTGGAAAGGTTTAAGAGAATTTGTGGGCTTATGGTAGAACAGAGAAATCTAAAAAGTATTTGATTAGGATTTACAAGGGCTTCAGTGTGAAATATCTCTTTTGTATTGATATTTTTCAGGTTTTAAGTAATTCTCTAAAATAACTATGTTGCAGCTGGTGTGTATAATATTGGACTTGGTGCAAGTCTGCATTGGCAAGAGGTTTTTTCTTTTATCTGTTGGCACTTGTTAGTGTTTGCACTAATGTGTGAATTTTTGTGGCAAACCGCTGAAGAATTTTGGGAACAAAAACACTTTGTCAGGTAATGAATTATTTTCCATTTCTGAAATAAAAAGGATATTTGAAAACCTGTCATCCTTCTTCTCTCAGCTGTGAACCTCCACACAATACTGGGGTATAGTGAAAGCAGCCTGAGTGCTTGGGCTTTCTGCAGCCAGGTGCCACTGAGACCACACAGCAGCAGGAGCAGCAGCAATGCCTGCAGACTGCATTGATCCCTGTACTCAGGTCTAACTTCTCTCACAGGACCAGGATGCTGTCCCAGCTTCTGCAGTCTGTCCTACATGTACCACAGAGTAGATGAGCTGTGTGAGGAAAAAGGGCTCTTTTATCTTAATAGTTTCCTTTGTGTGTTGTTATTATGGCATTACAATCTGTTTACAATTATAAAGTGTCATTTTTCCTCTATAAGACCCACTTTATATAGTGTGTAGGGGTGAGCGTGCAATATGGTATAATTCAATTTGTAGAAGTAGCTGTAAAACTGGTGTGTCCTGTCTCCAAGTGCTGATATAGAAACCTAAATAATGGTCTCCTGTGCCTTGCTCTGGGTTTTGGATTTTTTTCTTGTTGTGTAAAGGTGTTAGCTATAAATCAGTAAGAACTATGGAAGCCAAAAGTGCTCCACTGATTTACAGATAACTGCTTCCCCGAGCGAACTGGAAAGTAAATAGGCCTCCCAGCCTAAATCCTCACCTCCCAGCAAATTCTGACACTTGTGATAAGCAGTTTCCACATGCTGCAACTCTGTTACTAACTCTACCACCAACACTGCTTTTCTTGTATACAAATTAGTATATACACATATGCAACTAATATACAGTTTGTGTACCAAAATCATACATGGGAATATACATGGGGAAAATCATTCATGTCACTATAACATAATTTGCTTCATAGTTGAGTATCTATACTGACATACAGTTCATACAGGAATTGATTGTATTTCAGGGTGAGGTTGCAAACATTCTAAAAGCTTTCTAACTGTTCTCTCTTTGTTACTTTAAAAATTCTTGTTGATTTGTGATTTATATCTTTCTGAAATGCAAAATTTGGAGTAAGTTCAACAGAATGTGATATATTGAGATTTCAGAGTTTGGTTTAAAAGTTTTGAGGGTAAAATGAGCGATGGAGAAGCAACCCTCCCATAGATTTAGTGTTTGACCTTTGACTTTTCTGCACTCAAGTATTGTAAAATGTGACATGGAACATTGTCCATAGGTGTCCAATGGCTCTGACATAAAATGTGACAAAGCTGAAGTATCCTCATCTGCATACTAGTTTTTTATATGATTACCTATTTTTTTATTTGTTGTAACTCCCTTCTGAATTATATTCTTTCTGAAGTAATATATACACTTGATTTTGATTTTGTCTTATTTTGTAGTTTCAGGTTACTTTGTTTTTATTGTTACTTTGTATTAGCTTTTACTCATTATAAATAACAAATAGCATGTCATTTCTCATTCCATTCCAAAATGTCTCACCTCTAGAAAGTATTTTACTACAAAGATACTATGCAAACTAGGAAAGATAATCTGTAATGATGGTAGAGTGTAATTGCTGGAGACTCAAACTGATATTTAAGGCACACCAACATACCAACAGATGTGGCTCTAAATGAGTGACTTGGGGCATAAGGCAATACATTTTCAGGAAAGTATGGGGGACTGTGATTAGTGATGGGCTTTTAATTAGTGGATATTCCAGACAAGCCTGTTGTTATTATTATGTGTCTAGCTGGATACAGTTTGAGACCATTCCTGCTGCGTCACACCTTTCTTAAGAAGAAATTTAAAAGATTGTGTCTTTTGATATTACTCTTTCTATGATCTGCCTGGATTGGGGCTTTGCTCAGGTGGAGAGTTTCAAGTACTCTTTTTGGGGTGCCCTTGTAGATAAGCAGGAAGGCAGGATGCAGAGTTGGTGTGAGGTGTGGGTTTGTGTAGCCAGATGAGCCTGACTCCCAAGTTTGCAGCTTATCCAAAGCTGCAAGGTGCTGGAAACCTATGTCAGGATTATTTAACATAGAGAACAACCATAATGAACCCTCAAAACCTGAGAATGGGATCAAGCCAAATGTAGTGATATTTAGAAATTGTACACAGTCTAAAATTGTGTAAAGTATCAAAGTTTCCATCCTGGTTCTGGGGTGGTAGGTCTGCATCGCAGTCCCTGCCATCCATCAATCTTTTTGTCTTTCCTAAAAAGTAAATTTGCACTTAAACCACCCATGAGTAGAGGTAAACTTACAGTTCAGCCCATGGCTCTGTCACTGTGACTGTGGCACTGTGCATTCATTCATTGACCACAGCTGGCCAGTCGTGTCCTGCTGGGGTGCTGCAGTCCCTCTAAGCTGGCTGTGATTTAAGTTTCCTAAATATGAAAGTAAAAATACCAAAGTAATAATCTCAGAGTATAAAATATATTACTTTCACAGTAGAAGATCTAGGCCTTCTTAGTGTATGCTTCATGTCTGTGCTTGTGCCTAGTCACAACAATTGTATGTTTTATAGAGTGGATTATTTATCCACAGATTGTGTTTTCAATATAAATATTTCTGTTTCCTATTCAGCTCCACTGTTGTTTGTGGTCTACTGTTCTTTGTGATGCCACTTGGCCAAAGATGTTTTGTTCACTATATAACTTCATGTGGAACAGATGAATGGACCACATCTATGACAAGTCAGTTGGTGTTTTTGTGGGAGCACTAATGTAAAGAGATGCTTTGTACAATAATTGGAAGTAGGAGTAACAGATGTGAGGCCGTGTCTCCAGCACGAATGGTATTTGCTTCCTGCTAAGTTAATAGTCTGTCTGTCTAAGGGTCTTGAGCCATTCCTTTTTGTCCTATTGTTTTTCCCTTCTCTATCATTTCTCTTCCTCTCTTTTAGTCACAGAGTTAAATTAAGGATTAGCTATCCAAGTTATTTGTTTTTCCCTTCCAAGGTCCCTTCTATTAGCATCTCCCATGCCCTACAAATATAATCTGATGTTGCTTCTTGGTGTGTACTTCCATGCACTCCCTCCCTGTGTGACTTTTCATCCTTTCCATACTTGACACATCTACAACATTTGCTTTACCTGGGAAATCCACCTTCCCCGCTCCCTAGTACCCTCAGAGGAAAGGGGATAGTGGGCATGCTTGTGTGTCCTTGTAACATTGACTCCACCTTTCTATTAAATTCTTCCAGGTGCTGAAGATAGATTTTATATTGGCAGGATTTAGCTCTCAGGATTTAGTGTCTCTCTCAATAATTATTTTTTTGAAGTTTAGTTGCAATTGCTGTAGGTGGGTATGGCATGTGTATAGTTTGGCTTCTCCTGCTCTCTTATTTGCTGCTTCTTGGTTTCATTCTACAACTCCCCCCTGGCTCTTACTTCCACCTCTCTCCTAGGTCACACTTCCTTGTCTCTCCCTCTGGATTTCATTTGTATTCCAGAATTTCCAAAGAAAGGAGAAATAACTGCTTAGTGAGGTTAATAATGCCATAAGAAGGACAAATATCCTGGTTGTGTAGGAGGAGGGAGGGTTTCAAAGCTGCCCACCTATAGGAAAGGCAGCTGGTATAAGAAAATGTTGTATGTCTATTGTATGCCTGTTCAATCCTGTGTGATGCTGTAGACTTCAGCTTTTACTTAAGCCCAACGCTGCTCCTTTTCTTTTTAAATGTCTTATTGCTACTGCCAGAACAAATTTCTTAGACCAAACAACAGTTACCGTCTCTGCAATCCTCTTAAACTCCTGTTTAGCTTTTCATGGACAGCATCTCCATAAGATTTCTGCAGTTCTGGCATTGAATCAATACTTTTTATGAGTGCTCCCATTCCAGATGGATCCACTGAAGGCAAATGCTTCTTGAGATTTAAGATTATTACTTTGAATATCAGGTGCTACTTGTACCTGAACAGAAAGGATTGCTCTTTGTTTTCTCATTTACATATAGTTTAATCTGGGGTAGGTTAGTTTATCTCACATTAAAACTATTCCGTGGAATCAATGTGCAGATTCTGAACATCTGTGTCCCTGACAACAGCACACTGGTGTATCTTTCCTTGGATTGATGGTGTCCTGAGGGCAGGAGAAAATGATGTTTATGATATAAACTAAACAACAGCCTTTGAAGTGATTGTTCAGAAAGGAACTGCAGGAAAAAGAAGAGGGAAGAAGCTCCAAGTGTAGTATATTAGAAGAATCTGGGGTTTTCAGAAAGCAGAGTTGCTACCCTGTCCCTCCACTCGTCAATAATTACAGTATTTTCTTCTCTGCAAGAGTAAGTGCCCCCCAGTAAAAGAACAGAGTAAGATCATAAATGTAAGTCCACCCTTGTCCTTGCTTTCTGGCTGCCTGCTATGTCAGTGAAGTCAGGGCAATGGTGTCTAAAGAAACACATTGGTAATCCTGAGATCAGGGCCCCATTTTGCATAGCAAGTTTTAGCAGGTCCTAATCTGGAATATAAAATATGTCAGCCTTTGAAATGCCTTGTAAGTCATTAAACCAAAATGCAACATCGTTTTGTTGGAAGATGGTGTATTTTGCCTCATGCTGACTTGCAAGGGACTGCTTCACCTGTTAGGTATGCTACAACCAACTTTTCGTTTCTTTTTTTTCCAAAATATGTGTATTTGTATGGTGAAGTTTGATACACAACAGATCTGGGCTAAATGAACTTGAGCTATGCCTTATGTGTGCAGGTATGTGAGTGCAGTACATGGGCCTTGAGATATCAGAATAAAGCATCTCCCTTCTCTGATTTTAGATGACTTTTATTTTGAAGAAAAGAGATGCATTTTGCATCAATATTTGATTTTTCACAGTGATGTGTCACTATAATTTTCCTTAACAACAACGTAAGGATGCAGATTTCTGTCTTGGTGGGTTGCTCTATGTGCAGAGTTTCTTCCTAATGTTATCCTGTCTTTAATCCGCCAACCCTGACGGGGAAACATCACATTCCTTTTATCTGTCAGAATGAAATCCTCTTCTCTGAAGAGCTCCTGGATTTCAATTTTAGAAGAAAAGATAAAAGCAAAAACAAAGTGGGGGTAGTAATTCAGACCTTTTCTGGCTAGGATTATCGATTACCCAGTCAAATATTAGATAAGATAATTTGACTTTTGTCATTGAGATGGCATTGCCAAAGCCATTGGTATCAAAACAATTTCTTTTAAGTGCCAGAACTATAGTGGATGAAAGAATTCCCCCCAATGGTATTCTGCCTCTGTTCTGGACTCTAATTTTCATTTCAGATGCATCACTATGCTAGCAAGCTGTGTGACAGCATACTTGCATTCCTCAGGAATGGCGTGTATCACTTGTTTTGAAAGGGAAATGCACTTCACTGCTTTCAAGTATATTATAACATCAGAAAACTGGAACTATTTAATTTCATTCCTCCAGTATTTCTGGAAAGGTAAATAGTAAAAGAAAAAATTATAGTTTTCTGTGTTATTATATGCCAAATTACTATAATTCTATACTAAATTAGGTCTGTGGGTACAAATTCCAAGCATTGTGTAGTTTGAACATTCTTCCAAATACCCTTGCAAAGATTTGTCTTCACTTTGGAAATATAGTGTCAATGTCTGAAAAGGCTCTCTCTATAAGTAACTAGATTCTGAAATCACTTCAGCTGGTTATTGCACTTGCTCTATTTGAGGTGGCATACCTCCTTCAGCTAGCAAAATTTCTCCCCCACCCGTCTGTGTTCAATACTGTTGTTGGTCTTTGTTTTGCTGAAGTGTGGAGGCATACACTCAGTGAGTTTGTCATGCTTTGTATTTTTATCATCTGCTCAGCTTACCATACAAAATTAAAGATCTTAGACAATCAGCATGTGCTCTCATAAATAAACCTTAGGGTGAAGTGATGCTCTAGAGACTGTGGGGTTTGGATGTTTATAATTGGAACCAGAGTCAGCTCCTTGACTTTCTATAACTTGCAGTGATTCCATGTCAGAAACAGTTAGTGTGGACTTTATGTAGAGATCCAGCATGTGTGCAGGCCCTCTAATGAAACATTCTTCATAGATTCATACAAGTAGAAGCCAAATTTGACTGTGACTTCTGCAGTCATGTAAATAAAAACCAAAGATGTGGCTAAAATTCTGGAGGGCAACATAGCATGCTTTATTTTGAAGCTGTGAAATCCAGCCTCGCATGTGAAATTTGTTACTGCTGGGACGAGAACACGCTGTTCAGGACACATGTGCAGCCACAGCTCAGGAATACCACATGCATGGTGGGGGTTGGATCCCATTGGGTTTTAAACTCTACTGACTGAAGAGTGAGCGTTCTTCACTCCTTCTAGTATTTGCAGAAGCTAAGTCCACTCAGCATCTCACTGCTTTAGGCCTTGCATTCCCCTCTGGTGTTGGAAAATGTGAGAGGGATGGAGATTTCAGGTAGTAAATGTCTCATTCACAAGCACCCCCCCCTTTCATTTCCCAGTCTTATTTCTATTTTACATTGTTTCTGCATTAAAAAAACCTAAACAGACCTCAAAAAAAGAAGCAACAGCCTTTTTCTACATGTGTTGCTCCATTCCCAGCACAGAGTTTGAACAGTAGAACTTCACTTGCAAATATTACAAAACCAAGTTCCTTTTAGGCTGAAGTGGAATTGAGAGGATTTTGGTACCTTCTTTTCCTGAATCTGACTGTCTTGGATTGAATTTTGTTAGATTTCTTCTTTGGGATTGCATACCACACCCAACCATTAAACTGTATTGGGTCCAAATAAAATTTTAAAACAGTTAACATGGAAATAATTGTACTGGGCAACAGATATATGACATTTACTTTACTATGATTAGACAGTTTCAGTTTGTATATCTTCTTTTCTGTCAGTTTGGATATAACTTCTGCAGTAGAAATTGTAGAATAAACTAATGAGTGTATGTTCTATTATTGTTTTATTGTTTTATATTGGTGTTAATCTATTTTTGTTATTATATGTCATATGTTTATCCATTTATACTTCTATATTTTCTATTACTATAATTTTTTATATTATAGTGTTGTTGCACTTAAAAATGTCATAAATTGATATTTTCCCCTATGTTGCTGATTTGTCATTCCTGGAGTTAGTGTGCAGGAATGACAAATCCCCTAGCAATGCAGGTTTCATTTCTACCTGTTTGGAAATCTGCCTTTTGCAAAGTGATGATCTTGAACATCTCTAAGAATTCATACCAGAGGCATGCTAACTGTGCCCCATTTACCCCTTAGTAATCTATAGTTTTAAAGCATCCTGAAGTCTTTGCACTCACTAATAAACTTATGCCTCATGGCACGTGATATAAATTGAGAATTATAAAGTCATTCTGCAGAGCTGTCCCTCTTAGATTCTTGATGTGTTTTATCCCATAGAAATCCCACTTTGGTCTTTGCAGTGGAGTCTCTCTCCAATGCTACTTCATCTCACTCCAAATTCCACTTCATTCTTGTAAGGTTTAGTCAGATCCTTTAACATCACTTACATCACTAGGTAAATTTTAGGAATCACATTATATTATTAGGATGAGAGGCCTGAAAGACATGCAGCTGGTAGCAGGGTGCCAAATAGCACTGGTAATGGCAAACAGTGCAGTAGCATTATATATATGTTTATTTGTATTTCTGGGTATGTTCTGGAGCCTCCAGATCTTTTCACATATTTTTGTACGGTATTCCCTTCACAATAAAAACTTCTTGCATTGTCACATTTAAATTAAAAACATTTGGCTGAAAATTTAGTGTTGTCTAGTAACTGAACAATTAAACTCCTTTTGGGCATTAGGATGATGTCTCTTTTATATAGAGTGTGTTGAAAGATGTGGTGATCATTCTTCTCTTACTCAATTGCCTTTATCTTCAAAATCTTTAGTTTGCTTTTTCGGAGCTTCAAAAGTGGTAGTATAAAATCCCTATCCTAATCAGACTAGATAATTATGCTTGCAGAGACCTATTCAGGATTAGCTGTCTGTACATGACTGAGTCTGCACTGAAGCAGGGATGAATCTGCACGTAATGGTTCACCTAAACAAAAGCATAGTATTACTTGGTAATGTTTAATTCAAATGTAGCAATCTATGGCACATCAAAGCTTGATTTAGAGTAAGAGTTATTGTTGAGACCTTTTAAAGGTTGCTAATACCAAAGAATTTTGAATTTGAAAAGTTTCAAAATTAATTCCAGCATCTGTCTTGAGAGGAGAAGACAGCAGGAGTCATCCAGGGATAATCATAGCTAGATTCATCACACGCTTTGAGTGCTTGGATAGGTGAATTTGAGAGGAAAATGTGCTATTCACACTCTGAAGTGTGCCCAAGTGCACCAAATATACAGCGGCTAAGAAGACCTCCTTATATTACAGTTGTGCAGTTCCTGTGGCATTGAAGCCTGAGGCAGGGTCTGGCCAGGGTTTAGTGGAGATAAAGGAAGGTAAAAAATTGCATGCTTAGGCTGCAAACCACAAAAAACAATAAGTAAACTTACACCTATATGTCTTTTAAGCCCTTTGGTGGAAGATTTTAGGCTTCCCAGATATTTAACCTCTGCCAAGGTTAACTCAAAGGAAGTTCACAAAGCAGAGAACCTATCCCATTATGCACAGCCGAGTAGGAAGCCAGGTATGTGAAAGTCTGCCTGGCCACTGTGGGGATTAAGACAACTTGTGTGTTGGTTGCAAAGAAAATACCCTAGGGTCCATCAGTACGTGTGACCTTGTCCAAGGTTCGCTATAAATTTTCCTGCCATAAATATTTTTAGGGTGATTTATCCATGCAAATAACTCTAAGGCATGTCCCAACTCCCTAGGCCATAGCTGAACAGTTGAGTTCAGAGATGATGCTTTGTCCCATTTCCAGTGCTGGCTGGGGAGTGCTGTACTGCATTTGTTCCAGAAGCAAGCTGGCTGTACTCAGCGAGCTCTATGGCTCATAATCAGCAGTGGCAGTGGGTTTGGATTCCATGTAATATCAGGTGTTTTCAGGTTTGATTTCGGTGGTTTGTTGGTTTTTTTTGGTGTGTGTTTTTTTTTTGTTTGTGTTTTTTTTTTTTTTTTTTTTTGTTGTTTTGTTTTGTTTGGTTTTGGGGTGTTTTTTTGATGATTCAAAGCACAAATTCTAAGTGGCTGAAAATTTGTTTTTGCCTTTGCAGTCTTGGGAGCATTATACCAGGGCAAAATGGGGCAAAATGTCATTTTTTCCAAGGCAGAACTAGGAAGCCCATTACTTGTTATGTTTGTATGGTTCTCTTTTCTTATGTATTCTATCCCTTTGTGTTACCTAAACAGAAGCAAGGGTGTGAATAACTTTAGTCTTCCCAGACACTTAGCAAACAATAGCTGGAGACTCTGGGCTCCAGTGTTTGCTGCTGCTGAGGACTTCTGGAGCACCTTTGAATTTGCTGTCCCTCCTCAAGCATGCCCATCCATCCCAGCCATATTCATACATCATTTCCTGTCACATGTTCACTTGCACTTCTCTATCCAGTCTGTCAGGACTTTCATCTTTCTTTTAAACTGTCTTCTGGTACTGGCTTAACACAACAATGAAGAGATTTTAAGGCCAATGTGATTTGCAACTGCACTTCTGTAAAATCTCTAGAGTGGCTCCTAAAAACCAGTGAAAAAGCATGTCCATTTTTTTCACATCAGTAGTCTCTTTAAAATAGGATCAACTCCCATGGAACCATTTCAGTGGTAAGTTGGCCCCACACTAACATGTGTGGGTGCCTTATCTGTTTAGGGAAATGAGCATTTTCCCTCCTCAGAATGCTATGAGACCAGCATTCAACAGTCAAGTATGGGTAGAGCTTGGAATAATTTGTCTCTGGCTGACCTGCCATGCAAGAGGCTGTCAGGAAGAAAAACTTGTATAGCACAAATTATGCCCTTTTCAGCATCAAAAATTGTTCTGACCAATTGAAAGTGACCTTCATCAAAATGGCAGAATACTTCCCTGTAAAAAAATTAGCCTAGATGTTTAATTCAAAATAGATTATAATTCCTGCAATATTTTATTATTTTAAAATATTGTCAAATATATTGAAGACCTGTTTATTCACTGACATCCATGCTGTCTGTTCAGGGGAATTTTTCCCCTATATTTGATAAGGTTTCTGTAAGAAACATAAATGGAAACTATGTGAAAAGTAAAAACTAATGGCTAGTCCAAGTACTTACTTTTTTTGCCTATAGGCTTTGCTGTTCATGTGCAGAGCACCCATTTTTACACAGTCTCGTTGACATCATATTTGCAAGCCCATGGGTGCTGAAAAAACCTCATCTGTACAAATCCAGCACCCTGTCTTGCAGCTCTTGACAAAACACCCACTGAAAAGACCTGCCCGCTGCATATGTGGGTCAGATTTCAGTCAACATCAAGCCTAGGATAATACAGCATTATCTTTATCTGAGGCTTTCCCACACTGGTGCTATTTTATTAGAGGAATTTCCCTCACTGCTTGGCTAGCTGAAGATGGTTGGTAATATCTGTGCTATTCTATTCCAGTGCAGACTTCTTTAGATAGTAGACAGCCTAGAAATTTGATTCATTAATTTCATAAAAAATTGTAAGTTACTTCTTTGTTTATATGTTTTAATAACAACATCTTTTCATAGCTGTAATTCTTGTGATAGAAATCCCTTATGAAAAGCCTTAGGTGGTTGCTTTGTGCCTTTTTGCTCCAGGTGCAAGGCTGTATATTTTAATAGGAAGCTTCAAGACCACTTTTCTGGTCTATGTTTTTCTGTACTTCCAACACTTCATCTGTGCTGCACACGCTGCTGACCCACTTGAAGGTTTCAATAGTGATCTCTCATCAATCACTAAAAGAAACAAGATTAACAGGTCTAAAATTCAGAGTTAAATCTTGTCCAAAACATTTAATCTTATCCTGCAATCTCTGCATTTTAGATTGCTGCTTTGAAGCAATGTGTTGGGAAGAATGCAGGGCAATTTCTGAAAAGTAGCTACTGTAAAATATATTGGAATAATATATTAGTTCAGGGTGCTGAATGAGTAGTGGAGGTGAAGTAGGAAAGGAATGTCAGTATTTTAAACGTGTGGCTGTTAAGATGGTGCAGGTGTATGTGCCTGCAATGTGTTCAAGCCTGTATCTTGTTGTGTATCATCCTGTGAGGCTTTGTCCCCCACAAATACTGTCAGTGATGGATGCAGTGCTGTGGTTACAGCTGCTTCCTCTCCTAACTCCTCCTTTCCTTCATCTCTCTCCAGACCTATTTGCATCTAGAATAGATGCTAGACTAGATCTTTAGAATAGATCTGCATCTATCCCTCACAAATATTTCAAAGGTGACTAAAATGGTTCACCAGTCTCTGTTTCCTTACAGAAACTTTCTATGTCTGAATAAACTGCTGCATAATAATAATTTCAACCAATAACAGCTGCAGTCCAGGGATCAAAATTTGTGTTGTGAACTCCAGCATAATTTCCCAATTCCTTCAGACTGAGCAAATATTGCTGTAATTGCTTTACAGAATAAGCTGAAATAGAGGTAATTGAAGCTGTTTGCTTGGGGTTATCATGAAAAGAGCTTGTGGGCATGGGAAGAAATTTACCATATCTCCTTTTTCTTAAGTGTATATTATTACTGCAAAGTTGCAAATTAAGGAAATTCCCACCTGGCCTGATACATGTGTGACTGAGACTTAAACTAAATTCTCTTATTCTCTTGAACAAGCAGATGATATATAAAATTAAATGTGGATGGAAAGTCTTGATGCTGGCTATTGAAATTATTTGGTGATACTTAATTTCAGTGGCAGGATGTAAGTGAGCCCTTCACACTCAAAATGATCCAAGTCAGCCTGTAAAGCATCCCCTTATCACAAGAATGTTACCTTCTGGCTGGGGCTCTGCCTCTGAGCCTGTTTCTGTCAGGTGCCAACCTTTGCTAGCCATGAACTCATTGTGATTTCTCCTCCCCATCTGTATCTCAGCTGTGCCTGTCCCTTGCATCATCCCCTTCGATCCAGTTCTTTCACTCTCTCTCTGCCTTTTGGTTTGTTTCCTCCCCGTGAGCGTTCCCTCCTCCTAACTGCACGTTCACACAGCAAAAGCAAACCATAAGTCTATTGTGATATTTGAGGTCAATGTATACTTTATATTGGAGAAACTTTCAAAAGTGCCTCTTTCTGTCTCCTTTTTCATCTTTATAATAAGTAGCTGGTACAATCTGCTACAATGGTCATAATAGATAATATCTTCTATTATCCATTGTTTCAAAGCAAAAAATTGGATTGTTAACCTATGAAAAGTAACATTACAGTTGCCTTAGTCTTTTCTAGATATATCATTAAAGTGAGTTCTAATGAATTGATGTATTTCAAGTAGTTTCGAGTAGCTGGAAAAACTACATTTATTTGAAAATTGTGAAGGTTTTTATTTATTTTCTTGTGCATTCCCTGAAAGCTCCAGTTTTTGAACACCAACTCCAATTACTTTGTAATGTGTGTAGCCTTGAATTAAGTTGAAATCAGTGATACTAAAATTCAAATGTAAGATGTTCTTAATCAGCATCTAAAAATGTGTGGTACTTCATGTGAAACCCCAACTCAGTCCCTGAAGAGAAGCCTCTCCACTTTCTTGCTAAGTGGACTCCAATTTCAGTGTTTCACTGAGGAACTGGAATGTATATGATTGCTTTACCTCTGATTATTTGTAAACCGACTCAGGATGCAAAAGCATATATTGGAAGAATCCTGCATTTAGTTATTTGAAGCTATTTGATCTTTATCTTTTGGGTCTGTGCCAAATAAATTTTTTCTTCTCCTATTCTGTATATGTAAGACATAACATTAGAACCTAAAGTTTAGCTGCTTTGTTCCTTTTTACTTCATAACCTTTATAGGGCTTTGCATATTAAATTTGGTGATTAAAACAGACAAGTTTCTTGAACACAAATTATGGCCTATCTTAGAATGCATGATCTGTTTCATAGCCATTAGTGTGACTAAGTGGGTTGTGTGGCAGGAGACTCAAGACTCTAGCCTAATAAATCATTGCCCGCTTGGTCAGTTTTAGGCATGAAAGAACAAAAGCATAATATAATTTCTGGTTCAACTAGAGGATTATCAAGAAAGATTTGTGAGTTGTGTGCAACCCCCTAACCTTCTGGGAAAGAAGGTATTCTAAGACTCTCTTATCTTCCCATGAATAAATAAAACAGCCTTGCCAATTAAAAATCCTTTATTGATAACTTGCAGATTTATTTTCTGCTATAGCTAGAATGTGGGTACCACAAGACAAAGCTGAATACCATTGTGTAGATCTCCCAGAGGGAGGCAGGCAATGTGTCAAAGAGCCTGTGCTTGCTTTGCAAATGGGAGGTTTCAGAAACTGTGCACACCTTCCCCATCTGGATGGCCCTGCCATAGACTGTGAAACTGTCTTAGTAAGAAAGCAAATAAACTGTCTTAGTAAGAAAGTAAATAAACAACTTAGAGAAGCTCTAAGAGACATTCAGCTGAGTGATCTAGAGTTTCAAAAATACAAAATATTTATGCACAATTGAATGGGAATTTCTTTAGAAGTTAAATTAGGATCTTGAATGCATACAGGGGAATGAGGATGGTTTAATCATAGATGAATGAAGTTTAACTTATTTGAATGTCACTCTGTGTCTCTGCTTCTAATTGTACCATATGGTATCACCTAATAGGAGCCAAGTGCAGATGCCAGTTACATCACAGTATGATATATTATAAACCAATCAAATTTGAAGTGAAGATTTATGATGGAGCTCTTCTTTGTTAAAAACAAGCAAACAAAAAAGCCATCTGATCTATTACAGTTACTGAATAGGCTTCTGTCTTAAAGCTCCTGTTCCAAAAATGTTCCTGGGCGTGCATCCTCCATCCCTAGAAAGCCTCATATGTGGTTAAGAGCTGAGGGAAGTGTTCTGGGGGTTAGCCCTACCTTTGTGCTGTGGCCAAAATTCTTTGCTCAGGAAGAACAGAGTGGCAATGTCCTGCATGAGCTGAGGGGCTGTACCCTGCTGGTGTGCAGCTGATGGAGCTGGAGTGCCTGATATCCCAATGCTTCTGGTGAGTGAATTTAGGAGCCCCACTTTGAGATTATAATTTTCTCTCCCCTACCCAAACATCTATTGCTACATGTTAAGGAGGTGGAAAAGACCATTTACTAATTTAATTTTAAACCCTGTGTAACTCTAGGTAGAGAGTCTTGTTTTGGGCACTCAGTTTGAACATGTGACTGAGAATATTTTTGAGGAGATACTTAATGAAAAAACCCCAAAAAGTGAAGGGGAATAGGGGAATCCTTTGCCTGCTTTCATGTCTGGATAGTACTATATGGTTCTAGAAAACTTAGACAAACCTGAAAATTAAATTGGATGTCAGTATGCTTCATTATCCTGCCTGTGTACACGTCATCATTAAAAATGAATAACTCTATCAGTAAGGTGATGTTTTTCTTGCATTGTCTTCTCATTATTACATCCAGAATTCACAGTTGTATTTCAGTCACAGTAATTCCTGAGAAGCTGCAAAACTGTCATTTTCCCCCCTGCTTTGTTACAGGACAGCTGGTGAAATTCACATTGGTTTTGTTTTACTTTTTTTTTTTTAAGTGAGGAAAAATAAGTATAGCTCTCTATTTATTTCCTTTTTAATATCTCCAAATGACTACCAAAACTTTTAGAAATACCACAAATAATGATAAAACATTGGCACTTGTTCCTATGTTCAGAGAGAAGGCATTATAGTTGATGTTAATTTGCTCGAGATGGTATAAAACTCAAAATAACATGGTAACACTCTTGGTTTAAGAATAGCTACTTGCAAAAAATTTCCAGTAAGTTTGAATTCTAGTGATCTATTCATCCAATTGAAGAATTACTCTTTAGAAGAGCTAATCTGATACTATTTGAAACAATTTGTCATTCAATATCAGTGCAATATCCTGCTGGAACACCAGGAGGACATCAGCATTCATCTGCAAACAGGATTCAAACAGTAATTTCTGCTGTTGCCAGTTAGGAAAGCTTTAAAATAAGTCACCAGGAATAATCTGCAGGTGAAGAAATTGGAACACATGTGCTTTCCGACTGTAATTTGACCTGTGTGCAAGCATGTAAATCTCCTATTATTCCCAAACTGAATAATCCTTGGATAAAACCAAAGCCATGGAGCCGAAATAATAGAAGTATGTAGGACTGACAGTACACAGAGCTCGCTCTTCTTCTCTGGATTTTGTTGCATGGCTTGCTGAGCGAGGGCTGAAATAAAACAGTTCCATGAAAGTGTGTGAATCTTCAAGTACAACAGAATGATCTGTCCAGTCTGAAAATACAGGGAAAGATGAAACAGGAAGAAGATTAGGGTGGATGTACAGGGTCTGAGACAACACAGCAACAACGCTTCTCTCCTGCTGAAGAGAAATGTATGGGTTTGATCAGATGGGTTAAGCTCTGAACTGAAGGATTCCTAGCTCCTCCTCATGTCTGCCTTTGGAGACCAGGATATTCACAAAGTATTTTGTTACAAAAGTAAAGCAGTGCCCTGGCAAACTCATGCCATACGTGACATGAAACAGATCCTCCCAAGTGGAACACAGCATACATTTTCCTTTCAGATTTACCCCCAAAGAATTTTCATTGTTCCTAATAATTTAATCCAGGTTCTCTCCTCTCTCTGCATGTTATGTACAGAAGTAGTTCAATGTACAAATTCATTTGTCTTTCTTTTGCTGTTAAAAATTTTCAGGGAAACGATTGGAGAAAGTTAAGCATAATTATTGTTCAGATTTTTGTCTGTCTTGTGAGACTACCCTGCCTGGAAAAACTGTCATGATGATTTTTCTGATAACCCTCTCTTGTGGAGAGAGTTTGCTGTTGTGCTTTGTTGCCTGGCCTATCCAGGCTCCTTGTAGACAGTGGAGAGACTGAAATTTTTCCAGAGGAGAAAATAAAAGCATCTTTATGGCACACCTCTTGTAAATTGCCCTCTCCAGAGACTGGTCTCTTCCATTTATTATAGGTGGAATATAAAACTTGTGTTGAAGCAGCAGTGCTGTATCACAGGGAGATTTTTTGCATAGCCATTTTTCGGTTTACTCTCTTAAAAGTTGATTTCATTACATCTTGCCAGGACTAGCTGGGGTTATTTCTGGGGATGACTGTGAGTAGTCCAAAAAAACCACATGGAGTTCTGTCAGGTAGGGTTGCCTGTTAGAAATTTCTTATTAGGCTGTAAGGTGATGAGTGTTTGAAAAAGTCCCTATGGCCTACTGCAGTGAGGAGCCCCTGGAACAGCTGAATCTCAGAAGTTGTTGATCCACAGTTAGAAGTATTAGGTCTGTATTTCTGTGGGGCTGTACCATACTTATGGATGGAAGGAGGCCTGCTACCTGAAGAAGGTCCTCGTTAAAGGACATATGCTTGACAGCTGAGTTGTACCTAATAATCCTGCTGAAGGCACTAGCTCAACAAGAGGAAAAGCTTCAGGCTGTGGCCTAAGTAAGAAGAGGGCATTATTAATGTTGATATTTTTAACAAGAAGGGAGCTGCCTGTTTCATGATAGTATATTCTGATTAAATTACTCATATCTGATTTTTGAGGCAACTGGAGGACATGTCTGAGTATCACTGCAATCATGCTCTCTCCCAAGCTATAATGATTCCACAGTGGGCAGAACCGTGGTTTGTGGTTACCTCAGCAGATTCCTGGTCTTGCAGTTGAAATGGGTTTGGGCAACTTGGGATCATGTGGGCCCCTGCCTTCATGTGCTGCAGCCTCCTGTGGAAGTTGCATTTTTAAGCTGCCTGGATGCTGTGCCTGCTGTATCCAGCTAGAAAAACAAAGTTCTTGTGTCTATGACACCTGTATAACGAGCATTGCTCTGAGTGATTGGCTTCTCCCTTCCAGTTCATTTCAAGCATCTCTGGTAAAGTAATTTTCCTCTCATCACCCTGATGCTGTCACACCCACACCCTAATTGCAGCACCTTCCCATCAACTACCATGTCACCCTTATTACCACAGCAGTCCTCCATCTAGATTCTCAATGCTTTCCACCCAGCCCATTCCCCATGCACTGCTCTGTCCTCTCTCTCCCTCTAAATCTCCTGTCTGTATGAATAACTTAAAAATTTCTGCTCTTCTGTCACCAAAACTGAAGCAACCTCATATACTGTTTTAAGATACAGGCAACAAATTCTTCAAGAGAAGGAGGTAATTTGTATAGTTTGGGAAAATCCATGAGTTTTGGGCTAGTCAGGGAAGTTTTACTAACAAGAATAAATGTGTCAGTGGAATCTCACTGAGTATCTCCTCTCAAAATTCAGATTTTCTGCTATGTGTATACTTGCTAAGTTTCTGCTGTTGGCAACCGCCAGGTATTAAAATCAAGTTTGGTTTTCTAAAGGCCATTTGTTTCCAGATTTAAAGCAGCATTTTAAAATCCATTGATAGAAACTTTGTTCTCAGGAAAAGAGAACATGACAATGATGATGAAAGTACCTTTCCTTCTGATATATCAACAATGGATTTTTTTTTTCTTGGTATATTCTACTTTGAATTATTCCTATTTCAGCTATTTCTCTTCCAGATGATTTTAGTTTCAAAATTACACACCAGTCCTTTTTCTACACATCACACAACTGGAACATTTAAATGAACTGTGGCATGCTTGTCATTAGAACTGAAAGTGTGCTGAGTTCCATGTCTCTGCATTACCATAAATTGTTTGAGACCTCTTTGCAAGACTTGTTAAAACTGTTTTGAGGGATGTTTTCCACTGTTTGGTCTGGTTTTGGTCAGTATCTCAGTCACGGATAAGTACATTTTATTTTCTGTACACAGATGTTTTATCTGTCATATATAATGCCAATCAGATTAGGTAATTCCAGGTGATATTGTCAGTTTGTTCTATATAAGTCTTTGCAGGACAGGCAACCGTATGGATGAAGTGCAGGAAATTCATTTGTCTTCTGTTCCTTGTCATACTTGGCTGTCACAGAAAATCATTTCTCACAATACCATATGTGCTAGACCCATTATCCTGCTCTATGCTATATCACATGTATTTTATGTCGACTCATGCTTGGTTTTCCCATTTTAGATGAAGAGGAGTGACTGCATAACATGTTCTGAAGGTGTTTATAAAATTCACAACTCCTGCCACACTATGTCCTAAAGAAATTTAAAAAATACTGTTAGTGTGCAGTCTGAGGCTGGGAATTACTATTTAAAACAGTTATTCTAACAGTAGTTTGTTCATTTTAGGAGGAAAAGGAAATCTGTAAAGTATGAAACAAGTTTTTTCTCTCTTATAATATTGTGTAGGCCTGGCCTAATTCTTTGGAAAGTATGTTTGGAAGAGAGAGAACACCTGCAGTTTGCATTGACTTGAACTGCACATAGGCTAGATGTTTAAGGGCAGGACTTGACAAACTACCTGTAGAAATGACAGTAAGATTATCTTAGGTGTTAGCTTTCACAGTCTGTCACAATTTTTAAAGTGACATTCAGCCAGCTCAGGTTCCTGCACAGGCGTTAATCTCACTGGATGACTCTGCTGTGAGCAGGGGTTCTGACTGATCATGCGATTCAATGAGAGTCACAGAACCAGGCCCTAAGAGAAAAGTGTTTTCAGCTTCCAGTGGTTATCCTTATACCATGTGTCTCTTCATTGTTGGGGTATTTTTTGACCTTCAAATCATGTGTTAAAAGACCCACTTGGCTTCTGAGTACTACTTACGGCACAGATGTCCAGAGTTCCTACTTGAATTTTACTTATTGCAACAGCAATTAAGGATCATTAAGATGGGGGAAGGAATCTTAGCCTCAGTACGGTTTCCATTAATGATTTTTAACATTTGCACTGAATGGACTATATGTCTTTGAAAGATGAGCTTGTTTTGCTTTAGCATAGTCCTATGATGTCACCTAAGCAGGAGAGCAGAGTTCAAGTGTCCTGTCAGCCTGCAAGCTTGCAGAGGTGATCTTGGTGTCCTTGAGTATCTTAGGAAACTATATATTTTTCTGTTGTTTCCCCAGACTTGAAGCATTTCTGTTTAGGATGATCATTTCTTTTTGCTCCAGAGCATAGACTTCTGACTGCTGAGATTAATGTCAATCAGGACTGATTGCTTAAAGCCAGCAATAAAATCCAAGAATTTATCCAAATGCAAGGAGCCTCTCTGCGTGGTCTGGTCAGCCCTAGCAAATTGATTAACTTTTCAAACCTTTTTTGCAGAAGGAAGATCAGCTTTTTCTCCTTCCCTCCTCCTTCAAAAATCATGTTTTTTACAGCATGAAAAGCTGTCATGTATAATGGAGACCCTAGGTGCGTGCCATCAGTGCTGGGCGGAATTATGGCAGGGAGAAGAAAAGACATTAAGAGCTCTTGTAGACAGAATAGATTAATTTATCTATTTTATTGATTATTTGTTTCTTTTTTTATAGAGGAAGCATTCTAACAATTTATTTTACAAGACCCACCAGCCCTATTGGTAAATGAGCTTTATTGCCCAATGTGGGAACATAGGTGTCACTTTAGCAAGCTGACCAGAGCACATCTCTAGTAAAATAGCAAATGGTATGGATTACAGGAGACCTTGTGACTGGTATTGCTTAGCAACTACACGTGTTTAGATCACAGGCCTGGTGAGGTAATTCATGCTGGGGATGAATAGGTAGCATCTGACCACATAACACACACCATGTTCAAAACAACTAACCCTTTCACTGCCTTCTGGCAGCACCCTTACCTTTCTCTATTCCTTTCTTTCTAAAGCACTGTTAAGGATGAGAAATGGCACCTTTTCTTAATTTGGAGAATGTTTTCCTTCTTCTACAAAAGTTTGTTCAGATGGAATTTCTGTTGTCTGGCTAAAATTACACAGGACATGTCACAGTCAAGAGTCAATGTTGCTGTAGGAATTTTTACTTTTTCCTTTTATATAGCACTCTACTGCTACTAGCATTACTTCTTCTACATAACAAATAGTCAGACCTACCCATGTTACCCATATGTCACAAAGATGGTACCCTTGGAATAGAAAGCCATGTTTGTGGTGTTTTCTCATAATGCATTTTTTTCTGAGGTTTGAAAATGTTATGAATGTGTCAGTACATTCTTATCTAAAGTAGAAAAACTATGTTATTTACATTATGTAGAAGCCCTAAAGGACTTGACAAAGACTTTGTTCAGTGGTTTGTTGAAGGCTACTGTAAGGCTATAACCACATCCCCAGAGCTGAGCCTTATTTATGTTTGCAGTGACTTTTGGAAGAGGATATTGCCCAAACACTGTGTCAATCTGTTTTTGTCCCAGGATGGAGATGTGTGTGGTTTGTTCATAAAAAAATAAATAATAGTAAATATACCAAATCCCCTCACCAGTTTGTGTTCTTTTAAAAGCTTCCTGTATTTTCCTTGCTCTTGGCAGAGAAGTAAAAATATATTTTTAAAAACAAAATTGCAACCATTCATCCCTAAGAAAAGTGTGATGTTACATAGTCCATCATCCCTATTAATACACTTGGTATAAGTGTTTAGGAAGTGTGATGGGGATCCTTGATGTCCCCTGTTTTGGAGCATTCTGAGTGCCTTGAGGCTGAGGTACTTAACTGTGAAGGTTATGACTTTCTCAAGCACTAATTTCACTTGCAAATCAGGAACACTCCTAATTAATAAATAGGTCTTTCAGAACAGACAAACAAATTGTATGTTATGGTCTGGCAGGGATTTTGAATTTGAATACCCTTCCCTTCCCCTCTACCCCTTTGCTAGGAAATTGTTGAAAAGTGATTTTAATTGCCTAAAATTTTATTGTTAAGCCCAGTGTTCACAGCTGGCACTGCCCTTATGCACAAAACTACACAAACATGTTTCTGAGATGGCAAACTGATAATTTTTTTATCTCTCACAAATAAAAAATCCCCAGCATTTGGGGAGATTCTGCTCAGGCCATGCTTTGTAAAGGGATTCTTATCTAAATCATAAGAAGAAAAATGTAAACCAAATATAATAATGAAAAGTTGTAAAAATCACGTTACACCTGAAATTTGTAGCTTTGTCTGGAATTTGAGACTATTAGCTAAAATATTTCTGATTACATAAAGTGCATGAAGTGTTAACTAAGCTAACAGCTCACATTGACACTTGTGTGAGCAAACCGCTGAAATGAGAACTCAGGGGTCTGGTCACTGTCCAGAGACAGGGACAGACTCCCCCTGTTTGGACTCAGAAAGAAGTGTCATTGTCTTTAGTACACTTGATTAATGTTCTTGGTCTATGATGACCACATTTAAAACCTCACTTATGAAACAAAGCAATGTGTGTGTGAGTTAGTGCGAGAAGTATCTGCAGTTGGCCTCATCTGCAACTGTTGAAAAAGCAGTATCTTGCTTTTCAAATACTGTCCATCATTTTGGGATCTTACTGTCTTCCCAAGCCAACTTGTGACACCACTGAGGAAATAAAGATAGAAAGGAGGGAGCTCATTTTTCCCATGTCCTTATAGGAAGTGTGCTGGGTTTGGAGCCCATCTCCTCTGAATCTTGCTTCTTTTTCTTGATCAAAGGACTGCTCTACCTCTCCATAGAAATCAAATGTGTATTTCAGCTGACCCTCTGTTCTGCAGGGCACCCTTTGTTTCAGATCTAAATTTAACTCTGTTTCATACACAGCTTGGCTTTTCATGCTGCTGTTATAATAAATTATAGATCTGAAAGGCTGATTCACCCAACAGTAAAATCTGTTATTGTTACAGCCTGGGAACATGATACTGTTTTAGAAACTGAGATTTGGTTGGTTTTTGTTTTTTTTTTTTAATTCAGGAGAACCTTAAACCTTTTCCTCTGTGATAAATCCCAGCACCTGAACAGCTCTGTGTAACTGCTGAAGCAAATGAATGCTACCAAGCTGGTTTGTATCTAGACATTGTGGAGTCAGGGTTGTCTGAAATGTAAATGCAGATGGACCCCAAGGTATTTTCCTTATTAGCGTGATTTTTAAATGTCTTTTTCAATTGATATTTTATGGCCAAGAAGGTGAATTTTTTAGGAGAAGAAGAAGAAAAGCTCACCCAGATCAATCTATGTAGGACCCTGTTGATTGTCTAGATGCAACTTGAACAAGTAAGAGTTGAATGTATTCTCTACTCGCCTGTAAAGGCATCTCTGCATCCCCTGAAGGGGATGAAGGGTTTGTGGCTGCATAGCACAACCAAGTCCCTTTCCTTCTTTAAGCCAGACACAACTCTCGGATAGGATCCAGTGGAGCAGAGCCTCATTTATAGCCCTCACAGTTCACACCTTCCATGTGGATACAGGGCTTGTGTGCGGAACTTCAGCTGTGCTGCCTCACTCAGCCCCTAGCCTCCATTGGCATGTAAACTGTGCCTAAATCTGAAATGTGGGTTGTTCCAGGGCTGTTAGTTTGTTGGCCTTCAAATCTCATCTGTGAGAGCTTGTTCTTAGGAGCAGCAAATAATATCTGTTCTCCTCCTTTCCACCAAGGGCAGTCCCATAGCCTTTTGCAAGGAACTTCCAGCTGTCCTTCAGAGTTCAACAGCATTGTCCTTGTCAATAGACATGTTGGGGAGGAGTTAGAAAGTTATAGATTTTCCCATAATATGGACTTGTTTGTCTTGCTAATGGAAGAATATTGCTGCAGTTTACTCAGGAGGTCTGCATGAAAATATTGAACCAAAAGTCCTGAATGCTTGGGATGAAATTAGCATGAAGCAATGACTTCAGGACTCTTGGCTGCTGTACTGTTGCATTGAGTTACTTGGTGAGTCTCGGTTTATTTATGTTTCCTAGTTTGTGTTTATTCCTTTACTGGTTCTTATTTACCATCTTTTGTCACAGGAAACTGTGCATGTGCATTCAAATAACAGTGTAACACAAAAAGTGTCTCTAAAAAATACATATTTTTAGATGCTACGTATAAACAATACATTAAAGATGCAGGCATTGCCCCAGTCTAGGTCTTTCCAAATAATCCAGTGTTTGGATTGGTGTGGGGTGGCTGGGAGAGTTGTGTGTTTTTAAGTAAAAAAACTCATAAATTGCAAATCTGACAGAAAGCACTGTGCTGAAGACTGGTACTAGTCGCATCAGTCTCTTGACTGATGGATATGTTCCTCATTTGGAGGCCTTTTCTCTAGATGTCTTTCATAACATGATAATAACAACACATTTTAACTTGAATTAATTTAAAAACTAATAAAAAAATTAATTTAAATTAATCTTTTCCAGAACACCTTGAAAAATCAGTTGATCTGTGGAAAGGGAGCCAGCCAGAGACAGCACTGAAACTATGCTTTTGATCTGAATACCCACCTAATGCAAAGGTCAGACACAGACTGCATCTGGCTGCCATCTTTTGAATGAACAATTTCAATCCTGTTCCATGTCCCCATACACTCCTGGAGGGAAAATACAGAGTTAGGTTTACATCTGAAATTCTTATCTTCTTCAAATACGAATCCTAGGTAACACATTCTGCTAACTGCACCTAATATGTAACAACAGTGTCAGAAAATGGAAGGAAGGATGAGAACAGTTCATACAGTGTGGGATTTTGTTTGTTTGATAAATGGCAGCTTGTCCAGGTGCTGTATTAGCAATAATTTTCAATTTGATTGAATAATGAGGATAGGAATACATTGTTCCATTCACTCAAAGTCAATTAGCAGTAGGAGGAGGCTAGCTGCCTCTCCACAAAACATGCAGGTGTTGCTCCTATTTTGACTACTATAAATTGTACAAGTGAGGTTGGGGTTTCAGGAATTGAGTCGTGTGATGGAGCAGGAAAAACAATCAGAATAAATCAGTGGGAGGATCCTTCCCTTTTTTCTGACTGAGGAACACGTTAAGTGTCTACCTAGTAAAATGTCAATTGAGATCAAAGCTTCCAAATGGCATCTCCAGTGGCAGACTGGTTTAAAGGGAAGTGCACAAGGAAATAGTAGAGGCATGGAAAGGATGATAGCTTCTGGTGCTCGTTGGGGAAGATGAAATGACAGGAGGACAAGGCTGTTCTACCAAGTGGTCTAAGTGACAAACTGTTTAGATTGTTAAGACCCCATTTGGCTCTCAACCACCACTGAAGACACAATAAATTCCATTGATGTTAATCTTGTCAAATGACCAAAAATGCTGCTTGATGTTGAGATTGCTGACCCATTCTGGGCCTTGCTTTAATCAAAACCTGCCCAGACTCTCAGATTAAATGCTCAAGTGCACATTCACTGGGCTACCACCAACCGGCTCTCTCAAAAGTCTAGTTCCATGTGTAGGACCTAAAACCCAGGCTGATGGATTAGAACAGAGCACATACTCTTCTAGTATATATTAGGAAAGACAACAGCTCTTAGCCCTTCCTCATTTCTAAGAAGTGAGATTATAATTCCAAGCCTCATTTGTTCAAGGGTGTACGTTTTAAATGCAAGTTACCAAGGTCAGGGTCTGGGAAGATATATTCTAAACTGCAAAGAGGAATGGGAAGTCAGAAGACAGAGGCTCCTCTGAACTCCCTGTTAGCAAGCTTTATTTGCTCCCTGTTGAGGATGCTGGCTTTAGGCACCCATTTTTGGTTGCCTTATTCTCTCTTCATTCCATGAGCAGGCACTATAACAAATATTAGAATGCAAGCATCCTTCACAGGCAAATCTGGCTTGCTGAGTACTTCAGAACTCATTTTCCCTTCCAACATAAACAGAGGGAGCTTTACTCCTTTCAGCTGTGATTTTTACCTCATAATATCCTTAGTGCAGTAGAAAACAGGTGACCTGGTTGTAAATTAAGGTCAGAATTGCAGTGTGTGTATACACATGGTTTCTACCATCAGATAAATACACAGATAAACATGTGGTAGCTATTTTAATCAATCATACTCTGGGAGCTTTGCCCACTGTGTTCCCAAGAACAGGGTGCAAGATGCATCACTCTAAAGAAATTCCACACATTGCAGCAAGTGACCCCTTACCAAAACCAGGGCTGAGAAAAACTGTAATTTCCTTATTAGAATCACATGTCATCACCTTGCCAGCTACATTCTTGAATGCTCCTCGGCTCTTTTTTTGCACTGGCTTCCCACAAAGATTGCACATAAAACCAGGGTGACTCACAGCATCCTTCTATGTCAAACAATTCTCCGAAAAGGCTGTGCTGGAGTCATTTGATGCCGTGTTTGCTAGCGCCCTGGAGGCCTCCAGGCAATCCCCAAGTCAGCTGAGTTCATGTTACCAGAGATAAGTAGTTGGCACTCAGACTGCATGCCTGCACAACTTTGACTTTTTTTTAGTCATAAAGTCATTTTCCAATTTATTTGGAAATCACATATTGCTCACCAAATATAGGAAATGGATCACATTGCAGTCAATATTCTCCAGGTGCCCTATGGTCAGGTCTGATTGGTGACTCATTCAGAAGCTCCTTTTGGCTTTGGTTCTTCTAGCTGAGCTATTTGCAACCAGCAGTGTTGGTGTTTTGCAGATAACCATATTACAAAAGTGAGTAAACACTAATTATTTACAGGATAGATAATTGCTCAGAGGAGCAATGATCAGCAGGTTTCCTCATCTTCCCATTTTCTTCTTCTGTCTCCTCAAAATTTGGATTTTTGCCTTCTGGAAGCAACTTTCTCAGAGTTAAAAAGTGGAAAACTTTTTAACTCTGAGGGTCAAGGAAGAAACAGTTTCTGAACAGCACCTTCAGGGAAGTCTGTTTTCAAAACTTTGAGGACTATCTTAAAGTTGGAACTGTGCAGAGTGAATTTTTTACTTTTTTTACCTTGGATCCAAGTTTACACAGCTCCCTTCATGTTTTTAGAAAGTATTGCTTCAAAGGAGGTCTGAAACTCCCTTTTAGATGACGGATTGGGGTTCTCCAAAGCATAGATCTCCAGCAGGACCACTGAAAAAGGCAGTGAACTAACTATCTGAATAAGAAGCCTTTATTTGCTCAGGTCCTGTTAATCCCAGCCCGCTCTCAAATGATGAGCAGGGTGTCTGCTGGAGGAAGCTGTGGTGCTCCACACGCAGTTGGCCTCCCTGCATTTTCACGGCATGATCAAGCGGCTTTTTCTGTGGGCCCCAAGGACTGTAGCTATGCCTCAGCGTGAGAGAGCAGAACAAGATCCTCCAAGGGAATGTACTTGTCAGTTCCCTCCAGGATGGGAGATGAAGTTATGCTCTCCAGGACATGTCCACACAAGGGGGCTGGAGTGCACAAATGGAATGGCACAGAAATACACTGGTGACCACTGTATGTGCTGGCACAGCCACCAGACAGGAAAGACCAGTGTGCAACTGGATATATTTGGCTTGGAATACACATAATACATAGGATTTAATGATCAGTCTATACTCTTCCTTGAATCTAAACAGACACCAGCAAAGGTTAAAACTTTTCTCTCTTTTGCAAAGAGGATTTTTACTTTTCTGGAATCACAGCCTTCCACCTGTTGAGCTCAAATTTCTGAGTCTAAAATGCTCTTCTAAGTCCCACCTTCAGTTTTCAGATACCCTCCTAAGAATTGTCTCTCTGTATGACCACCCTAACTTCCAGTGAAATTTTAATAGGCTGCTGCACAAAATGTGAATTCCAAGATTATAAAGCTTCTCTTGTTACCAGTAAAAAAAATTCAGAGATAGAAGATTCATGGTTTCATTGCAACTTTTACATAGAATGAATTTAAGCAATAACTTTGGAGCTTCAGTTTCATTTAAACATTAGTGAATGCTCGCTCAGTTGTCAATAGCAAGAGAGAGTTCATCTGGATAGCTTAACTTCATCTCCCATCCTGTCCTAGGGATGGAATAGGAACTCACAGCAGGAACACCTCTTCAGGCTTGGAATCTGCTCAGTACTGGAACAGCTCAGGACATAGTAACACTGGAAAAGGGAAAAAAAAAATTATAGGCAGATTGCTCTACTGGAATAGCTACTGCCTGAAACCCCAGCCATTGTTTTGGAGCCACTTTATGTTACTGCCTGTAATGTCAGTAAAGACAGCTCAACAGCTGGTGAAATCCTCCATCATGTTGGATTTCCACGTTTCTTATGGTGATACCAAGTGAGAATTCAAAGAGAAAGTCAATTGACCTGTTATTATACTGGTATAAAATATGAATGTTATCTTTCTAGTGCACCCAAAATAATCCTTATGTTTGAAAACGAGTTACTGTATATGACCATGCTCAAGGGCAGCCCTGAGAGTGCATGAGATAGAATGAAAAAGCCATCATGCATCTCCTCTTCCCATTAAGGAGACTGAATTCTGTTCTGAGCCAGAACAGCTTGCATAGAACATAAGTCCAAATTATGGAAGTTATTTTGATAATGAAGTTGTGTCTAGGCAGGCTTTGAGAATGCCCATGTCAGATATGTAAGGACTCTGGAGAACTTTTGCATCTGTTAATACTAGAAATTTTGAGTCTACTGTCCTTGTGCTCATTAAAATGAGGCCAGTATAATAGGCTAGCAGTATTTCACAATAAGCAAAATTGTTTTATAAGCATGAACACAATTCTTTGGTCTCCTTTTGTCTATAAATAGCCATATTTTGCATCCTGCTTTTCACTCTTAAAAAACCAAACAGACAAACCAACAAACAGCCTTCTCCCTCCCCCCAACCAGCCAAGCCCCAAAGCATCAATGGAGAACAAAGAAGCTCATCTGTGCCAGCTAACCAGCTAGTTTGGTGTAGCATAAGGTGCAGGAAAGGAATGAATGTGACTTGTTGTGACTGATTAAGAGGGGCAAAGAAGGAGCATGGGGAACAATGAATGCATGCTGTGTGGAGTGTGCATAGTCCTGGAAAGTAAGAGAGTGAAATGCTGCTGAAATATTGATAGGGTGGATAGGATCTGGAATGATTGACGGCATGTGTGTGTGTCTTGGCAAGTTTAATTGGATTTGTTGGGGTAGAGGGTGGAAGAATGTGGTGCATTTCCTTTTATGGGTTTCTTTCTTTCAGTCACTTCTTTTCTTTCCTATAGAATTGACATTCAATGCATATACTTTTCATTGTCTGCATAGAAAACCTGGTCTTTATTCCCCTAAATTTTAAGGTTGAGGGAACTGCGTAGTGCAGATGAAAAGAGATGTAAAACAGCTTTCATTGCTTTCTATTTACTACTTGTCTTCACTCTTCAATGAGCAGTCATGCCTGTGAGACTGGTGACTTGCAGGGGAAAGAAAATAAAGAGTATGTAATTGAATGGTGGCTAAATGAATTTCAGTATTATGATGCCCATCATAACAGGAATTCTTCCATTAGAACTTCTTTCTATGCTCTACTGAGTATTACTGTGTTTTTCTTTTTGGCTTATCATCAGTAACCAGATTCCTATCATCCTGCCACAAGATGGGAAATTGGGGCTCTATGCCCGAAGGTCTTAGCGAGTTATGAAGTCTGGATCCCTCAAAATGCTGTGCCCCAGTGCCCATTCAGCCTTCCAACTTCTGCTGAAACAAGTAGGTGTCTGTGGAGAGCAACCTCAGTTCCTTTGATGGTCAAAGCCTAGATTTCCAACAAATTTCCAGACACTGTATATGGGCTTTCTCTGCAAGGCTGTCTTTTAGCCTTCTTTTCTCGTGCCTTTCTGCAGCACGATTATACTGTGCTTTCAAGCAGAACTGTCGAACCCTCTGTTCTGTCCCCAGCTGTGACTTCCCATTCTGGTATAAGTCAGTAGATCCTCTGATGTCAAAACTAGAGAGTAAAAAACCTATCTTGATTGCCAATATTTGTAAAGTTGGGGGTTTTATGGGTTTTTGTTTGCTTTATGTTGTTTACAGGGCTTTTTTTTGTTTTGGTTTGGGTTTTTTTTGTCATGGATTTTGATGTTGTAGGTCAGAAAGCTGATGGTGAGGATAACAGCTTTCAAGGTGTTTCCAAGTGAGAACATCAATTGCTGCTGCAGGGCTCAATGGGAGAGAAGCCTGGTGTGAGTGAAGGAGCTGTGAATCCAGGAAGCTTCCCTTGTGTGGTGAAGATGAACAACTACTGATAAAGGACACTGCATCAAAAGGTACAAATTTTCACTTTTTCCTATTCTGAGTTCAGAATGACTCATTAGCCAAAGACTTGGTAATCCTTTGCAAACTTGTCATCTTTCCAAGCCTTTGGGCATGTACTTCAGGACTTTTGTTTCTTCCCTTCTTTCTGCTTCTCTCTGCCCTATGAACAAGCTTAACAGTCTGTGAAAACCAGTGGGTTGGTAGCTGTAAGGAGGGAGGACTTAATGACATGTTCAGTCATCTCTGAAGAGATGAAGCCAAACATGTGTCTGGTAGCAGGATATTTTTGGAGCTGTTTGTCTATTTTCAAATAACAAGTTTAATGTAATAATGTCATTACACAGCTCTAAATTCAAGGATGTGTTTTCACTGGAACACAATAGAAGCTAAGCTATCAGTCAGATAGCTCATTTTCATTGCAGTAACAGCCAGTTTCACTTGCAGAAGTATTTCTGAATTTTGTGCTTTTAGTTACTTAAGGCTGCTTTTGGTGTGAGATAAATGTCTTGCTGAGAACAATGAAAGACTTCTGGGGAAAAAAGAGGCAAAGTATAGGAGAACAGTCTGCTTGTTTGTTTGATCTGATTTGTTTTTATTAGTGTGTAAGCTAAATTCAATTTCTGAGTAAAATTGTTGATGCATGAAACCACGCATCATTTTTCTGCTCTGGATGTTGTACTTCTTTTCTTATGAAAAACCTGCATTTCAGGGAAAAAACCCAAACAGCAGAGATATCATTCATGAAGAGTCAACCAATGTCTTTATTGCTTCACTAATCAACAAACATCTATCTCTGCTTGCTGCAAATTTGCTCCCATTGCACCAAATGTTAACTCTTTATTCTTAGCACCCTCTGCTGTGGACAGCTATAACAACATCATATTGAATTATTCCTGGTTTATACCTTGTGTACTTCTTTTGTACCAAAGGGTTTACAAATGTAATAAAACTTGTGTCAATGGAACTGCATGAATATGATATGAAAAATGTATCCTTTTTCTTGTGTATTCTTTGAATACAAACAAAAGGTTCTAAATTGTTGTAGATTAGAGAAACCAAACCATAATTTTAACCCTTGCAAAAGAGAAGTGTAGGCAGGCACTTGCTTCAATCTGGAGATTAGCTCCAGGTTGGTGAGTCCACAAGAAAAAGCCTATATTTGCCATATGCACTAATCATATCACATCCACCTCTGATGATACCACTTCTAAAATGTCAAAATAGACAAGAAGTGAAGAGTGAGTGTAACATATCTGGGGTGCATGGGCACAGTATCACCAGCTGGACAAAAGAGGTGACTGTCCCACTCTGCATTGATGCAGCCTCATCTTGAGTCCTGAGGGCATCACAATACTAAAAGAAGCACTATTAAACTATTAGAAAGCATCCAAAGGAGGGCCACAGGATGGTCAAGTATCTGGAGGTGAAGCTGACTGCAAAGTGGCTGAGAGCACTGGGTCTGTTCAGCCTGGACAAGAGGAGATGAAGGGCAGACCTCACTGCAGTTACAGCTTCCTCTGAGGGGAAGAGGAGACAGGCACTGATCTCTTCACTCTGGTGAGCACTGACTGGATTTGAGGGAATGGCCTGAAGCTGAGGCAGGGGAGGTTTTGGTTTGATATTAGTAAAAGGTTCTCCACCAGAGGGTGGTTGGGCACTGGAACAGCTCCCCCGGGAAGTGGTCACAGCACCAGCCTGACAGGGTTCAAGCAGTGTTTGGACAATGCTCTCAGGCACATGGTGTGACTCTTGGGGTGTTCTGTGCAGGGCCAGGAGTTGGACTTGATTTTCCTAATGGGTCTCTTATGATATCATGATATCATATGATATCATGATAATTTTATAATAAAAACATTGCAGGGATTATACTTTAAAATCAAGCTTTGTTATTGTATCTTTCCAGTAACCACTTCAATTTTTTTTTTAATCTCAGTGACAGGGGAGGATTATGTTTAATTTTAGCAGAGGTACAGTCTGAAAATGGAAGGAGGAAAGTCTTTCAAGAGGTAAATTAAGAGCGACAAATTCTTTTGCATTTGATTACAGGCAGAAAATCTCTTTTTCCTCCTTAATGAAGTGAATTGCACCCTAGATCCTCAGTTGGAAACACTGCTTCTAGTGAACCTTTCTTCTTTCTTCTCCTTCGTCTCACATTTTGAACCTTCCTCCAGCTCTTGTCAGGCTTGGAGGCCAATCTGATGGCTTTCCCAGAAGGGTGCTTTTGAAAAATGCAGTAATTTCAGAGTAGACATAAGCAGTTCTCTGTACTTTCAGTGTTTTCCTTTACATGATTAAGTATTTGATATCAACCCTCCCTTCATATTTTCTGTTTTCTAGAAAGCAGCATGTGTAACAGCAGTAAGAGTAAGAATCTGTCTTACCCTTCTCACTCCTCCAACTCCATCTGCTGATCACTCATATGAGAACTCTAACATCAGAGCTGCTTCTGAGCATTATTGAAGATGTGGAACAGTGAAATCTTTTTTGTCAAGCCTCCAAGAGCAAATAGCAGCAGAGATGAGATTTTGAATATGTTGGTAATAATGCTCTATTGATCTCAAAACACTTTACAAACATGAACTAATTAAGCTTTAAAACAACAAAGAAAGTTTGCATTAACGACACCCATTTAGCAAATGAAGAAGTGGAGGTAAACAAAGGGTGAAATGACGAGAGTCAAGTGGTGAGTGAAGGTCAGAGGAAGGTCTCCTGTTTTCTATTTGTTCTGCTTTTATGTGATCTCATTGAGAAAATTTTTGCAGTGGAGCTTGCAGCCATTTTAGTTTGAAATGTTTGGACATTTTATCACAATCTTGAGCTTTTCTTACAAGAATCAAGGTAATATAAAAGCTCATAAAAGTAATGAACATTTTTAGGCTCTCAGGTCCAGCTTTGATTTTTAAGAGGCAATTTCTTATAGCAGAATGAGGCCAGCAGTGGTTGTGGGCTGTTCTGTGTTGTGAGCCTTTTTTTCTCATTTGTGTTTTTCTGGTGGTGCTAGATTGACAGAAAAGTGCCTTAAGCTTCAAAATGGGAGCCCCTTCATGTGGGCTTGACACTGATGTCATGCATCTATCCCACCCTTGCTACAGGAGGACTAAAGCCTTCTCAAGGGATTGCTCTGCTCTGGTGATCTCAGCCAATCTGGGAGCCTCAGGGGCTGTTACAGAGTTAGAGGCAGTGGAGCAACCCTGGATTAAAATCAGTGTTTAAAAGTGGAGGATCAGGCACACAGTAAGTGAATCATGCAGACCAGTTCTAGCCCAAACAGAGGATGATGGCTTAGAACAGGTTCCTTGGAGATATTAGGTTATCCTTGGAAAAAGGAGGTCTCAAAGCCAAGCCTTATACTTTCTTAATGGGTTCCGTTAGGAAGAAATAAAAGGAACTGGAAAAAAAGACATGTAGCTTAAAAGGGAACAGCGTCGGCACAGTCTAAAATTTGTTCCATTTTTCAATAAAAGAAGTCAATGCTGCCTTGAAATTCATGTCCCTTCAAAGTTCAAGGAGGCCTGTATTGTTGGCCTGCTCAGTCAGAACGCTCCAGCCACTTATTGTATGTGGAATGCACTCCAGGGACTGACTGAAAAAATATGATTTAGTGAAAGCTTGTACCCAAAACACATCATTGGCCTCTGATCTCTGAACATTTAAATATTTCAAGCTTACAAGCGGACGCTGTCACGAGGACAGACCCTGATCCCTAGCTGATTCTAGAACATCTGTTGAGGCATTTACCAAGTTAATAGATTAGCTATGAGAATCAGGCAGGTGTTTTTCACCAAAGCCAGAAAACATCAAAATCAGATTGCCCTCCAAGTCTTTCAGCACAGGCAATCGAGTTAGAATGACTCATAGAGTCTAACAGATAATAAAACACACATAACATTTGCTTTAAGGTACAGGTGGGGATATTTTGTACTGCACTTAGGAGAAAGAAAAACTAACTCTATTTGGGAATAGAGTAATTGAATACAGATGGGAGGAGGCAAATGAAAGAATTTAGCAAATATCTCAGTGGAATAGCTAATGGGAATGAGACAGAATAGGAAATTAAAAATTATTCGAAGCAGATGGACCATTCTTTGAGTTTTTTAAAATTTATTAGGGCTGCGAAAAAAATGTGTCTGTTTATTTTCCACGGCCATGAAATTAATGACTTGGTGAGTTGTGCTTGTGCAATTTTATGACTGCCATGTCATTTGTCATAATTTGGGTTCTGTTTGATATGGATTTATGAATATTTCCTCCCCCCAGCATGATTTATGGGTGTTGGTCATATGTGAATTAGACTGTCACCTTTAGTATGAAAAAGTACAAATGACAGATTATAAAAAAAATGCTCAAGTCCTTAGTGCTGGAAAGCAGAGTTCACAATTCCCTGCTCTGCTTCTTCATTGGAAGTTTTTGTTTGGAGCTACGATTAAATGTTTGGACTTGAGTCAAGCATATGGAAACATTGAGAGGGCTTGAATAGATCTGAACTCATCTGAACTTCACCTGTGAAACTCAGCTTGAGTCATCCTTTCCCTGTATTATGCATTGGAAAAAGAAAAGAATCTGTATGCTACTTGCTGTAGGAACAACTGATTTACTGTACCAGAGCAGCAAGTTGGCCTTGAAAATTTGCTGTCCTGCTTCCAGTAGTGGCTAGCTCTGGGTGAAGCTTCCATGAAAAGTGGAAATAATCTTACACAGTATGTTCAGTTATGCAGCACTGCATAGTTGAAGGAGTGAAGTTAAAGGACATATGAAACAGGCTGGATTCCTGTAGTAATAATAGTATTCTAGGTTTAGATCCAAAGCACTAACTTTTATACTAGCTGTTATCACTTCCATGAGAACTACTACTCTTTGCTATTTGTTTTGCCATGTGTAGCATGCACCAATTTAGGACAGAAGGAGAAGTACAGTTGCTCCTGGATTTGAGCCACCTGACTTCAAGCATAAAACTGTGGCACCTAAGTTAGTACCTAATCACCCAAGGCTTCCCCCATTGATGCTGGAAAGTGATATGCAGCTCCAGAGGCTAATTCAGCCCACGTGTCTTCATCCATTGACTGTGCAGGCAGAGAAAAACAGTACCCCTTCCTCATTTAGCTCCCCACTTTGGTCTAGAAATTCATGTGGGAGGAATTAGAGCCCAGCATGGGACACAGCTTTTAAAAACAAGACACAATACACCTTACATGTCAACAATGCATTGCCAAGCATCTTGCATTCTGAGCTAGCAAATGTTTCCTTTATGGGGGATACAACTTATGGGGGACACGTAAGGTGTATTGTTTCTTGCTTTTAAAGCTGTATCCCATGCTGGTTCCTTCTACAGTTCTGAGATAACTGTATGCTAAAGGCAGTTTACTGAGGCCCAGACAGCATTGCTTTTCCAGTGGGAGCTGATAATTCTTACTGAGTATCTCTGCACTTGTGGAGAAAGGATGGTTACTTTACAAGGAGCCACCAGGGCGGTCTTGGCTTGTCTTGCTAGCCCTTATTACCTCTAAGGCTAATTGAGTTCTTCTTTTTTTTCTTGTTTTTTAGAATAGTTAGTCAAGCAAGAGCCTGCATTAGCAGGTCGTGTCTTCTGTTGTGATGGTAGCTGAGATGCTTCACCGTGGTGATATGCAGCTGCACAGAACAGGACTAACTTGTAAAAATAAACCTGGATCACTTGTATTCAAATAAACAGTAAAGTCCATTAATCTTAGAATCATACAATCATTCAGGTTGGAAAATTTAAGGTAATTGAGTCCACCACTGTTACTTTGCTGACTCATCAAGAAATCTGAACAACTTTTGGAGAAAGCTTGGCTCATCAACTGTGGTACATTGATGTATCAGAAATATTCTGTTTGCTTTGACTGATGAAACTTGTATTCATCTAGCACATCTAATTAACCTATTCCCAAGCTCCAAAGCTACTTTCACAGTGTTAAAGTAGCTGTTCTTTAAGTTGCAAAGTGCAAATTTTTCAGAAGAAAGAAAACTGAAAAATTTCAGTTTCAGTCAAGTAAAATATTTTGCCTAAATGAAAATAAAATGCACTGCTTAGGATTTACCTATATTTAATAAGTTTTTTCCTTACTTGAAAAATGCTTCTGAACAAGCTCCTTTTGAATATTTTTTCAGAAATAGTTTTTTACAATTACCAGAAGTCAATAATTTTAGTAGTTTTCCAATATTTCTGGGGTTTTTTTCCCTCTATGGAAATGAGGAAAATGAAGCGAATTTGCAGAACCTTTTGTTTCAACAAGTCTGCATTTATGCCCTCCATTTTTTTTGTCAAAGCATTGAGTCTAGATTATTTCTCTTAGTTACTTTTCTATTTTTTCACTTACTGGATGGATTGTCTTCTAAATTTTGCATAGTGTTTTGCCATATTTTGAAGTCAGTGAACTAAATACAAAATCCTTTTCTGTAAAAATGGTTATACTAGATGTGGAGTGGAGAAAGGAGAATATGAGCTGTTGGATAACAGTAGTGTTCTCACTGAGCTTAGATTAGAGCTGTTTTGTCAGTATCTGGCACTTAAAAGGCCAACCTGCTCCTATCCTGTTACCATAAAGAAATTTGCCAGGAAGGCAGGTGTCTAACTATACAGGCAATCAGATTACAGAGCAAAGTAATCATGATTTCTGATTTTCAGCATAGGTTGCCACATTAGCACATGTACTTTGGAAGAGAGGGAGAAGTAATCAGAGCAAGATAAGGACAAGGGTGGAGATCATTTGAACCAGTACAGTTATAATAGGGTAGTAAATTTTATGTAGCTTTTATTAAACCATTTTGTTTCTTTCATACTAAAAACAGGGTAAAGCTATCTGAAAATGAGAAAATTCCTGAGTTTGCTTTCATTGTTTTTAAGAGTTACTGCAAAGTAGCAGTGTGTTTCTTGGGAGGCACCATTTGCACACACATGTCTGCAACTCTGAGCGAGTCACAGCTGCAGAGTTTCTTTAAGGCATGCATGCTTGGCTTTGACATGCTGAGATTTATGGTGAGATTTAAGTTCTTGTACCAATGGTGACGTTTCCTGAATAGTTTTCATCCAGATGGTCTCCGAGAGGATAAGGTTTAACAAGATTTATTCACTGAGAGGAGGCAATGTGAATTAAAATTACAAGGGGTACTGTATATACACTAATTCTTTGCCATTCACTGCCTCATGAAATGTAGAAAATCCTTGCTCTTCGTTCCCCCCAAACGAAGTTAAATGGAGTTGCTTCTTTCAACATACTGTTCTACTCTGAGCAGATTAGGGCTCTGGCAAACAAGTGCTATTAATTTTGGTGGGGTGGAGGAAAGGGTTACTGCCCTTAATGTCTACCCTGCCACTTTGCCTCAGACTTCCACCTTCCTAGTGGAGGCAGCAGATGTAAGCAAGTGCCAGTTTATCAACTGTTACAGTTTGCAGACCATTGGCAGTTAAAATTAATGTGCTGGCACAGAGCTCTGTGGATGAGGGTTGGACCATATCGCTTTCTGATGGCTCTGTTTCAGCTTCTGGTGGGGGACTGCTGCAGACAGCTGGGAGAGGTAACCTCTTGAGCCATTATCACTAAATCCAGCACAACCTCTCTGAGTGAGCTCCAAGCCTTCAGCCTTTGAGAGCTGTTAGGGCTACCCACACTGTTGGGGTCCTGAGGCTGTATCTTCAATGGGTTACTTAAAATCAGTGGAGCACCAACAGTTGGTGCAGGCTGAGTATCTAGGCATGTTAATTCAGATTATGATTGCTGAAACTAGATTTTCTGGAAAATTATACATATTAAAACCAGAAGTATTGATGTCATTTCATACTAAAACCTTGTCAGTTTTTATAAGGCTATTGACTCACAGTGAAGCAGTTAAGGCCATGCTTAACTGCTGCAAGGTAAGTATCTTCATCAAAGAAAACTAGCAGATATTGATGCTGTACTTAAAGCTAAACAGTTTGTAAGCATTTTGTTGGACAGAGTCGCTTTTATTGTTTTCCAGGTTTTTCTATTTAAAATATTCTTCTTAAAAAAAAAAAAAAAGAAGCTGAGTTGAGGTGTTAGAGGGCAGTATCTTTTATCCATTTGCCATTTTCCTGACTTGCAGGCTGAGTTGTGTCCCCATATTTAAAAGTATTGGAAGTATCTTAAGTGTTAACAATTTAGCTTCTTTAGCAGGATTGAGACATTTTAGTTTGAATGTCTTAATATCAAACCAAAACTCAAGTGACAGAAGGCAAGTTCATCCTAGAGGGGCATTTGTAGGAAAATAGAATGTCCTGCTTGATAAGAAGAAAACCAAATTGACAGCATATTGCCTTTACCACTTTGAACATGTTCAAGGTTGGGGTTTTTTTTAATTATTTTGCTTTCCTCTCTCATATTATTTGCAGAAATACTTTTCATTCATTGCCTGTTGCCAGTTGAGCTCTAACATAAGATCTTCACAATCAGCAATTGTTCTTGAGTCCTTCAATGTCTGAGTTGTCAATTTGTGAATCTTTTGTTTTTGAAGGGTAACTACTCAGTGTTTCATGAAGCTGTCTTCATATGAAGTGCACTTCCAATTGTTTCAATTTCAGAAGTTGCAAGTACAGGTACTGAAAAATCACCAATTGCTTTTGTAATAATGGGCTGGCGAACAACACATTTTTAAAACAATGGGAAAATAAGGGAGAAAACTTTGTGATTGTTCTTTATTTGTAAGAATGGACATGAGTAAAATGTAAAGGAGTTAGTAATTATAATGAAATAGGCCTCACTGTATTGTAGCAAGTTAAAAATGTGCCTCTTGCGGCAGAGCTTGCATTAATACTGTTTGAGAGAAGTAGCATCAATGCACTGTAATAGACTTTTATTAATAGGCCAGAACAGTCATCAGTCTCTGGGTTGGTGTGATAGCTGAATACAGTGAACATGAGCATCTTGACAAGCAAGTAGCAAAATCTATCAATCACTTTCAGCATGAAGATGCTGTTATAATTAGGTTTACACTGGTAATAAAATATGGAGAAATAAAGTGTTCAAAGCCATGGAAAATGTAGGGTCCATAGTGAATATCCTATAAAATATAAAAGAGGGCATCACCATAAATTCATCCAGCTGTGTAGACTGAGATCATTATTCTCTTGACCCATCTTGCTATTTTTAGAATAAAATTCATGCATTTTTCAATCAGCACTGTTCAATGGTAAAATCACTCCAAGGCTTAAAGCCTATGTTGGATTATTTTCTTGCTGTGCACATGTGCAAGGATGTTCAGTCTCCTTCCTGTTGATGGTGCTGATGCCCTCAGCACAGAAGTGTGGTGGCTTGTTTTAGTTTGTGCTAGTCACTTTTTCTTTCCAGTATTGGACAGATATAGATTGGGGGTGTGCTCTGCTTCCATTTATGCTGCTCTGTGTGGGTGGTTGGCTCCATTAATTTCAGTGGAATTACTCTAAATTCATGGTTTGAGGAACAACAAACTTCCTGGCCTAGTGGCTTCTGGTACTAATAAGTCTCCTAGACTGAGAAATTATATTTCATATGACTTCTGGGTTAAAAAAGGTCCTGATTTTTTTCCCTTCTAGGTATTGTCACAGGCAGGACAAGCCTTTTCTAGTGGCAATTCCTTGCATTTACATCAAGTTCCAATCTTTGTAATTGCAGGTTAATTTATACTTTAGCATGAGGAACAATGTGGCCTAGCCTGAGTCACTAACCTGCCCCACCCTAGATGGCGCTTGATTTTTTTTTTTATTGTTTTAAGAAAATTAATAAATTCAGTTCATGAAAAAATGGTAGTATGTCAGCCCACTAAACTGATGTCTTTGTGCTCGACTGTGGCACAGCCCTGCTCAGGCAGCAGCAGAGAAGGCTTCTCCTCCCAATGTGCCTCCACCCTGGCCTGTAGTGGGGGAGAGGTAACTCTGCTTCCTATGCTTCATTTAATTCTTGGCACTGTCTGCTGAGAATGGCAACGGAGTTGCCAGTTGTGGCATGCAGGTTTATTGCTGGGAATTGAGCCAGAGCCACCAATCCATTTTGCACAGACAGTGAACAGCAATGGTAAATACTTCTTGTTCATTACCAACCTAAGTTGGAGTTGAACTGAAGACTTGGAGGTGAAAGACTGTCTTCCATTCCTTAATCCCCTTAACATTTCAGTGTGCCTCATAAAATTTTCTAAAACCAGATGTAAACCTTGTGTATAAAATGAAATCCAGAGGAGAAAAGAAAATCCAGAGTGAAGACTGAGACTGTTTTCTTCTTCAGCAAGCTTCTTTGCTAGTAATGACCCTGGAAAATTGTTCCCTGATTATTCTCTTGAGAGATTACTCTAATTTCTTGCCGCTGTAGATGGCCATATGATCAATTGTCATCAGTTACTGCCTGATGATGGGTCATTACTTACCGGTGCATACTTGGGGGAAAAACACATGCGACTTCCATTAGGAGGCAGAGTCCACCTACGTCAAACATGAAGCATACACTAAGTCCTTATTAATAACATTTCAAGACTGTCCTCCTAAAATTCCTAGCACAGAAGCTGCCTTCATAGTGGAAGAACTGAAACTATGAAAGATTTGCAGCTTACAGCCAGGCAAATGAGTATTCCCCTAAGAAAAATATCTGATTTTCAGCTGAGCATTTCAATAACAGATCCGTTTTACTGAGAAAGAAAATTAAAGCTCATACTCAGTGCTCTTTGCTTCAGGATTTCCTAGCTAAATTAATTAATTTAATTTAATTAAAGTGCAGCCAGTATAAATATTTCCTTCTTGTTCCATTTCAAAGTTAAGAATGCATGTATGGAAAATGCTGCATCTCCTGAGTGCTGTATTGGCCAGGAAGTTTGAATATCGTCAAGAATATGGAGATGTTTTCAGTGAAATTTTAAAATGTGTTACTTTCATATTTTCTAAACTTCCTAGTAGAAATCAAAATCCAACAGACCTTCAGCTGAGTGAACTACTGAGAACTGAACAATGTAAAGCAAGCACAGTCCTACTGTGCTGAGTGGCCTTTTGAATGGATTCTGCAAGGGCAACCTCTTTCCTCTAAGGGTGAAGACGGGTTCTAGCTAGATCATAGGGATTTTCATTTAGGCTTTCAAAGTGAAATCTAGTAGATCAAGAGGAAGAAATTTAAAAAAAGGTGAAATTGGAAGAAACAGTTCGTTTTGGTCCTAGTAAACAGAAAGCATTGAAATATGGAGAGAAAGGTTTGGCTGAGATTTGGCCTCATCTAGTCATGTTGCTGCGTGTACCCATCTGGCACTGAATGACACTGGGTCTGGTGCATGGTCTTGTAAATTATTAGACATGCAAGTAAGTGTTTTGTGAGTAGGATTGGTTTTCATGTGTCCCCCCACTTCCCCAAAGTCCCATGTCTGTGTGGAAGACCTCTTAAGAAGAAGCCTTAAAAGAAGCAAAGAAAAAAAAAGAAGGCTCATCCTCTGACTCGTGCTTCTTGGTATCATTTCTGCAAACTGCCACTAAAGGCACTGGTGAGTAATCACAAGCACAGATTTTTATCCATGAAGAAACCAAGGACTATGCAAAAATGTACAGGTTACTGGAATAACTTTAGTATAAAGTTATTTGAAATGACTAGCAGACTACTTAGTTTTAGCCACCTCAAAGTCAGTTTTGACATTCTGTTGGCATGGAAGGGTGTGTTCAGCTCAGCCCTCATCCTCATGGATGCAGGTGATACTGTGATTCAGTGTGGAGAGAAGGCTGCAGTTCAGAAGCTTTAAATTGACTAGCTTGGGTTGACTTCAGTTGCTGAGCTGTGACAGTCTGAGTTCTTACCTAAGACTCTGCTGGGGCCTGCGCTGCTCTCAGGATTTGAGCTAGCTGGTTTAAGCTACTTGGACTATGTCCCCACCTCTGGATTACAAGGGAGTTATTGCAGTGAATCAAAACTGCAAGCATTTTGCTTGAAGCATTTATCAGCTCTGGGCTTTCTCATCATGAATTGGCCTTGGATGGTTACTTGTAATATGCTGTTTAACACTGGAATGTACATTCTGAGGAAGGATCTCTTTGGAAAATACATGTCTTTTGGGAAATGGTCTCTACACCTTCCAGCTTCCATGCCCTGTGCTCACTCATCTATATTTATTATTTTGCTTGGGTTTAGATGGGGAATTTTACAAAGGAAGTTTGAGCCACAATCCCAGTGAAATTTAGGGAGGACTCAGTGCCCCCTTAAATTATGTTATAAAACTGTAGGTAAAAGTTTGCTTTAGGGCTATGTAGATGCCAGGTGGAATTACCAAGGGTTCCTAAGGTGGTCAAAGGCCTGATGTCCACTGAAAGACAAGTAGGATTTAGGATCTTCTCTGAATCCTCCAGTCATTATGTTATTTCTTCAGACACTGAAGCGTGTTTCTAAATTTGTCCCCAAGCTTACCCACCCCATTGCCCCGTGATAACTGAAGCAGGACTGCAGTTGCCATCGCACATTCCTCTCTGGCACCATCTAGTGATTCCAGAACTACTCTTCCAACCACTGCTCTTTCCCACTGCTGAACAAGATGTGCTCTCTTTTGGCAATAGCTTAAAATTTAGATCAGTGCAGATGTCGCTCTCATGAAAAGAACTCACCTTAGAGCAATGGCTGCAAAGCCTTCTGGGAGAGACCTTTGTAGTATGGCTCTTGTACTAACAGTTTAGATTCGTAATTCAAGGTGCAAAACTGCCAAAGCACATAAAAAATAAAGTGAAGATCTTGTTATAGATATTTTGTTACATTAAGAATCAGGAATGGGTACGTGTGTGTCTGTTTTAAGACTGTCATAGTCTTTGAGCATCTTTTCTAGTCCTAATAAAATGGCTGAGAATGAAATGAGCATACTTAAATTATAGAATGATTCAGGGCATCATGTTGTTAATAATGTAGAGAAATGAGATATAAAAGCTTTTACTCAAGCATACCCTAAAGCAAATTTAAGTAGAGCACACAGCTATGATGCTGATTGTTTTCACAGGTGTTGGCACCATATGAATTAAATGAAGAAAAAAATGGTGAAACATTTATGACTCATTAGAATTATGTGGTTTTTTTATCCTGTCCTAACAACTGAAAAAAGGTGTAATTTACCTTTGCAGCCAAATGGCGTGAAGTAACATTATACTTTACCGACATGAAAAGAGGAGACTTCCAGATGACTACTATTCTGAACTTCTCTAGTTCTCAAATCCTGGATTTTCAATTTCTCATGTGGACTTTTGAGAGCTAATGTTATTGCCCCATTAAAACAAAAAAAAAAAATGTTAAAAAGGAATATGCTAACTTAAAGTCTAAGAACATACGATTCCAAGGAACTAAGGGCCATTTGCTGGAAGCAGCACCTTTACAGTCAGAATAGTTTTCCTTTTCATCAACAATACACATGATAGATCCAATGAGACCCATATCCATGTTTGGTTTGTTTGGTTTGGTTTGTTGTTTTTTTTAAATAAATTCTGTATCCTCCTTTTCCTTAATTTTTTTTAATCAGAATTGTTTTGTTGTAGAGCTTTTGTAGTTTGTTGTACAGCTTAAATATTTACATGAAGGAGGTATCCTGACAGGCTGATCTATAGCAGGAAAGCAACAAATAAACAAATCCATGTCTTCAGTATTTTAGATCCTAGTTTCCTGAGCTCCCAAGTGTTTATTTTTCCTATTGTAAAAACCTGCATTGAAATGCATTTAAAATGGAGTTCACATGGCAGCTTTCAGGCAACATCTAATGTTTTAACAAAGCCATAATAGTAACCTCAGCTTCCCATACACTGTGTAGTTGGCTGAAAAAGAAAGCAGCTGATTTATCAGAGCCTCCATGCTGTACATGAGTCTTCAGAAAAAGAACATGTCGTACTTTGCAACTGAGACGTTTTGCAAACACCTAATAAACCAGAAAAAGAAAGTTTTATTGGGCTTTATGAGCACATTTTTCTCCTCTCACCAGCACACCAATCCCAGTTTGTAATCCTACTTTCATTTATTTCATTCTCCCTTGAAATTTCTCATAGCACAAACTCGCTCAGTTTTGGCTGCCTAATTTACATCTCATGGCCTACAGTATCTCTTTAGGTGGTGAACTATTAAAAATACATTAGCCTGGTGTGGATGATAATGGGCCAAATGCTGCTGGTTTTGAAGGCAATCTGGGAAGCCTCATGCTCTCTTTCGTTCTTGATAGCTGTGCAAGCAAGTTGTTTGTTTTTTCTATCTTTGGACTTTCGAAGTTCTAGCAGCAGATGTAGGCAAGATTATTGTTCTTCTGAAAGTCTGAATTGAGAAAAGCACTTTTCTTCCCTTCCAAGCTTGCTCTAATCTTTAATATTACCCTTATTTCTGTTCTGCCAGAACTGTGTCCTATTAGCATGCAAAAATGTTACACATAACTTTGGCTTGCTTACAGAAGATGATCCAATCACTAACATTTGCCTTCTGTAGCTGAATGCTGAAAGAGAAAATAATCCACATTTGAAATGTGAGACTTTGCTGCTGTCAGTTTCTGGAGCTGATTATTAGGACTGTGATTTTTATCTACTCACTTGTACAGTAATTAAAAGCAATTCCCTCATCAGTTATCATCCTGCAAAGCCAGCTTTTAAGAAGTGTTTGATGTACAGTTTATTAACCTAAGCCCATGTTGAGGGAAAGGTGACATAGTTTAAAAAGTAAGAATGAACACATCTGCTCTGAAACAAAGAGCTGAATGTAAAATAGATGCTTACTGTTAAACTAGCAAAAATGGCAATGTGATTTTAATTGGCAAAGTAGGAGTAATTACCTGGCTTGGGCTAGGTGTATGCCTCCATTCTGTCCACTCCCATATGTGTCCTTTTTTGTGGATATATCCTGTCATGATGGGGTAGGTGATTAAAGAATTAAGAAATAAATTAGGGAGTCAATAAACTTGCATGCTGAAGAAGGAGAGCTAGTCAGCTCCCTGACAACCTTTGCCACACCTTCTAGTACGTATTGATGAGCACATATGATTATCAGTGTCAGCTCCAATTCAAAGGTATTTGATATTAACTGGATGCTGTGCCTCTAGTTGCCAGTGTTGTAACTTAGGGCATCTTTATCCCAGGAAAGAAATGTAAAATCATAGGCAAAAAAAGTGCATTATCTTTATCTATGATAATTTTTCTCAGTAGGTGGTGGAGACAAAATATTAGGCAGACTATTGTTTTGTACTAGGTGAATAAGACATACTGAGAGTGAGCTCAACTCTAGATCTAGCCCATTGGACTTCTCTTCACTGCTGAAAATGATCGATACAGAATCTTGTGAGAATACTCAATTATTAGAAAGAAAAGGCATTGAGAGAAGAAAATGGGAAGTGGGGCACAAGTCCCTAAAGCATTAAATGCATCTGAAGTGCCAGTGTGGGGGTGCCTGAGAGAGGGGAGCAGAAACACCTCTGGGAGTAAAGATGCAGAGTGCAGTGTTTACTGGTGGAGTTGTACTATATCCAGGAAGGGGAAACAATGAGGTGAAAACCTACTACTGACTCTACTCCTTCAACTACCTTTATTCAAGGCAGTCTCACAAAACAGCGTGGTGTGTGACAGGAAAGAAAACGATGTGCAATCCATGGGGAGCCTGGAGAAAGCAGTAAGTTCCACAGACTGTTGTGCCCACCCCCAGGAAGTGAATGAAGAACTGCATGGATTTTGTTTTAAATGGAGCTGAACAATAATCCCGAGAGATTTAAGAGCTGACATCATGCAGTGGATACATATTTCACACCTGGGGTTAGAGACATGCCTGAGATGAGCCAGGAAATGTATCTACAGGCCAGGCATGAATACCCAGTTGAAAGCATACATGGAGCAGTGCAAGCTATGCAAAGAATACAGTGATTGACGAGAAAAGCCTCATGGAATTCCAGCCCAGAACTAGGAGAAGGTCAGAACAAACTTGTTAATTTCTAATGAAAGAAACTTCATGGCACAGTAGATTAATAACCCAGTTTTTGAAAGATGCACAGACAAGAACAACAGTCAGAAAACTGAAGGAACAGATTTTGAAATGTGCAATAACTCACTGGCTGTGACTGAGTGAGAGGCTCCTGGTACTCTTCATTTAAGCATTTGAAAAATGTGGTACCTTTAAATACTTCTTCATAAGATTTATGTTTCTGAAAATATGTAACAGGATAGGACTATGGCATCAGCCTTGGCAGCAGCCAGGAAACTGGCAGTGTTTGATAGATAATAAGGCTGTTTGGCCTGGTTATTTTGAACCTCTTAGATGCTAAATGTTCCCATGGTTTAAATAGTGACATGTACTCAGACTCTGGCCTTGCAGGCTAGGTAAGTTTGTCTACTAAAGCCTGAGGCAAAACCAATCAATATTTTTTCTTTACAGTTCTTAGCAAACTAAGCAAGCGCAAAGCACTGAAACCCCAGAGGTTACTGTATGCAGAAAGGTGTGTACAAAATTAGCCATTAGGTTATTGTGAAAAGTAACAAAAAATGTTACTGGGTGCAGGATGTGAAATGAGTAGAACAAGCAGGAAAAATGAAACTCCAGATACCGTGCTGTGACCTGAACTGAAGATAGCACAGGTGATCATACTTAAGCTAATGTAAGCAAGACCAAAAGTGTGTGAATTGTGTGGTCAACACAGAGGATCAATATAGACAATCCTTTTGAATGCCCTCGACAGTAGTAGAAAACAGGGAAGTTGGACAGCACACAGAGAAGTTGGTGGCTTCATTGTTGGCATTTGGCATCTCTGCAATTTCAGCTATTGCAGATGTCTGCCTGGCATCCATTCACTACCCTGGTGGAGTGTCAGTCTGCTTTAGGTCCTGCGTCATCTCTGCTATTCCTGTGCAGATATCCTGGATGCTTTACAGCCTTCTCAAATGGCACTGGGCACCTGTGCCTTGGACAGGAGTCCTGGCCTTTGCTTTGTGAAGCAGCACGTTCCTGAAGGGCCATAACAACGTGGTCATGGTCACAGCCAAGCATGGCAGCAGTGGGCAAGTTGAACAAATCTTTGAACAGGTATGTCTGTGCAATAATGGCCTTCAGCTTGGGTCTTTTAAGGCTGGCTGTGGGCTGAGCCCTACAGCTTCCTGCCTTGGCTGAGAATGAATCACTTGTGGGGTGCTGCATTTCCCAGAGCAGGTGGGAGCTGTCAGGTTCAGAGTCAGAAATTATGGAAAGGGATGCAATGTGTAACAGCTCCCTTTGGGCAGGAGAGATCAGAAGGGGGGATAGGTAGGTCTCTTCAGCCAAGGAGAGGATATCACAGATAAGTATGCTTAAGGAAGATGCTTTAACAGGCAGTCAGGTGTCTCTGTAAAATACCTAAGAGGAGAAAGCAATTAAAAGAACTATAGTTGGTTAAAAAAAGTTGAAGAAAATGTAGTCAGTCTGAGAATAATCTTAATCACCAAGGTGCTCTTGAAGATTATCAGACCACCTAGAGGTGCAATATCCTAGGCAGGCAATGAGTTCTCAAAAATATCCTTCATCTAATCTTTCTTTTTATTATTTTTCCCTACCCTAGGACGATTGAAGTGTTTTAGTTTGGTTTGGTTGGAAGACTGTACTAGCTTGCCAGAGGGAATTCAGGGGAAACCAGAATACTTTCCCAAAGAGAAGGTAAGGCCCAGCCACACCTTGCAACATCAAATCTTTAATCATGTACCTGCCTGTATAACAGCAGCAATATTCAGTGTTTCTGTAACATCATTCATGCAAGAATTTCAAAGCACTTCATAAGCACTAATTAATCAAACTTCACAAACCCTCAGCAAGCAGCAACGTTGCCCACCAATGAAGGGTAATCAGCTCTAACATGGAACATGATGGCAGTTTGATATCTCATAACATGATGCAACAGGTCAAGGCAAGTAGAACAGGAGCAATTGAGGGCACTTGGAAAGCACCAATCCTTTAAAATCTTGGCAGATGCAGTGCTTCAATGGATAGGCTTTGTGGAAATATTTTGTAAAATAGTTTTGGGAAAAAGTAATTTATGTATTGCACACAAAAGAACATTTTGAGATATATTTTTTAATTATTCATAGATCTCCTAATGCTAAAGGTAAATATCTGTGCTTTGTAGGGGCAATGCATCAGAATGCTTTCCCCTCATTTTGGGACCTTTGTTTCCATTCCTCTAACCAGTGGCACCTGGAGTCCTAGAGATGGACTACATCAGCCACTCTGATGTAGTTCTTGATTGCCAGGCACTGCCACCTGAGTCTCTCCAGGGGAAGAAGGAAGCTGTCTCTGAGACTGCTATACCTTCATTTCAGTTCAACTGACGGCTATACCTTCAGTTCCTCTGTGTTTTGAGGGACTATGCAGCACATTTCATATTTTACCCCCAGGATGGGTCTCTCAAAGCTGTGATCCCCAGCTACAAAACCTACTCCAGTGCAGAAGCCACAGGGCCCAAATTAGTGCCTTCTCTTGGCCCAGCCAAAGCTGTCAATGTTCCAGTTCACTACAATAAGAGAGAGATTGGGCTGGCTCAGTTTCTTTATATTTCTGCCAATCCGATCTTGAAGGGCGTACAAATTCAGAATATGATCCTAATACTCAGAGTATGTATCTTCCAATTAGGCATATGTTGAACAACCTTCAGCTTTTCCTGTCTGTAAGCAAAACATCACTGTATTTTAGGTCTACTGTCCCATCACTTCCTATCTCTTTTGGAAGCAAATGGGCCATAAGTTTCCTTTTTTGGTTGTTTTTTTATTTACATCATGCAATAAAACTATATTGTACTTGTATAAAATAATGTTCAAACCATTAAGTAGAGTAATGAAATACTGGAAGTTAAAACAATAAGCTTGGATGATTTAAACCTTGCTACATTTTAAATGTGCAATATGCTTGCAAGAATGAAATTGGTCTTTGGGGCTGAATTAATAGTACAGATATCCAGCCCATTTTGGAAGGAACAAGTAATACTTAGGAGCATAATTTAAGCCAGTCTTGTAATTAGCTGGTCATTTCACATTGTGAGAGTTCTGGTCTTGTTGTTTGGCTTTATAAATGACTCATATAGTCATCTTTTAATTATACATGATATGTTTAAAAAACACAACAAAACCCACCAAACTGTTTGGATGAGAATCTTTCTTTTGGCAGAAGAGTGAAAAGTAAATATTTTAGATGGATTATGTAGTATACTCCCCATTAATATGCCTTTGTGAACTTATTTAAAAACTCAAGATCTGGAAGCTCCTTTAACCATACGTTCAGGTTGTCATAATTCTCCCTGACTTCACTTCCTAATAATGAAGCAACAAAGTATTTTCAGTCAAAACTCATCTCACTATACATCTAATTGATAAATAAGGAATCTCACTGTAAATGCAAAAATGTGGCTTTGTTTGTGAGTATGCTAGAAACTGTTGAATTGAAAGCTCTATTAGAGAAATTCAGTAAAATCTTTTCAGGACTAAATTGAGATCCTGGGAGGACTGTACATTTCCTTGGGACTTGCTTTCTGTCTGTAGCACACAGTATAAAGAACTTTCTGCCTATCACACAGGGTCAATGACATACTGTGCTGATGCTGAGATGGAAATCAGAACTCTTTTAAGGCTGTTCTCAGTCACCTTCTTAACACCCTTAAGCAATCATTTTGGTTCCCTGGAACTGGGGAGAGGGAACCTTTCCTAGTCACAGTTCCCTTATAACTTCACTTGCAGCAGGTTAGTAAGTGATAAGCTGCAGAGGAAGGCATTGTAAAGCTGTCATGTGGGGCTTTTATTTTTGTCTTCCAAATCAAGCATTCTGCCAACAGAGCATGAGGTTCAGGTGCTTCATTAAGCTGACATCTTGTATGTTTCAGTCTTGCTGATGGGTAGCAGCTACTGCAGGAGGTCATGATCTGGCCCCAAATTTGACTTCTATGGAATAAAGTAAGGATTCTTTAGTAGGCTGAATGATATCTTCATTATCACCACGATTGCAAATGCAACACCTCAGTGAAATAATTTGTAGGGAGATTCTAGATTGTGAATCACGATTCTGTGTGGTGAAGTTTTGGCTGAAGAAGCTGTCATTTAAAAGATTTTGTGAAGGCATAGATTAAAGTCCTCTAACTATCCCCTTTTACCAGCCTAAAATTTAAGAAATTATTCTTTCATGTATTTACATTTCTTTAATCTCTTGACCTTACAACTTGATTGAAATGTATACTATTTATGGATTTGATACAAGAAAAAAGACATTGTGTCTATCCACATACATATACTAGAAATTAAAAGTTGAGGGGTGAGAAATGAAAAATTCATAGCCTTGGATGTTGAGAAAGTCAGACCTGCTGTCTCCCCTTGAAGTCACCTAGGTGAAGCATTTTGACATAATGGAAGCATCAATGAACTGCTCTTGATTAAAAGTTTGACAGGTTGACACTATCCCCCTGAACAGGAAGACCAGGGTTGAAAGAAAATTTTAATACAAACAGAATTTCATTAATACCACAGTTTGCTATAATGGGGGTCTTTTTTCCCCCCACTGTTATTTTTGCTTAGATGGTGTCATTACCTTTTAAAGGGGAAAGACACTGTGGTTAAGCTTTGTCTCAGAAATTATATCATACTAATGGAACAGGAGCTTTCAAGTAAAATATGAAACAAACTGTCTGGAATTGTTCTGATTCTCCAGGCACAAACAAAACCAGTTCTAATAGAGTGGTTCCTTTAAGTGCAGGCTCTAGTAATTGATCCAATCTTTGTTTTGTAGAAAGGGTACAGAAATTCATTAAACAATATGAAATAATTGATATAAGCAGAATATCTGAATGGCCTTACATCTCCCAAGATCCAAAAATATAGCCTCACTTCACTTTATTTACCTTTTGAGAGCTTTTTTTCTCTAATGTGGTAACTGTTAGACTCTATCTGCTCTGCTCAGTGTTAGGGCTGTCATGATGAAAGTGCATAAACAATATAAATAATAGTTTTTGGCACATGAAAGAAACTCTGAGTGGATTGTTCTTTTGGAATTTAACTGTCACTATTTTTGTTTGACTTTCAGCTATTTTTTATTATTATTTTTACTTTTAACCCAAAAACTCTTATAATCTTAAATTGATTATTTAAAAAAACATCATTCTTTTAACATATACATTACAATTTAATATTTATAGCTTGATGCCAGGCAATCCTTATACAATTTAGTAAATATTTATTAAATCAGACTTGTTTTTAAGACTTATAGTTTTGTAACCACTCTCTAGCACTAATACTCTTTGAAGCAGAATGTCAGGCTGCACAAGTCAGCCTCTATATTGTATTTCCAGTCCTTGTCTGCAGTGATCCTTCTTGACTTCTTTTCACTGCTGAATAGTTAAATAGTTTAAACTCTTTCATATCCTTGATATTATCAGGTTATATAACCTCCCACTCCATTCCCATTCATCATCTCTGCAATGTAATATTTGCACATGGATTTTTTACATCTTATTTGAGATTTCAGAGACCCTTAAAGCAATTGATTAAACCCACGATATCTCTCTTTGTGATGCATTTTTAATTTCTCATTTAGAGGCAACTTAATTGAATTACTGTGAGCTTACAGTCAGTATTTTCCTGATACCATTTAATTGTAAGTGTTGAGTTTTTAGATGCAGAGCTTGAGGCATATTTACCACCTTAATTGCAGACTCATTCTAACTCTTTTTTTGAAGATGATGAGTGTTGAAGTACTGACTCACAGTGGAAATCAGGCAGTGTGCATCTTCTCAGTTTGGAAACCTAAAACTAAGCCATCTAAATCAATGAACTCAATACAACGATATAAACAGTTATCCAGTCACCAACAGAGTTAGTAATAGAACTTGGGCATCTGCTTCACATTTTCTTGTTCTCCAACCATGCCATTTCTCTCTCCTTAATGCATCAGTGACAAATTATGTAAAAATGGACATGTGAGGAGTATGGGGATGAGTATGTTGAAAACAAAGCAATTCAGAGCATTTTATCCTTTCTATCCAAGTCAATGGCAGGTGTTCTATGTCCTATTACAGCCTTGATAGCATGTTATGTTGCATTATTTCAGCATACTTGCTCTCAGACTGGATGACTAAATGTCAGTTCAGATAGCAGTTATCCAATCCAAATGATCCACAGTTGGATGGCAGCAGGTGAACAGGAGAGTGTCCATTTCAGAAGCCTAGCCTGCCAGTCCATACATGGAAGGCTGCAGATACTCCAGATTTTTTGTTACTAGAAAGGAACAGATGTAAACTAGGAAATATTTTCATGGGATTTTACAGTTCTTTCATGGTTGTCTACATATGATGGAGAAGAGAGCTCTTCAGAATAAATATTAACAGTTCTGATTATCTTTCCATTTATTGACACAAAATTGGCAGTAGACAATGTGTTATTAGAAAAAAAAATCACTGTATTAAGAACCATTTCTTTGCTACAACACCCATTAAATCAGCCTCTTGACATATTCCCCAGCAAGTTAAACTGATTGTGATTGGCTCTGAGTGAAATGGAAATGAGAAAATTCCAATAAGCATGTGAATCTACAAACTGATTTTCAACCCATTCTAAACACAGGTTGGCTGAAGGCATTACTTATATAGGCCAGTAAGTGAGAAGCTGAAGTGCATCTGAATGTAAAAGCCAAAATCAATTTGATTTTAAATGATTTCCAGCTGATTTTAAAAAGTAATGGTGTGGAACTTATGTGTAAGGTTAAAAGGCATAAATTTTGTTCCTTACAGACTAAAGCAAGCTTATTTTTTCTCCTTTATTCAATTTGTTATTTCTTTTTATCCCACTACTGTTTTCAAGGTCCTGTATATCGCTTTACCAGGTTTAGTTGAAATTATCAAAAACCAACAATGCAAAGCACATATACACAAAACTGAACACCAGATGGGACTCCGTGAATATTATATTATTCATGGCCAATGAATTAGAGATGCCTTAAAAAAGAAGAAATCTAGTCTGCTGTGGCATGTCCTCAGCTTTTATTCTAGCTGCAGGCTTCTTTTGCCTGTATGCATTGAGTAACCCAATGGACTCAAAATCAAAATCCCCTTTGGAAACAGCAAGAGCTCTTCATGTTGAATTCAGTAGGCTGCTGGTCAGGCTGTGATTGCCATTCATTTAGTGAGCAAAATGATCATGTGATAAAGGAACCATAATGAGTCTGAAGAAATCTGGACTCAATTTTTGTCCTTGTTTTGTCTAGTCTTGGCAATCTTGGGCAAAACATTTGTTCTCTCTCAGCCTTTGTTTCCTAAACTATAATATGAGAAAAAGAAATCCTTTATTTTTCATCTTTTGTTATCTGGCAATCGAGACTGTACTGTTTTTGTCTAGAGAATTTATTTTTATTGCATGTGGAGCAGCAGCAACCCCTGCTTATTCCATTGGAAAACCAGGGTTTAGCCTCTTACAGTACTTGGAATGTTGTGATGCAAATGAACTTGGAATTTCAGAAGTACTTTGGTCATTAACAAGGAAATGTAAGATACTATAGCTCCTCAGATTGGATGGACAGAAAGTGGCCAGGAAATTAAAATTGTTAGACATTATTGCTGTTTGTGCTTTGGAAAAATGCTCCTCAATACAGCTATGGCAAGGACCCAGAACAGGGGTCAAACACAAGTTTAGATTATGCAAAGAGTTATTCCACAATGGGGCTTGGAAGAATTTAAAGGAATTTAAACTGGGACAAAATAGAGCTGATTGAAATCTTCACACAAATATCCATGATTAGGAATGGTGACAAATGTGTCTGGGCTATTAATTATAAAATCCTATAGCAGGAGTGATTTAAAGAAACTATAATCCATTTTTCTGGGAGAATTTTAAACAAGGAGTAAACAAGAGGTTTTCTGGACCTCCTTTCCATCACCATGAACTGAAGTAGAATTCTCCTCAGAAATTAGAAATGTGTGTCACGAGGTCATTTGCATCCTCTCTTTCAGTCTCTCTCTACATTCCAATCCTTATGGCTTCCTACACTATGATTTAGTTTTCTGTTTGTATTTATAAGGGGATTTTATTGCTAATGTTTTTGCACAACATAATTAAAAATCAGCTTTCTTACTGGATGCAAGGCCTCTGAAGTCAGTTCCCCATGTTTTATAGACTCCTTGAAAAGCAATATGGTAAATCCCACATATGAAGAGAGATTAAGAACAAGACCTTCAGAAAGCATGAATTTAAAGTTGGACTCTTGTTTACTTTCTTTTTTTAGTGAAAGTGTTTTCAGCACTTGGAACCAACTTACGTATCTGAAGGTCTGAAATCTCAGTGCCCTTATCTCTTCACTTCTCTTTAATGATTCTTTGTAGTACAAAATGTCAGTTTTCCAATCTAGATGTTTACTGGTTGCATACTTTTTACTACCATTTAAAATTAATCCTTATTTTTAAAGCTTCTGTCCCTGCAATATTAAAAATTTAGTGATATAAATGGACTACTAAAGTGGCCGTTTAGCTAATCCAGCTTCTTTACAGTAATAAAATTGTATAAGCTCCTGCATAATTTCCTTTTTGAGAAGATTCAAACTATTTTGAAGAAATATTTATCAAGCTGAATATTCTTAAGAATTTGGAGCAGAATCTTTTGTTTGTTTGAATATTTTAAATATTTTGTGCACTTGTTTGTTTGTGTGCCAAAATATTGCTATTTAGTTGGTGAGGAGTTATAGGTGTACCTACACAGATTCACAACTGCAAAAATTTCTGGGACAGTACTTGATATGATATGAATCTATAGTAGGTTAACATCTTGAAAATTATATCTTGCCCTCAACTGAAAAGGACCCTACATACAGGATTTAGAACGGGTAAAAGCAGTGAGCCAGTTTCTGGAAAGATTTCCAGATGAGAAGAGGTTAATTAAAATGAGCTTAGAAATAGAGGTATGAAGGCTGCATAATTCCTCATGATACAATCTTAAATTTTATGAAAAAGCAATAAGGAACGCTTCATCTCTATTTCTTGAAATTGTTAATAGTGCTTAAACCAATGGAAGTGGTTTTCCACATAAAAATATTAATAAACTATGGAACTCTAAAATATGCTATAAAAGCCAAAGTATAATTCGATTAAGAAAACAGTTATCTAGACGTGAGGAAGGTACTCTTATCCTTACAATTAAAATACAAAATCCTTGCTATTGAAAAGAATGTCTTGATATAGTCTCAGCTCAGGAAGTCTGGAAGAGCTGAACTGCAGGATACACCCCATAGAAAGGAGCTCTCTGTATTATGCAATGCTGAAGAATCTCTTTTCCAGAAGTTTTGGGGTTGTGTTTTTATTCTACCATGAAATTTGATGCAAGATAGGGAAATGCTACAGTGGTGTTATGCCCTCACAATTGTTCCACTAATTTAAACCTGTCACACAGCCACTCTGTATCCACATCCAATACAGTTTCTTTGATTTCAAATATGCTGACAATGCACCTTCTCACTCAGGTACATTGGAACTTTGTTCCTGTCCACATTTCACACCCGAGATAATGCCTTGTGTGTTCTATAACATAAATGTGGAGCACCTAGCAAGTGCTAAAAGAAATGGATCCAATCACATGGCCAAAATTTTGAGCTTGTCTCCCAGTAGAATATGCATGCACCTACAAGCAACTGTGAAATAGGGCAAGAATGCCTAACCTGAGGCCTACACTCACTCTAAAAATACCAGAGTTTAGCCCTGAACTGTTTTCATCTTAATCAGGGATTGAAATCCACAGTAAGACCTAACATCCCAGAATCTGAGTCATCCATCTTCTGTTGAGAAGCGTGTTGCGACCAGTGATGATGTTTTTTTTCCCCCAAGAGCTAATCTGGCACATAAAGAATGAGAACATTAGACATTTGCTTCTTTTTATTGCAAAGTAGTTGCTGTTTCTTGACAGGACAAAAGTTGAGTCCCTCTCAGGAGGATTACACTAGCAGAGTCCTTTGCTTATTGCTATCTGGGATTGTCTCAACAATGCAGACAGAGCCTGCTATTATCCATTACTTTCTTTTCTCATAGAGCTGCTCTGGATTAGCCAGGCAGATCTCTGGCTGCTTAGCATTTTGACGCTACCAACAGAAAGAGTCAGTCCCTACAAGCCACTCACCTTGACAGAGACAGCTGCACAATTTTTCCAAGTAGTGCTTTTATCAGAGTTTGACTGTTACTGGAAGTGCTGAGTGAGCCCATGGCTAGAACTCCCCACAGATTCACAGTGTGTTGCACATTTCAAGAAAGGAGGAGAACCTGGGGTTTTTATTATCATTTGTGCATGAACCAGCATTGTCAGAGTCTAGACATGCTTGATGAACCACCAGACTTCCATTGTGCTAGGAAGCTGTGAATGGAGCTGCTGCATGGCAGAGCATGGTGAATGAAGCCATTAAACATTTTTTATTTTTTTCTCTCTCTTCTTGGATCTTCTAAATGTGAAAAACTCAACCTTTTCAGGCTGACTCCCCATCCCCCAGTCCACACACAACCATTCCAGTTAGCCCAGCCACTCTGTGGGAATATTTCTTTCTACTATCTACAGCAGCACCAAGAATATATGAAAATTAGAGCTTGTGTCATCAGGGAGGCAGAGCTCACCCACCAAAAGGTGATCAGCAACCACCATGAATGCTTCACCTTTAAGTGCCCTTTTACTGTATGCAAGCACCTGTGGAGGCTAAAATCACCTGAAAGTGGTTGCCTCCTGAGTTTGGGCCTTTGAAAGGTGGGTGGGGGAAAACTTTGGGTGCATAAATAAGCTGAAAAAATCCTCACTGTCAAATGAAATGTTCCTCTGCTTTATCACCATTATTTTTAGTGAGATTTTGCATTATGGTACCTTGAGTTTTAAATTAAATGTCAAATATAATTTGGCACTACAAAGAATGAATTATGTGACTGCCCTTAGAGAAAATCAGAAGGCTTAGCTCTCTGAGTTAAATTGGTATCTGCCTTATGCTGAGCTGATGTGGGCTAATTGATTAGGATCTGACAGGATACCATATTGCAAATTCAGCACAATCTCTTCCATTAAAAAAAAAATAGACCTAAGGTACCTTTAGGGAAAAGCAAAAGATCTCCTGTAAAACAGAATGAGGAGAGGAAAAGAGTATCTTCAAGGACTCTCTTTTGCACTGATGGGTTAGATTCCCCAGAAGCCCATACTTCTTAAGGGTACAATATGGATGTTAATATGCCCCAGGTCACTTTGGAAGCAGGTTTGCAATCAAATTTCAGGTTCTTCTGGCCTAATTTAAAGAGCAGCAAAATATTTTCTCAGTTAGCTGACTAAATCTATCTCCATAAGAACTAAGATGACAAAGTGCCACTTTAGATCATTAAAGGAAGGCAATACATTTTAATCAGTTATTACATGAGGAAGGACAAGCCAAGTGCTATAGCAGTAGGTCATTTTATAAATTCAGTGCTTGTGGCCCTCTCCCTTTCAAAATGCATGATGTTATTTCCTGGAAACATCAGTCTTAAAAAACTATTGTCAAGTAAACAAGCCTTGTGTTTCTCACAGCCTTCATGTCTGTGTAGTCTGGGTTTAATTTTCTGTTAAGTACGGGTAGTGTGGGGGGGAGGACTAAGTCTGAAGTTCTAATGTAGTCAGGCTGGAATCTGTCACTCAGCTTATTGCATGTTGATGACTCAGTGCAGTTTCAGCTGTAAGCAGACCATGATTTATGGACACCAAGTGAACTCCTGCGGCAAAAACCAGCCATGAGATCAGAGCAGCAATAGGGCCCTTTTTTGGCAGGAGACAGCGCCTGCATTTTTCTCATTCATGCCAAACTGCTTTGCACGGCAATTAGCTCTGTCCTCATTTAGTCTCCAGTCCCAAAGGGTAATGAAAGTCATATATCATCTTCAAGGCTGCTAATTATCCAGCTCAGTTACAGGTAGGCTTTGTAACTGTGAGAAGGGTCTGTCTGCTTGATATTTATTGCTCTTCTAATAAGCAAGCAAAGGAGAAGGTGGGGGGGGGGGGGGAATCTTGAAAGCTTGCCCATACCCCTTGCCTCAGATCCTTGACATACCTTCAGCAAATGTGCAAGTCAAAGGGGAAATGTCTTCATTTCACATATCCATTTTTCATGGTGTAACTAAACATTCAGCAAGAACAGAGCAAGTGCTTGAAACATGAGAGAACATACATTTGGAGTGAGCTTGTCTCTAGTTGTTTGCTTGTGGAAAGACAATCCTCTGCGTAAACAGACATGAAAACAGGAAGGGCAATAGGGAGGAATGAGGAACTTCTTTCTCCTCTTCCACTCCTTTCTCTCCCAGCCCTTCAGCCCACACCACAGCAGCATCTTGGGATAATGATGGGGTTATAGAACTGTGTTTGTTTTACTGAAGATACACTAGAGGAACTTGATATTGCAACCCTCTCACCATCAGCCCTGAAATGCAGGGCTGATGTTTAGAGTTCAGGCCCTGTCTGACTTTCTGTAAGAGGGTCAACCAGATGCTTAACAATTTCAGTTGTTTTGGAAGTTGGTATTAATAGAGCCAGGTGTTGCAACTAGGAGCCATTTTTTACTGTAGTCAAAATATTAGCTAAATCAGCAGCTCAAGTAGCTGAGTCCTTACTGTGTTAAGAAGTGAACTTCAAATTGTATTAAATCCTTTCAACTTTTGATAAGTTTTTATTTGCTTTTGACTTATTTGCTTTGTTTGTATTTTTACGTCTTTATTTCATACTTATTTTCATCAGTAAGCCTGAAAACTGCAAGGTCTGAGACTAAGCAGTCTATTGCTGCATGAATGTGGAGGCATCTCCAAATCCTGTCAGCCACTGAAGGAGTTGCCAGATGTCCTCTCTTAATGCCCAGTGAAGTCTTATGCTTCATATGAGAAGTTTACAGGAAAGCTTCCTCCAATATTTCACATCAGCTGGGTGCCTTTTTGGCACTGGTGGCAGTGGCTGCCGAGGAAAAAGCTACTGTGCATATGCAGGAAAACAATTTTGCAAGCTCCATCCCAGGGCTCAGGAGTGCCTACTATGTACAGTTGACCTGTGTGTGTGCCCCATGCATTGAGTGAAATCTGATCTCTCTGCTATTATCAAGACTCCCATTTACTATAGGTTTCATTGTCTCAAAAATCCTTATGACAACCTTGTTGTGTAGAAAGGCAATTGTCAAAGCAAGCACCTCAAAAGGGAGCTGGGACAGAAGCAGTAGGCAAAGCTCAGTGTCCTGGGGTAACTTTATGATGATGAATTGTATCCTCATTGATCTGTTTAGCCCAGAAATAAGTTTTGCACCTTTAAAACTAGAACTGAGAGTGAAGGGGGGTGGGGGGAGAAGGAGTAGTGGTGGAATGTTTGAGGTGGCTGTATTCAAAAACACACTGATAAGAGCTTCAGCTTTCCCTCTCACAGCCTGTGTTGTATGCAGCACAGACAGTAGCACAGAGCTCCCCTTTGCTTTCTGTTAGTTTTTTTAGCTAGCTGAGGCAGAGAAGTTCCCCAGACTGTGGCTTTTCTTTTTCTTGGAACTAGTCAGCCCTGCTCTGGACTGAAAACCCAGAAAAACACCAGGAGCTCTCACCTGTGGCCCATCAGGGCCTGGGATGCTGCATTCCAGCACAGGAGAGACTGGTAAGAGACTTGAGTGAGCCAAGCTACACCCCACAAGGACTTTGTCAATTTGCTGTCTCTTCAGAACAGTGAGAGATTTTATTGTTTTATATTATTCATTTTTTATGCTTGTGAATGTTTTTCTTGTTAAATAAACAGGTCTTTTCCACTTTTCTCCAAGCAAATCTTTTCCCGAACCAGCTGAGGAAGGGGCCACTTGAATCTGCTTTCTAGAGGAACCCCTTTGGAAGTTTCCTCCCAAATTTGCCCTAAACCAGAACAAATACACTCAGCAAATAAAGAGCTTTGGCCAGCACTGACCTGCGGCCACAGGTAGGACGAACAGAGATGCTGCTCAGCATTTGTGCACCATGAGAGCAGCATGTGACTGTGCTGGTAGAAGGCAGAGAAGATAAGGACTACTGTCACAGAGGAGACACTGCTGCAGAGTGCACTGCTGCCAGGTATGCAGCTCTTCAGGTGGGAGCTGAACTGCAGCACAGTGGGAGATCTGCCGCCTTTCAAGCCTTTGATCTGTGGTGTGGCATTGGCAGGGGCCCAGCACTCTCTGGTGCCTCTGGGTGTCTCTGCTGGATTCATCCAGGCCTGACTTTCATTTCTGTCAGCAGCAGGAAAGCACTTATAGGGTGGGGATTTGAAAGAAGGAGAGGAAGTTCCTTAATCTTTTTTACATCTCCTCTCTATCTTTGCTGATGTAAAAAATGGAGGATCAACTTTCATGATCAAATGCGATTTCATTTTTCACTGCGTTGAGAATGGCAGAACGTTTTGTGTGGTTCTCATCTTGGCCTGGAGGAAACACTAGAAAACTGGATGAGATCCAAGCAGTTCAGATACCAGGACTCAGAAGACCATTTGCAAAGGAGTGGGTGCTCATCTGTCATGCATTGGCAGGTTCCCTTGAACTCAGTAGTACTCATCTGATTTATACCAGTCACAGAGGTGCCCTGCAAACTTCGAGTTATTTGTCTATGTTGTCTTTGCCAAGTTTCCAAACCTGTTGACTTGAACTTTCAGTAGTTGCTTTCCAAGTGCTCTCACCCCACCCTTCCTGGCACTAGGTATCCACGTTGCTCCGTGTGATGGCTGTGGGAACTGCTGTTGTATATCCTACTGCAGAACAGAGCACTGGTGTCTGTATCCTGCTGTCTTGCAGAGTCAAGGCTTGAGGCACTGTGCCACTGGTGCTGAGGTGAAGGGCAGTGAGCTGGATAGAAGTGGTTCAGGATCAGAGGGGTGGTCTGTCTAATCTGGGATCTTGGCACTGACAATGGCTAGTGCTGACTGCTGTGGAGAAACTGCCTCTTTTTCTCCTGTTATTTAATTCTTCTGATATGAAGTGGCCCTTTTTTCTCAACAGTAAGAATACCTGTTTCTAAAAAAAGAGTCTAACTTTGCACTACTCATTCTGTAGTCCCCAAACTTGTCTTTTTACAGAACTTGAAATTTTTCTGCTGTCTTTTTGTGTATTTAGCAGACAATGGACAAAAAATGCTTCCTCCAGATTCTGCTGAAGCCACTAGTGCATTGTCTTTTCCATTCCACCATTTGGTTTAGCACTTTCTCCTAAGCCACATTTTCATGTAATGATAATTAGCATGGCACCAATATTCAGTATGGTTTTGGAAGTAGTATCTTCTGAGATGAAGATGAAAGTAATGAAAATGAATGCTCAAACCTCACACTTCCCTGTCCATAACAGTTCTCTTACAATTTAATTTCATTTTATTTAATTTACATTTCTTATCCAATCTCTTGAAACAAACACTTGTCTGATGTATCTCTTTCCATTTGTATTACCAAATGACCATCATATCATAAAGGTAAGTATGCTAAATGCTTATTATTTATCAATAATTTTATTTGTTGTTGTGCAGCAAATAACACAGGAATCTGCCGTTTCCTTTCTTCACCAAAAAGGGGTGATACTTGGGTGTAGTTTTATATCAACTGTGGCTAATCTATTTCTAAACACCAAAAAGGTGGTGAAAGGGTGTCTGCCCCTGGTCCTTGTGTCAGCAGCAGCACTCATCCAGCTGTACAGCTGCACTGGGGACTGGATCTGCCTGACTGCTGAGGATGCATCTCCATGTGCTGACACGAAGCATGGAGGACAGACAGGTGAGATGGGGGAAGGAAGACTTGTCCCTTGCAGTAGTGTTTCAGAGTTCAACTAGATGAAGCTGACCTGGAAATCACACCCTTACTGTAGCTGCATCTCTAGTCTTTCTGTTTAGACCATAGTTTGTTAAATGATTCCTTCAGCAAGTGAAAAGAAAAAAAGAAACATGTAGACATGCTTAATGTGTTTAGAAATGTGCAGGATAAAAAGACCAAACCCATCGAAACAATTAAAGTCTTTCCTGTAAATATTTGTGTGTTTTACTTTTCTGATAAACCAGAACGGTGCTGCTGTAAATCGAAACTGAAAGACTATTCTTGGCAGTTGTGTGGATTTGTCACATACAGGGATTTTCTGAAAAGCTAAGCTGAAGGAGTATTTCTAAGGAGGAGTTTAATTTGAAAATATGCTGTTAGGGGAGCCTGAGAAAGATATAGCAATCAAAAATCTTTGATCTCATTATATCTCAAAACTCTTATCCTTGCTGCATGTACCTTATGAAAGATTCAACTGTTCTCCAAGCACCTAACCACAGCCTAAAAAGAAATCTGCTGTAAGATAATTTTACTTTTTCCTCTCAGATGAAGCAGGGGAAAAAAAGGGAAGAGATTGGAGAAAACTCTATTTGTGGCAATTAAACTGTGGATTTTCAAAATTGCTCTTGAGTGTGAGTTAACTGCCATGGGAACCTTGCTCTGCATGTTCCTTGTGGCAAACTTTTGTTGAGAGCCTCCATGTTGAACAGCTTGGGCTGCAAGAGAACTCCAGACGGCTCCTGGGGACTTTGTTTTGGGAGGGGTGGCCCTGGCTGACTCCCCTCCCAGATGCTCTTGCACAGGGCTGTTTTCCCCCTTCTCAGCTGTGCTATCCCAGAGGCCACTGGCATTGCTGCTAATGGGCAGCAGTGGGTCTGTGCTGGAGCCAGCTGGCATTGGCTGTCAGACACAGGGGAAGCTCCTGGCAGCTTCTCACAGAAGCCCCCCCTGTAACCTCCCCCACTGGAAAAACCTTGCCGTGCAACCCCAATACATCCTTAATCAGCTCTGCATAATAAATCACTTAGAGGATTCAGGTATTCAGTTTGGTTTTTCTACTAAAATGTCTCTGTGTATAAAATTGGCAGGAGGGAATAGGCATGGTGTGTGTTTTGTCATCCTTTAAATTTTATATTCATGGGTAAATGACTAAAGAATGGGCTGTACAAATCACCAATCAATAAGTGTGGTAGGGGAAACATGCAAAAGAGCTTTGAAGTGTGAGGTACAGGAAATGAGAGTATTACTTCTTATAATGGAGGTTTTGTTTTCTACCATGCATTTCTATGCTCAACAGTTAATGCATTGCTTCTCTTCCTTTTGTAACAGGCAATCATTAAAAATTTGACCACCTGCAACTGGGAAGACATCAATCAGATCTCATTTGGTAGATGTTAAGCTCATAGTCAGGGCTACCAAATCTTTGGCATATGTATGTGAAGAAGGGTTAGGAAGGAATGTTTTATCCAATCTCTTATGTATGCTGCTTTCCACACGCTCTTGTATTATGGTTATGTCTCTAATATCATGTATGTGTCATTCCATTTAGTGAAAGAGCAAGCAAAAATGCACTATGGGCATAGAACAAAAGAGGCCAAAGTTTTCAGTGTTATTTAGTTCTTGAAGATTTGTTCTTTGCCCCATCAAGAAGTCTTGACGAGCCTACAAGAGAACCCATCTCTTGTCCTGATGAGCTCTGGCCTTTCTATAGAGTGTCCTTTTAGGGCAGAGGGCTCTAACTGAATATGGTCTGCATCTTGAATATGTACATAAGTATTCTGGAAAAATTTTTTAAAAAAATTGATATCGGTTTGAAATTTTATGTAATATTTTCGTATGTAGCACAAAACAAAAGTAGCTTGGTGGCAGTACTACTGCAGAAACATACAAATGTTCCCCTTTTATGGGAAGCAACCAAGGCCTTTGTGAGCTCTCAGGAGAATTCAATAAGAAATACACAGTAGCTGGCTAGAATGAGCTAATTAATTGTTTTATTCTATGCGGATTTTTTACTACTGAGTTTTTAAGGGAATAATGGAAGGCTCTTTCTCAAATTAAATATTCTCTGTCTCATTAGTTATTACCTGTTATTCATGGTTCTCTTCCTTAATTTGAGGATTGCCATCCTTGGGCTTCTCCACTGCAACTCAGAGAGTCCTGGGGCCCCTGTGCCATTCCTGCTTTGGGGACACGGGCAGAAAAAAGGTGGTGAGTAAAGAATAAATGTGTTCTTGTGTTTAAGAAAGCTTCCTGAATATGCAAGATTTTCTTTCTAGTAAGTAGGGGGTTACTTCATAATTGCTGTTCTGTTTTGCTCTAACTGTTTGAGGTTATTTCTATCAAGTCATAGTGATATTGTACCTGGTAACACCACAAAAGCGTGGCCATGCATAATTCTTACCTAATTGTGTTTCTAGGCTGTATCTCATTATGATTAATTAACATGCTTTGTGGGCAAGAAGGAAAACATTTTATTTAATAATACAGTAAACAAACTACCAACATACCAATGCTTAGTGAACTGTCAGGAGAAGTGGTTGTTTTCAGATTCAAAAATTATCACACTTAGTAATTATTTTCAGAAGCAACCCTTTTATTCCTATCTTGCTTCATATAGCTGGACTCATATGGTTTTCAGTCTTCAAGCCAAGGCAACCATCCTGTTGCTCTCATTCTAGCTGAAAGAGTTTCTTTTAAGCCCATTGCAGTATTTGCTTATTCTAGGCTATTTAAATATCATTGCTTAACAAGAGAATCCCTCTTCCTCTGGTTGGCTCTGCAAGCAGTACCATACTATTTTATCCCAGTTTTGGCATGGCTGCAAGGAGCAGAGTTTGGTGTATCCAGGAGTCCCAATGTCTGTGCAGTACAGTGACTAGCGCTTCATTTGGGGCAGGGCTCAGTTGTGGCTTGTGGTAGGTCCCTGTCCAAGAAGAGAGCAAGAATTGTATGAGCTCTTTCTCTTCCTGGCTTCCTAAGTGCACTCCTACCTCTCTGATTTCTGCTTCCCCAGCTTCGGATGCCTCTTATATATCTGTGTCCCAGCTGAGAGTCATTGGCAGAGGAAAGCAATCAGAGCTTGCCTTTCAGCTTTCCTCAGAGTTCCCAGGGGTCTATATGCCTTGAAGGCAAAAAACCTTTTGTGCTTATTGCCAATACAGATATTTTCATCCTATTTATGGATACATCAACACTGAAAGTGCTGAGACACACAAGCTGGTGCAGCATGAGAAAGTCTGGAACAAAGAGTGGTGGGAAGGACAGTGGATGTATCCATGCTTGTTTTCTAGAACACTGCTTAGTCTAAGGAACATCATGTGTGCAAATATAGTCAAATGGCCTCTAGATCTGAGCTCTTATCTCTGCACATCATCACATAGACTAACCATTCAGTCTGCATCCTGGAGTCAGACTCTCAAGTCCTCAGTGAGAGAAAATTCTCATTGGAGTCTGGCAGAAGGAACAAATCATTTTGTTCAAAAACACTGAATATGCAGTAGCAGCTGTGAGTTGTCAAATCCAGCATAGGATTATACCCCACATCATATGCTTCAGCACTTTATACAGACTATGTTTAAATTAATTTTTAATTAGCTCATTATACAGATAGAAGATCTGCTCATCTCTAGTTTTACAACCACAACTTTGCCTGCAGGTCTTTCTATCAGACAGTTGGATGATGGTAGCACCCAACTTCAGCTGGAAGTGCTCAAACCCCACAGCAATGAGACTAATATTAAAAACCCTGATAGTATCAGGCACCACACTCCATTATATCATGACTGCATTTCCATCTTCATGCTCAGTCTTCTTAAAAAAGCTTGTGGAGAGCAGGGGCTCATGACAGCTGGAAAACCTACATGCCACCGAGAGCCAAAGATACCTGACTGTGCATAATAGTGCTACCCATAAGCTTGGCATAGGTTTTGATGGTGAAGTGCAAGCTAAGCCCACCCAAAGTGATTCATATGAATTGTTGGTCTTGAGATCTAAAACCACAGATCTCCCTCTTCTTGCTGGAGAAGATTTTCTAGACATACATGCCTGATGAAATGTGATGGTGCCAGTTGCCTGTAATAGCATTACCTGCTTTAGAAATACTTTCTCTCCTTTGTTCCAAATCTGTTCCCTGTCATGACATACACTGCAGATGTATGTAGCTTGAAGCATGAGTAGAAGTGGCTGACAAAGTTCTAACTTTACAGACCTGGAATTAGGGTACTTCTAAAGCCATTTGTTTAGGTTTGTACAGTAAATATGTTGCACAGCGAAGGACAGGCCCCAGACCACTTAAGATCCACATATCGTGCTTAACCAGAGATCATCCTTATCTCCCTGGTATCTGCTGGGTAACAGTTCCTTCATTAAATGTTTTTAGTTGCATTAACATATGCTCCTTAGAGCTTTCAAACTATCCCAGTGTAAAAAGCTGACCACAGTTATCGTGAGATTATTCCAAGAATTTTTTTGTCTTTTGTTTTTTTTCTTTCCATTTGCTATCATAAATGCCCTCAGAGAAGTAATTTCCATGAGATCAGGAGCTGGACATTTTATATGCTTCAGTCTGACTTTTTAAGGATAGCCACGTTGCAGGAAACTGGCTTCACACTCATCAGACAGAAGCAAAGGCTGTCAGCTTGACACAAACTGTAACCTTGACTCAAGACTTCTTGTGAAAGTGTGTGATTTGTTCTTTATGCTACAGCAAATCTTTATGGAAGGATATTCAATCTCAATTTAGTTTCTATGAAATCCTGTTCTTGGCCCATGTACTACACTCCAGTGACAAGAGGTGATCCAGCTGCAAAGACTCCTTAAGCTATTGTCCAGCCATTCACACCTCTGGAATTTCATAAGAAATTGAATCAACTGAATGCGTGGGGGGATTAGACAATGAACAGATCTGAATGAGTGGCGAAACCAATGACTCATCTTAGTTTCTAATTTCATTCCTGTACAGATTGTTTATCTAGGAAGAACAGGGCAGGGAATGTGTGAGGATATATGTGCTGTTTCTTTAGAGCTGTAGTAGAAAGTTAATTCCTAAACAGAATCTCTGTTCTGAATCAGAGATGGAGAGCAACTGATTTGCTATAGGGCTATCATGAATTTATTTATTTTAATGACATTTCTTGTCTTTTATGTGTAACAAAAGATAGTGACTTTCTTCAAAGCCCATCTGTTTGAGATCCTTCATTGTTATTGATTTCCATTCAACTCCTTCCAGTTTCTCTATGAGTTAATGGCATTCAAGGGCCAAAGCCTAGTGATATATTTGCTGTAGTTTTATCAATGCTGTACAAAGCCTCATCTCTTTTCTAGTTCCTGATTGTGGTGAGCCCAAGGATGGAAAAATAAGCAGCACTGAAGAATTTCAATATCCTATTTCACTGCAAACTCACATTAAATTTGCTATTCTCTTTGAAGTCAGCAGAAAAGCCCTGATCGACATCAACTGAGTATCTGGTTCTGTGTTTCTGACAACATTACTGCTTGTCTGGTGTAGCAGTCCCTGTGGCCACTGAGAGTGAAAAGTAGCTGAGGTGGTTTCTCAGAGGCTGGGGATACTAAGAGCCCAGATAATTCACCCTCTAACCAGCCTGGCATCCCCCTTGCCTGCTCTTTTCAACTTGTGCTGTTAGTGCCACTGCCACTGTGTCATGGGGCTGTGCTGAATTGTTAGTAAGAATACAAATGAGGGCATGGAAGTAACTGTTGGACATGAAAGTAAGGAAATATTTTGCTTGCCCAAGAGTGGTAATGTTCTCAATGAACCTGGCTATTTCTCTGAATTTAGATGTTGCAGAGGATTTTCTGTAAGAGACAGGCATCCTGCCTCCAAAAATATCTTGTGCCTGAGCTCTCAAAACCCTTTGTACTGTACCTTGCCAGTTATATGTTGCTGAGCAGGAAGGTTGAGAGGATTATTTCAGCTGTGGCAATCAGTTTACACCTTGAACCATGAGATCAGATTACTTTTGGCATTTAATTTTGAAATATTTCCCCCAGATGTACAGTACCTTTGCATGTTTCCCGGATTAAATTAATTTTGATATTTCCTGCTCTTATTTTTAAGCTTTTTCAGGTCTTTGGTGTTATTTTTCTGTCTTTGCTTGTATTTGCAACACTTCCTAATTTAGCATCTTCTGCAAATTTAATTACTATATCAACTTTTTACATCGCCTGATTAGTGGTTTTAAAATATTACTGAATATCACTTCAGTTTAACACAGTCTCTGCAAATTTCCCAAGGGGCAGTTCCCTCAAATCATTTGTTCTTGGGGGTTTGTTCATGGCTAGTGTATGTGACACTGTGGATGTACATAAGACTACTCAACAGAAATTGCTGACGCCGATTAATGCTTTCTTTGCTCTGAAAGACTTCATCTACAGACGTCTCAAAGGTGTGAAACAGCATAATTAGGGCATAGGGACATGGTTGTGCAAAGCACATGTGAGTTTTCTACAGCAAACATCTAGCAAAAGTGAATTTAAAGCTGTCACAAACATGCTTCATGTCATAGGTGAAAAAATAAGGACTACCATAGGGAAAGAAGACTTGGGTAGTCCAAGCAAGCCTGATAGCTCTTTTAAGGATCAGGATTAGTGAAAGCAGTGGTAAAGAAAGATGTCCAAGGACAGTGCTTTGCAGTGCCCTAAAATGGTGTGTTGAATTTGATTTATAAGTGGAAACCAGGGAGCTGAGAAACAAAAGCATGAAAAGAGAAAAAATACTTGAGATGGCCATTTCAAAAAAATCAAGAAAGTTTTGAGACCAAAAAAAAAAAAGATGTGTTGATGTAGCTGAGGCAGCAGATGACTAATATATAGACTCTGAGCAGTAGAATAAAGAAAAGGCTGAATTTTTAGCTTTTAGACCCAGTTTTATGTTATCATCTAAACAAATGTAGTTGAATATTTCAGGTGATTTTCCATTAAATGATTTACTAATGTCTAATGTATCATACATAGTTTAACTTTTTTTTTAATTCAGCTGTACAGTGGTTTAGTAAGAGTGTAACAAGTTCCTTATGTAATCTCTTAGTGCTTTACACAACCTCATGGTTCTTGGAGATTATTTTTTCCTGTACCTGTTTGACTTTGGTAGAGATTCCTTATTGGGCTGGCACATCTGTTTAAATTCCTTCTTCTTCTTTACCTTTTGTGATTGCCTATATTCTTAATACAGGGGAAAGAACATAATGAGATACTTTGTTTACTGTGTTTCTTTTTACACAAGTCTCTAACATTTGAAGAGGAATTTTTTATTTAGTGATTTTATAGTGTTATTTAATCACTATATCTCCACTATAGTGCATCATATTTTGCAATTACTGCCACTTCCTATTTGAGATACTTTATTTGGCCTAATTTTGAACTGGGTGCTAGGTGCTGAGCAAAAGCAAAGAAAGTGTGGGCTTTTTCCCAGTGAATTTGCAGCTTATTGATGGTTTTTATGCTGTTCTGGTGTTTGGAACTGATAACATTGCATTTTAAGCATTGTTAGTGTTCTAAAACAGTCTTCACCACACTGGAGATTTTAATGCTTTTGCATTAAACATGCTTTTGCAGAATGAAACTGGAGAGGTTAGTTGTGTTTCCTGATTGTGTTTTTTTAACCAAAACCTAATTTACAAGACCACAGAAAAGTGACGGTCAGATAGTATCGAAACCAGAAATTGTGCTGTTTTACAAGAGCTTGTCATGATGCCCAAAGCTCTTTGTGGGGTATAGGCAGGATTTACTTAATCAAACTTCAGCAATCTAGCATGCATGTATGAGTATATGAGGTCTAGGCTCCTCACATACTGAATTAAGAGAGGCAGGTACCCACTTCTTCATTGTCCTCTGGAAGTTCCCCTTTGACATAAAGCCTGCTGGCTGAGGGACCCCTAGGAATGGGTACCACTCTCCCATTGTGCAGCCACACTGCTGTCCTCAAGCAGGGATCTGCACAGGCAGAGTCTCAGTAGTGGACAGTTATGTGGGTTGTTTTAGGAGTTGTATCACTAAATGTAGGACAATTGTCCAGCTTTGAAATCACAGCTATGCTTAGGGATCAGTGCCATTGTGAGAGGGCTGCAGGCAAAGGTGATCAGCTGGTCTTTTACGCAGAAGACAGTCTGGATTGAAGGGGGTCAGATCAGGAGCTCATCTGTAAATGAAAGCCCTGCCCTCACTAGGCCACACTGCAGTGGAAAAAAAAAGGCAGAGTGCACTTCTCTGGTAACCTCACTTATTAGGCAATTTTAATATAGCTGTAATAAGTTCCCTTCAAGCCAGACCTTGGAAAAGGCCTTAGAAATGCTCAGCTGCCATGTGGCTTGTAACAAATATCACAAAGTATTGATTTATTCCATAACCACTCCCTGCCATGTGTTATGTAAATAACGATGTTTGATAGAGTGTGTGGTTCTTCGTGCTGTAGTGCAGAGGTCTTGGGAAGGTCTTGAGTCAGAAGATAAAAGGCTACTGTCTCCAGTTGTCCTCAGGATGTATGCATGACACTGCAGCTGCATACACATGTGCCAAGCCCTTCCCTTTTGAGTGCATTTAATAATCATGATTTTACTATTATATCTGGATCTGCTCTATCTGGATATAATCTTCTAATTACATAGCTTTAAATTTTCTCATATTGTCTCTATCTGTAAGATTGTTAGTTATTCTCTACTGGTAAAACTGAATTCACAGTGCTTTCATTGCATATGCTTATATCTCTACAGATTTAAGTTAGAAAAAAACATGCAGTCTGAAAACACCACTAATTGTACCTCAGCTTGTATGTTGCAGAGCAGCCTCATTCTGTTTTCCCACAGCCAAGGGAAGGCCTCAAGGCCAAAATGTCACCTCAGATTTCTTTTGATCTCAACTTATATTTTATTAACCCTTTTAACTTCACTGAGGGTGTGCAAGGAAACATGTATATTCCCTTTCATATAAACCCAGCATTGTCCTTACATCTTGCGTGCAAATGTATGGACAGTTTTTCATACAAAGGATTATTTAGATGTAATCTATATGCCTTGTGAGTTACAGATAAGAAGGAGCAGGCAGCATTTATTCTGCAATGTTTATGATTTATTTGCCTTTTATTTTCTCTCTTTAACTCCATCCAAAATATTTCTGAGTCTTAGTGAAATATAATACTAGAAGCCTTTAATGGCACCTTTTCATCTCACAATTGCAGAGTGCTTTTCAGGGCTTAATTAAATTTTACAGCATGCCTTTCAGGTGAATGTAATTTGAATGCATCCATTCCTGTTTGTGAGGAAACTGAGGCAGAGAGTGGTGATTAGCTCAAGGCTGTGAGCCAAATAAAATGTTAGAGTAAGAATTATGGCCCAAGAGATTAGGAGATTTGATAATTTCAGAAAAATTTGGTTCTTAAAAATTTCATCAGACAGACAACACGGATGATGGCTGCCTGAATGGCAGAGGAGCCAAATAGCTTCCAGACTCTTACTTAGACTTTATGGTGACTAGTGCTTTATGCCTCTGTCCAGTTTTGGCCTCACCAGTCTTTGGACACACCAGATGCTTGTCCAATATGATCAGGAGAAAATGAGTGAGTGGCTACACTTTACCTCTGCCATCTTCTCAGCAAATGGTTCAGGCCTTTCACCCCTTTCCACTGAGAGGACTCTTACAGTGGGACTTGAATGCATCCACCCACTTCTACAGCCATGGTGTTCTACAAGATAAACTCTGCAATGTTAGTTGGAAAAGGCCTGAAGCTCCTTGCCTGGTGGTCAAGGGTGAACTTTTCATCCATATCCCCACTAGAAAGTATGGAAAGCAGCCTGTCCTCTTCTGTGGGTAAGCAGGTAGAAGGGGAGAAAGCTGCTGAGACAGGAGTGTTCATTTATTCTGCACATGTATCTTCTGAAGATCCTCTATAGATTTGGTCATCAGCAGTTACTACCCAAACATGGTTACTGGTGATGCTGTAGGATAGGCCATAAAGCATCACATGGGAATGGGTTAGGATAGTGGAAGCTATTATTTATGGGCTCTCAGTGTTCATAGGTCAGAAATCACACTTGGTTTGGCCAGAGACTGACTGCAAGGAGCTCCATGAGTGTCGCTTCCTCTCTGTGTGCTACAATCTGCAGAGAGGATGGCATTATCCAGCCTGTCTGGCAGGCCTAGAACTCATATATGCTACAATTTAAAAAGCGGGGTGTGGCTGCTTCTTTGAAGGTGTGTGAAAGAAGACTGAAATCAAGCACGTGAGAGATCTCACAGATAGAGTACACAGGCTGAGAGCACCCTTTCCTTTGTACCTGCTATCAAATGAGAAAGGGTCATCTGGCTGTGAGACAGCTCAAAACAAACAGGTCTATGTTTTTAATGAGCTAAAGAATCAGTCTTTGGGAAATTCATTCTCTCGGTAGAGAAGCCAAAGATTGAATGATGTCCCTCTGTCACCAGACACCAGTCTCAGATCCAGAGGAAAGAGAGGACACTTGTAGTGCTTTGCTGCCTGACTCTGCTACAGCCTCAGGCTGCAGTGGGCAAGTACTGCCACGTCTGGGCTTTCCAAAGCCTGAGCAGGGCATAGCAACCACAAGGTCTGACTCCAGATCCTTCACATAGGGTATGGAATGTGGTTCACTGGTACACACACAGTTTCCAGTGTGCTGTGACAGTCAGTCAGTAGCCACTAAGCAGGTATAATGAAGGCAAAGAGGTTTTCTGTTTCCATTGTTGTCAGTCCAGTGTCTTAAAAGTACTTACCTGGGAGTGAAATGGCTCCTCTTGGTTCTGCACAGGCCAATCTTCCATTGCTGTATTATGAAAAAGGCACTGCATGGTTTGTATTTTTATCAGAATAGTATGATCAGAGTACAAATGAGGTCAGGCAACTCTTGAACAGGTTTTGCCACTTAGTGTTGATCATCTTTCTAACAACTTTCTTTTCTCCTTCATGTTGATCTCTTTTAATAGTGAAGTCAGCAGTGGCCACAGGCACAGGATATACTTTGACTCAGCAGCAGGACTCAGCTGACAGACACTGGAATATATAATTTCAGTAGCATCATCTGGGTCAATAGCTGGCTCTTCTATAACTCTGTTGAAGGCCTTGTGTGTTCTTCTTTTCATCTTCTTTCCACTACATGAGCATTGCACAGGGATCTTAAAGTGTGTGTAGGAAAAGGGACCTCGGGGACAGACTTTACTTCAGGGTTAGAAACACAGCTTTTTTTAATTTACAAGTGCTTGGTTGTGCGTAAATCTGTTTCACTACCCGAACTTCACATCAAAGTATTTGTGCTGTGCTTGATGAGAGCAACAGTGCATGTTTGTCATTGCATAAGTGAAACAGAAATTTCTTTGGGAACAGGGAGACAGAGACCTGAACACAACACACCATAGAGGATTTGCTGCTAATTCAGTGACAGAAAGTTTTGGGGATTTTACATTATTGACATTCCTCCAGATGAAATCTTCTGTAAAAAATGCCATTTTGAACCTATTTATGATTGAGACTATTGCACAAGGGTTCTTGGGCTCCTTTGAAACCTCTCTGTGGGGTTGAGTTAGCGACTTAGGAGACTCCAGGCCACCAGGATGGACTGCAGAAAGTGCCCAGAAGCCTAATTTGCCTCTCACAGAGCACAAACATTCCCATTGACCCCACTGCTTGAATGCCTCTGCTGTCAGAAGAGAGCCATGGCAAGAATTCAGTCATGTATATCAGGAGGAATTTCTGCTGATCCCACACTGGGGAGAGCAAGAGAAATTCTCTGAGTGGAGAGAGCATCCTCAAGATCAGGATGCACTCCTGCCCTTCAGTGAGAATGATTCCAGGGGTTTGTAAAAAGTGTTTAGTTTTCAGGAAGATCAGCCATACTTTTCATTTGTCCTTTGAAGATTATTTTTACTCTGTAAAGGGTTCTAAAAATGGCAAACCAGTACAGACACATACAAAAAAAGAGAAAAGACAAGGTTATGGAAAGAAGCTGAGATTCTATCTATTTTATTGAATGATCCTGGAATACAGTAACAAGGGGACAGTCGTGTGCTTAATCATCTCACTCTTACAAGTGGAAATGATGCTTGACAACAGAATGTACTGATATGAATGTGAGAGTAGGGGAAAGGAAAAAAACCTAAGGAACAAAATAAGCATAATATGTAAACAATATTCTGCTAGGAGTATTTGTAGTGACAGATGCTTTGGTAGATAGGGCAAAAAATATATTCCTTTCTCCTAAAGGGAAATAGGTGGAAGTCCATCAAATAAACTTTGTCCTGGCATATTTTATTTTTGCATGGAGGAAAAGGAAAAGAACGTTTTTGATGTCAGATTTTTTTTTTTTCTGCTGTTTTTTCCCTTCTCTGCCATACTAGAAAAAAAAAGATCAGGAAAGATAAGCCAGGCAAAAGAGAAAAAAAAGGCTGTGGGGAGGGGGAAAAAAAGGTTACTCTGAGTATCAGAGAGGGGGCTAATTGTCAAGGTTATATCTCCACAGATGATTGATGTGAGGCTGGGTTTTTCTGTCAGCCTGTCACAAAGCAGGAATGTTTAATGTTCTCATTATTGGTTACGCTGTTGTGTATATTTCTCTGTCAGCACTACGGACCCATCTGAACTGCCAAGGCACTTCAAAGCCCTGCAGGTCATTTATCATCCTCCTGACGCTGCGAATGTTCAGCCTCAGCTGAGTGCCAGGGATTTGTTATGACTTGAGAGCCAGCTGACAGACAGGTCTGCTGCAAAAAGGATTCCTTTTTGTCACACTGCGAAAACATCAATGTTCCTATAATGGCCTACAACTGTCAAAGGGGACTGCCACCTGACAGTTGTGTGGTCTCACTAATTTGCAGCCCGGTGACTTGTTTCCTTGAGTTTAGATTCAGTTACGGTGTCACATGCAAACAGGTCACCATCTGTCGTCCTGTGCCAGGGGGCACATGGTAGGGGGTGGAGAGGGAGAGAGAGTGAGAGAGAGAAGGAGGAAACGATGAAGTGGCAAACTGGGGGTGGGGGAGAGGCAAGGGGAAAATAAAAACGGCCATGCAAATCAAAGCTGCATCTTTATTTTACATTCCTGTTTTGTGAGTGTTTCTAGCCCACCACAATGTGAATCTCTGAAAGTTGTGCTGAAAATTGAGGCAGTGAAAGAAAGGACCTTGCAAAGAGCCAGAGCTGGGAGGGGTGGGGGCTGGGGGAAAGAGAGGGGGGGAGAGAGAGAGAGAGGCAGAAATATCAGGGCTTTGTTTCCTTTCCCAGGCCATGACATGATTAATCGTTTTCTTCTGATCTAATTTTGGAACATGAAAAACAGCACATTTGTCTTGAAGAAAAATGATGTGCCGTACTGCGCAGATGGAAATTTCGAGCAATGAAAAAGATTAAAGTGAAATTCCACTCCTTAGACCTAATCATGAGTTGTAGATTATTCTGTCGTTCTAACCAGATGGTAGGCTTGATTCCACAGCCCCCTTCTTATATTAATGAATACTAGACTGTTATATTTGACTTAGGTAAGTGAAATGTCTATCAAGCCTAATGGACTGCCAGCCAGCATAACACATGTTGTACCACTGAGGGTCCTTGCTGCATTTTTCATGTTTTATACTAATGTAGAACATTTTGTTTCCTACTGTTTTCCATCATTGTCACTGTTTGCTAAATATTTTCACATGTAGGGGGAAAAAAAAGTAAAAAACTTGTGTCCAGAGCTAATTTCCTCGCGTTGGTCACAGCTATAATTCTACAAGTAAAACAGTCACCCGAAGCAATGCATACAAGAACTCAATAGTAACTTGATTAAGTTCCCAGTCAACAAGACTGCACTAGGCTGTATGTTAACAAACCTAATTATAGGCAGCATGGTGATAAATTGTGCAGGGTGCATGTAGCACATCTCTGAGGTCATGTCTAGAAAAGAAGTTTTACCCCAGGGGACAGGGATGGGGTGTCATTTCTAAATAAAGTAAATGCAGGTTCACTGATGTTTCCCATTGGGTTGCCTTCCGTTTTCTGACAAATGTTGTTCTAGCAAGGGTGTCCCAAGAGATCCTTGTGAGAACGGAAGAGTGGAGGAGGAGACGGATGAGAGGCTGGGGGATTCTCTTTAACCTTTCCAAGTGTGCAGTCCAGTGACTGCCACACAGCTTCTGCCATGCTTGGACTTGTCAGGGCCATGGGTTCTGTTGATCCTATGTTGGGATGGGTGCCACCACTTATGATTACAAACCATGTCACCATTTTCAGCATTTAGCTGAACAAAATGGTACTTGTCACATATGCTGGATGTGAAAGTGGGATGGAATCTCTTCCTTGTATGCGAAGTTAAAGGTAAAAAATCTCTGGTTTCATCCACTGAAAAAACACAGGCCTTTGAGCCTGAGTGGCGCCCTGGCTCTGTTGGGGAGCATGCTCCTAGGTAGAGGAAGCGTGCATGCACAGTGCTAATTTTAGACATTGAAAGAATCAACAGGATGCATGGATCAAGTTACTCTCTGCCTAGGAGAGAACAAGTCCAGAAACTTGAGTAAGCAGTCAAGAGTTGTCCAAATCAGGACTTATTTGAAGTATGACAGATACAGTAAAGTTATGAAAGTTCATTTAGGCTGAACAAAGAAAAGCAAAGCACCAAAGTACACCTCCTAACTGAGAAACTAGCAAATCTACATGTGAAGTCTTTTTGATGATGGAATTAATTTAAAGCTTACATCATTGCTTCAGGGATTTTATTCTCACTATTTTCAAACTTTTTCTTCAGAGTCCTGAACCCTGACAGACATGCCTTTCTCAGTGAAGTTACCATTGATTTTAACTGTTGAATAAGGATTCTTAGACTGTGCTATAGAATAAACCCCAAATGGCCCTCCAGTATGACTGCACTGCACTTGGGACTCTCATTGTTGATGATCTTCCCTTTTTCTCACACAAATAACATTTTTAGAAAGAATGAAGTGAGGAAGGCCTAAGCAGAATGCTTATTGTATCTTGCCCACACTAAAAGCAAACAAACTGGAAGTCTGAAAATAGTATGTCTTAAAAAGCTTTTCATTGTAATTAATTAGATTTTTTTTATTGGTACGGATTGGCTCTATCTGAGAACATAAGCTAAAATACCAATATGATTTCACCACATTTCTTTTACGGCTGGATTTAGATTCTGTCTTAGCCCTCCCTAAAGCTTGCTCTCAGGGGATAAAAAAATTTCATTCATGAGAATTCCTATGCAAAATATTACATAGCAGATTTTTTTCAATTAATTTAGAATGAAACTCCCACTTAGTCCTTTATACTGCTCTCAGTAAATGCAGGGTAAGTTACCCCTTTAAAATTATCTGTACAGATTACCAGCCTCTGTAGTTCCTAACCTCCGGGGAAAACTGGCTTGTTGCAGTGCTGCTTCTCTTCTGTGCAGGGCATGTGGAGCTGACTTGGCAGTGAAGGGAAAGTAATTTGTTCCTGACAAGGGCCAGTTGCAGACTATTTCTTCACTGGAAGAAAGTGACAATCAAGCAGGAAATTGTGACTGCAGTTCCTTATTTGAACTGATCCTTCTTAGGAGCTAGTAGACATATCTTAACTTAGCCTTTAGCTTGTTTTCCTCAGTCTCACAGCTTTGCTTTCCGTGAAATGTCAAGGACCTCGAATTCCTGCAGTGTTTACAGTTTGACCTGTGGAATTTGTGGCCTGCTTAGAGTGTCGCAGATTTACAATTATATTGGGAAGGTAACACAGGAGACACAGGTGTTCCTCTTCCCAGTAGCATTTCCCAGAAATGGCTGCAGTTTTGGGAGAGGACTTTGACCTACTGAGGAAGAGAGTAGCACATCTGGAAGGGAGAGCAAACTGTCTGTTGCTGTTGAATCCTTACTAAGCCAACTTGTTTCTAAGTGCAGGGACAGATGGATGGATGGAAGGCTGTGTTATAGCTATAGGGAAGCCTCAGAAAGCATTTGTCTTCCTGGAAGAGTGTATTACAGCCTTTCTGGTCTGCAGTGGGTTATCACCCTGCTGTAGCTTTGATCGATGGCAAGTGATGGCAGCAGGAAATAAAGGTCCACTCTTTGTGCTCAGGAACACTGCCTAGGAGGGCAGAACCCTGACCAGATGGAACAGCTCTGTGGTTTTGGAAGCAGTAGGTAATGCAGCAGGGTCAGCAAGATGTTTGCCAGTGTCTGTGCCTCCAAACCCTGTGTAAGTGCTCAGAGCTGGGGTGCTTGTACCCATGGATGAATCAATTTGCCCACAGAGGGCTGACAGCTCTGAAACAGCCTGATGTCAGCTTTCTGCAAACACGAATCCATGGGTCTTAGCATTTTGGGTTGGATGTATTTTCCTTGTGTGGCAGATGCCTTTCTAATATTCTAGGCCAAACAAAGACAGATTTGCACACTACCTGCATACCCTGCCCTTCATTGCCTGTTGCTTCTTCAGAGAAAATGACTCTATTCATCTTTCTGATGTGAGGCTCAGATCATCAGATGCCATAGCCATTCCTCCTGGGCAAAGTGTCTCCCTCTGGTGGGCCTGGGGGCAAGGGAGGAAGGAACAAATTCTTTCTCATCTGAACTGCAAAGCCATCACTTAGAGCAGTTGTCATGTGAGAGGTGACAAGTCTCTTTTTTTTCCCTCTACTATTTATTTCCATTTTATGCATATTCCCAACTTCCTGTTCTCCATGCATTCTGGTTGTTTTTGTACCCTGTAACTTTCGTCAGTTTCTTTTCTTTCACATGTGCTCAAGACACAGCTCAAGTTGATACAATCTAATATAAACTTCCCTGTTTGCTCTATCATAAAATGTAGTGCCTTGTGTGTTCATTCTCCTCCTGTCATCAAGTGCCAGATTCAGCAGGACTTAGTACTCCAGGTTCTTCCTGCTGTCATTTTCACTTCTCCCCAAGGACTAAACATTTAAAACCCAAGAAATGCTAACTGAGATCCTAAGTAACACTTGAACCATGCTGATCTTGGGTAAACAATTCCCAGAGTGTTACCATTCCTGATGTTGAAAGAGCAGATTAGTGAAAGAAAAGAATGTGCATACAAATTCTCGATAATTGGGCAGCCATCAAATTTCTAAATATTGAAAGATTCCCTTCGAAGACATTAATTTTATGTTTAAAATGACACACAGACTGAGGAGCCTACCATTTACCCATTTAAGATTTTTACTCATTTAAGATTTTTAATAGGAGTTAAGGGTTTAAGGCTAAATTTAGAAAGCAGAATACTAGGTACTTTTTTTTTCTATTTCTAATGTAAATATTTATATATTTTAAATTTGCTTCATTAAACTGATTTTTGCAGTCTACAGAGCAGACAAGTAAGAGGAATGATTGCCCATCACCCCTTGTGCAGAACATTTTTTGCCCAAACACATGCCTATATGGGAGGTCATATCAGGTGCTGAACAAAAACCTGATCTTTTGTTGGCCAAATTCCAGCTTTTCAGCATAAGAGCGGGTATATATTTTTACTGAAAGGTAAAGCAGCAGTATTTCCTACCTAAAAAAGGCTTTAGACTCCCATCTCTTCCCAAAGTATAGGTTAGGTTGTATGAGGCCCTGACTGGCTTTAGGAGCTTGGTGAGGCTCACCTGAGGCCTTGTCCACCAACTTTTGCCTGCAGGTCCATGACTACTCAGCCTTGGGCTGTCTGCTAAGCCAAGTTATAGGTGTTCTAGGCCATCCATTCATTGCTCTGGCTTCCTGACTGGCTTCTTGGGGTGGACTCCAGAAGTGCCCTGCAAGGTAACTTTGTCTTCTGTCTGTATCCTGGGTGTACCTTAGAGCTGTGTCACAAACCCATTTTCAGCCTTCTTTCTTGACTGTGCTTCCTGGAAGGATGCTGCCATTGACTCTTTATCTCACCTGGTCTGGGACTGTCAAACCGGCTTGATCCTGTTCAGGGAATGTGGGGCTTCATTCAAGTCACCTTCATTTCCCAGCTTCTCCTCTCCTTGGAAAAGCCCTGCTCTTTCTGCTCCCTGATGAGTGGCCCTGTTTAGAATTCATGTGTGCACTGCAACAGGAGAGCTCCCAGGCAGCCTGCCTTCCGCCAAGCTCTGGCCTTTCCATGGCCTGTTCCACGTTCCTTGCTCAAGAAAAGCAGAGTCTGCTTGAACATCTCGCTGCTACACGTGGTACCATGAACAGTGTGTTTTCAAGGGGCTGGAGAAGATTTGTGTTCCTGATTCTACTTGGTTTTGAAAGCAGTTCCTGCTTCAACATGAAATCTTTTTCTTTTCAGTAGTCACAGAACTCCCTAACTTGCTGTGTGACTTTGTGCAGATTCAAAATGGCTTCCTGTCCCCATTTGTTAGTGGAAGGGATAGAGTTTCCCTGGTGCAGTGCCAAATTCATATAGAAATTCAAATGTTCTTCTTGATGAGATGCTGTGTTCTGTAATGCTTAAGGAAAGCATAATATCCTTGAGGATATATATAAATACACTGGTATATGAAAAAAACCCTCAGGATTTTTAAATGAAAGTTGAACATCTAGCCTGTATTTCAGTTTCTGTTGTTGTTTTCTAGAAAAATACACTCACAGTAAATTCATACCAAATTTCTCAGTAAATTTGATAGAGAGTACTTGAAAGGCTTCAATGTTATTGCTGACTAGCTAACATAAACTGACAATAGTGGATGGCTGTGGTGAAATACTCTTGTTTCCTTAGTCCTGCTTCTTCCTCTTTCTGAGATGTTGGTTCTGAGAGCACCTATAAGCCAATGGTTTTACCACATTGTTAATCTCCAGATCGGTGTAAAATTAATTGCAGAATTCTATTTTTGTGGAGAAGAGTTGATACTGGAAATAAGTCAATCTTCCCTACCTCTGTCCTATGACATGAATGTTCATAAACTCTAACCCAGGCTGGTATCAGGGCAGGGAAATAGAAGTCAAAACTGTGATTTATATGATTAATGATGGAATTTAAATACTAAGTTCTTATTAATCTAAATGTGAATTAGTTGGGTAAATCCCCATATCCTTTCAAAAATATGCCAGTGTTTTACTACTCATTTGACACTTTTGTATATAGTGACAGATTTTGTAAAGCTACTTCCATAAATGAACAAAACCCCAAATGTATATCACTAAAACCTTAGAAGACAAACTGATTAGATTTCCTGAGGTGGAATTACATTATCAAACAAAACACAAGTTTTGAAATGCAACACCCCAAAAGAAATACAGTTGGCTGAAAATTCCCATAATGAGAAATCCATGAGCCTAAATATTTGGTGTTCCTGATTTGCTCACTTCCTCAGGTTAATGTTTCTTCAACATGTTTCCAGTTCTTTTTTTTTTTTCAGCTGAATTGGTTGTTGTACTTTCAAAGGTGATGATTTGCAAATGATGATTTCCAGCCTACTGTAGTCTATGTATGGCAGAATGTCCATCAAATTGCCTCTAGGTGACATTAGTAGTGCAATCATTCAAAATGCAGCCTGACAGCATTTCAATCAATTCACTTTTCAACACTAGACATCAAATATACATTGCAAACCCAGCACCTGCTCTACTTGTAGTGTGACATCAAATAGGTTAGCCTCGGGTCCAAAGACAGAGGCTGTCTCTTGAGCTGCTACATTAAGGAGTGACTTTGGCAATGATACTCTTGGAGATTAACACTCCACCAAAACTGGCTCTCAACCTACAATACAGTGTAATCCCTTTACTCCTTGTGTTTGTCTCTCAACACAGTCCACAGGAGCTCTGTGTCTGCTAGATGAGTCAGCCACAGAGCCTAGCTCTTAATCTCGTCCTGTAGAGCTTCATATTTACAGCAAAGGTGCGAGCAGAATGGCAGCTATGCATTTATAAAAACTTGTCCCAGGTCTGAGCTCCTTAAGGTTAGCTTCCTCCCTTTTGCAACTACTGCATTGCATTACCCCTTGAGGGGGCAAATTTGGCAACTCTTCATGAGGTCTTGGTGGTTGTATCAAGACCTGTGCTTTTAAAAGAGCAAGGGAAGCACTTAGGATAATATCCAGCTCTTGTCATACTGTTCTTGAGATGAAGAGGCCTGGCTACTGCCATCCCAGGACTTTGTCTTTTGCTTGGAATCAAAAACAGGTCAGTTGGTGGTATCCTTGAAAGTTCTCAGTACTCTTCTGTACTTGGGGCTAAGGTAAGGTCTGTTCCTTGACCTAAAGCACCCTATACTGTGTGTTCTGAATCTTATGGGTCAGATCAATAATTCCCTTTAAATGAGAGGGCAACTAGCTATTGTCAAAAACCATGGAGGTGCCTAACAAAGCAGGCAGGATTTCAAGTTCAGAGAAATAAAAAAGGCATGCCAGCACTCATAAACCTTAGAAGAACAGTGTGAATCCCCCTCCTTTTGTTCTGTTTGCTAATCAGGCTTCGGGTGCTGATGGCATGACTCAGATAAAACAGTACTGTAAGGGCATGGGCATGTGGGCCACTGTGTGACTCAGGCACAACTGGGGCCTTCTGAGGCAACCCTAGGATACAGGAGTGGGCATCCAGGTGTGATAGGTTTAGAAAGAGAGAGTTTTGATGTGGCCTGTTTACCACATGCCTCACCACCATCCCTACTAGTGCTGTAGTAGATGTGATCTTTTGTGCCTAGATGGACAACACCTGGTCCAGCCCTGACTGGATTCCAGGTACTAGGCAGGATGGTGCTGATCACATAATCACCTCAGTCCTAGAGCCAGGGATTGCAGGTTTGTGTGTCCTGTGCAGGACAGCATCTCCCTCTCAGTGTGCACAGTGAAAGGTGACCAGCTGGCCTCACCATTAGCTCTGAGCTCACAGCAGGCAGGAGATTTGTGTCCCCCTTGCTCTGCAGGAACCGCCAGCTATCACATTCCTGGAGCTCCACAGAGGACACTGCCCCGCTCATTGTTGCCGCTCTTGCTGAGAGATGCTTCACATCAGAAATGTGAGTGCAGCAGGAGATATCCATCCCAAGTGGCACAAAAGAGGTAATGTAGTACCCAATGACCTTCACAGATGAAGCAAACGGCTGAGTTGAAAAAACTGTCATAAGCATTTGCATCCCTAGCAAAGTTAATGGAGGAAGAGGAATGCTGTCTTAGAAGATGAAGCAGTATATGGACAGATTTCAGAAAGGTAGGAAATGGTATAGGGGTGGCAGAGATTATTCAGAGCTACTAATTCAGTATGGAGGGATGATTTTCTTGTTGAGGAGTTATTGAATCTCTTCCCAGTGGAAATGTTTGGCTCTGGAGATAGGCTGGATGCTGGTAAACCCCAGGTTAGGGCAAGGTTAGGCCCTGCAGGCCTGCTCATTCTGCTGCTTGGGACATTGAGCTGGCTGGTGCAGCTCCATCCTGCAGGCTCACAGATGGTGAAAGGAATCAAGCCAGACTGAATGCTTGCTGGGGACACAGATGTGCTCTGAAGATTGCTTTGGTATTTATATGAAACAACTGCTTTTTATTAAGTGTTGAAACTAATAATAAATAATTATAAATTATATTAGTGTATTAAATTGTTGACATAACACAACACAAAAATTTCTTAGGAGAGTGAATAAACATATAAAACTATATTACTTTATAAATGAATTCATTAGTATTTATTACAATTACAATCAATTATTAAGCATTATGGTGACTTGTTTGGAGACAGGATTTTTTTTTTTTTTTTTTTTTTTGCTATTATCAATAATTTTAATTACCAACTTTAAGTACTGGTTATTTCCCACACATATCCCAGGGTGCTAATTTTTATACAGCTTCTAAAAAAGCACAGTGTTTTTGGTTTGGGTAGCTTTGTACCAGAAACGGCTGAAAATAGTTTCCTAGTTGTTAAGGGGAAATAGAAGCTCTGGGTGTCCCTCAATCAGTTATGACCTAGATTGGGAGAGCTGGTTTATATTGTGCAATAAGAAATTTATTTCTCCAAAGTTTTATGCATCATATCCAAAACACCAAGAGGCCAAGTTTGCCCATGTAACTGATTTTTAGGTCCTTCATGCCATCAAACAAAAGATTGTATACTCAAAAGCTTACACACAATTTGTCTAACAACACGTAGTATCTAGAACAGAGAAGTTGTCGGTGCCCCACCCCTGGAAGTGTTCAAGACCAGGCTGGATGGGGCTCTGAGCAGCCTGGTCTAGTGGAAGGTGTCCCTGTCCATAGTATAGGATTTAGAACTGGAATACCTTAAAGGTTGCTTTCAAACCAAACCATTGTATTCTTGTTGCCTCAAGGGTGTTTGTAGATTGTGATGGTCTCACTGTTGGACCTATAATTATTTCTGATGCTGACTTGGTTGTCCCTACTACACTCTTCTAGATGTCCAACAACTAGACTTATTACAAAGTATTCAGACAGTCTATTTTCAGGTATCTTAATTTGTTAAACAGATGCATAACCTAAATGTATTTTTTATCACAGGTCTTCATATCCTCACATCTGTTCTCTAGTTCTTTTCCCTCAAGCCTCCTCTAGCACTTCTACACTCTGATCTCTCAGGTTGTTGATTCTGACTCCTTAGCTACCTGGATGATGTTTTGTGCTTCAGACACACAAACTCTAACACAGATGTAAGCGTTTTCACTTCTTAACTGCCACACTTAATTTCATGGACAGTATCTCAGTAGACATGGGGATGCCCAGGCAGCTGTACCCCTGGCCCCACCCTTCCTTACCCTCTTCTATGGTACTGCAGCATCCCCTGAACTCCAATTATCCTTACAGCCTTCCACAGGTCCTCTGCTGATGGGAGTAGTGGGAGCTGGGTGTTGTTGCCATCCCTTCAGTGCTCAGGCAATCAGCCTGTGTCCTGTAGCCACAGTGAATGAAGGTGTTAACGAGGACACCTGAATTGATTTGGTGCTGATAGTCAGCTGTTGAACCAATCATCAGACTATAAAAGCAGAGAGGTGGATTATCAAAGTATTTTGCATATTACTTGGGAGCAAAGGCATTGTCTGTGCATGGTAGGGTTGCTTTATAGTACCTTGTAAAATGCTTTATGCTAGAGCAGAGCATAGTTATTCTAGCTTTACTAGAAGTAGTTACATTTTTACACATTTTTAATTATTTCAGTGCTACTGAATGAATAGATTTTGGATGTTCTGAATAGGTTTTGCTGTCTGGAGGGAGTCAGGGGAGGGATGTCATGACTGAGCTCTTTTAAGGTTGCTCATTTTTTTCCTTGTATTTTCAACACAGAGAAATGAATTAATTCCTCATGGAAGGTGCTCTGTGGACAACTCCTTTTTATCTTCACAAGACCTGGAGAAACAGCAGTGGATTCCCCTGCCTTACTTCACCCCTGGGCTGTTCCCCTGCATGTGTCTCTCACATAAGGAGCTCTGTTTGATTGCTCTCCTTTTCTGTTGAGAACATCCAAGGTGAGTGTTTGCTTCCTAGGGGTGTTGTCTCGTCGTCTCCCCCATTCAGAGTGGTTAGTCATTGAGTAGGTATACCAGGTCAGCAGATACAGATCTACAAATGTTGATCTGGTATGACAGCTTATATTGCCAATAAGTGTGCAATTTTACTAATGGTACCTGAACAGTCATTTTAAGTTGAAGTGTTTTCTAACCAGCAATACAGCAATATAACAAGTTTGGAATTTGCTATATAAGGTTATATATGATAGATATGCCTTGATTCAGCAGAAATATAACTTTATAAAATCAGTTTTTGTCATGCTTGTAGTCCTGATGAATTTACAGTAGTATTTTCCCTCTAGCAGGACTTGACTGAGATCTTTTGCCTTCCATTTTAACAATTAAATTTCTTTTACACATTTTAACTAGTAATTTGTTGCAAAGCACTTTGATATGCTCCACTCAGATGGAAGACATTATAGAAGGATTTTATTGCTGTCAAAATGGAGTGAATGCTTAAAAACATAAATAATAATTCGAATTTAGAAATAACTTGACTTTAGCTGTCTTTACACTGTTGTTGCTCAATGCAGCACTGTTTGAAAGACTTGGTCACAATCTGGAACCCTGCTGTGGTAGATGATGTATTGACACTGGACAAAAAGGTAGCACTGCTATGAAGTGCTTTCAGTTTTCCCACAAACACTTATGCAATTAAGTTGGAGGCTCCATTTGTTTGCTTGCTTTAGTGCTTGCTCTGACTTTTTTGTTTTCCTCTTTCATGAATGATAATGAAAATTTCTATTGAATGCACATGTTTTAACTGCCTAGAATACACCTAGGCAACACGTGAAGGCTGTTTCCACTGAAGTTAAGGAAAACCCTTCTCTTTATTTCTTTTGTGTGCAGATTTCTTTGAGTATCTTCCTCATGTTCTTAACACATGTACAAAAAATATGTAAAGTTGAATGAGGCTGAGTGGCTAGAAGTACATTTCAAAAGAGACATGGTCATCCTCCACATCTTCTAAGCAGCCCTTTCCTGACCTTCAAAACCAGAACTACAGAATGTGGCATTTTCAGATAATGAAAAAAGCTGTGGCTGTTTCACTGTTAGTGCTTGTGTTGTGTGGATAATTGTTCTGTAACATTGGAGGCAAAATTAGAAAACCAAAGTCATCAGTGATAAGAAAGCAACAGAAGCCACAAACCTGCCACTGGGGAAATTTATAGCAGGGAACTGACACAGAAGGGTGAAGCATATTCATGATGTGAGGGTCAATCTCATTCACTTTGTCTTGGCCCAAGCTATGTTTCCACCTGTTGCTTTCTATGCCTGTGAATTCCCCAAAACTGCCCTAAGTATGAAACTAATCTGTTTTGGTCTGCAAGCAGTATTTCAATCTTTTAGGCTTGGAGATACTTGTTCTGCTTATTAATTTTGTGCTTTAGTGAATACAGATGGTGAGATAGGGCGAGAAGATTTATGTTGAGATTTATTGAGGGAGCCTATTTTTCCCCTCCTGGCTGACATCAATAGGGTTGTGTGGTCTATTCTCTTGGTCACAAAGTGCACCCTGAGAAAGTACGGAGAGGGCCCTGATTGCAGTCCTGACTTTGAACAGGTCACAACTCCATTGTTCTGGAACAATAGAGGTTTTATAAACAAAGTCTTGACTAGAAAGATTGTGAGTTATGATACTATAGAGAGCTTTGCTGAAAGCAAAACAAGGCAAAAAAGAAAAAGCGTAAGGCATAGAAAAATGCTTATAAACACTAAGTTAAATCCCAGGTCTTGAGCAATATATTGGTGATGGAGGAACTGTACTACCTTACAGAATGCTGAGGTTGGTCTGTTAGTGTTTACACCATACAGTGTACATGCTGCATAATTACAGTGAAAATAAATGCATAGACATGCAAGTACTTAAAAATCTGGTTACTACTGGCTTCAAAGAGATTGCTTGCATGCTTCAAGTTAGGCACAAACTTAGGCTTCCTGTTGGGGACCTGGAAGAGGCTAGGGATGATGCCCTGCATTGTCTATCATAGTCATCTCATGGTCCCTTCAGTTACTATTTCCAATGGCCACCTGTTGCCTTTCATCATAAATTGAGCACTACCCCGGCAAACTCTCCCCTTGGCAAGGCCTGCTGCCTACTCATGTGGCAGTATTTTTGCAATACTGGAACTCACTCTTTTGAAGCATGACTGTCTTTTCACTTCACAACATGCAGTACCTGGTGTAACAGGTGCCCTGTGGGTGTAGAGCAATGTGAGTAATGGGTGCAACAAGTGAAGGATGCTCTGAGAAATTTAGAGCAAGAAAGGAATCCTCTTGAATTCAAGCAGCTCATGTGTTGAAGATATTCAGATTTGTATATATATGAAATTAAAATTAATCCAACTATTAATTTATCTTTAATCCAACTATTAATTTATCTTTGTTCATAGATATTAATATGGTCTTTTTATCTAGGTATTATTTAGTAGAGAGGAAATTAGCATTTCAATGCATCCCACCCAAACCAAGAAACTTTCCCTCTTTGGTACTAGCCTAGAAACATTATTTTTTCTTCCCTTCCCTCTCAGAACTGTAGGTATCTGAAAAAAAAAAGCTCATATTACTTTGTTTTATGAGCTGCTAAAGTTTCTAATTTTGGTTGCTAGTGCCCAGAGGATGAGTAATCATTTATTAAGCTAATCAGCCTTATGTTGTAGTGCATCAGTTTGATGAGGTTAATGTTAAAAATCTGGCATAAGTATTTGCAACCTTCCTGTGTTAGTAGAATGTAATGCTTTTCTATGTGAAGATCAATGCAACAAGCAGAATTAATCCAAGATTGAGAGGAGAGAGGGAGGGGGGTCATGGCAGAAGGGTTTGAAACTCCCTGTGTGCTAGACTTCCTCCTCTATAGCTATGGCAAGTGATTATTACCAAAGAAAGGGTTCAGTATGTATTTCAGTAAAGCAGGTGGTCAGAATGTTAGGCAATAACAATTTAGGAACTGCTGCTTTTCTGCTCTCTCTTTAAATGCATCTATAAAGAACATCCAAGAAGGCCGTGTGCAACTTTTCAGAAGTATTATAATGAACTTGCTCTCATTTGTTAATAAGGGAATAATTGAAGATCAAAAATATCCTCCTGCTATTTTATTTTGCTTTTTAACTAATTTTTTAGTATATGATGTCTGCTTACTCAAAGTGTGAAGCAAGTATTTAGATAAAAGGCAGGTAACTAGGACAGGACTGAAAATTAATTATACAGGAAAACACTGCAGTTCAAGTTTCTAGGAGGTGAAGCCCACAGTCTCTTAAAATTACATTGGTTCTAATGAGCATGTTTTTACCACAAAACTAGATGCCAGAGTTTCTGCACCAGGCTTGTTTGAGAGGTGGGGAATGGAGGCTGTCCAGGTTTATCAAGCTGAATTTTGCATTCTGCAGCCCTAATCAGTCTGAAGCTAATTAGCAGCCTCTACACAAGAAGGCCACAAGTCATTAATCATAGGAGATGAGAGCAGTCAGCCCCCCATCCTTGACATTTCAAGAAAAGTTTTCTCTAGCACTTGTTTTTTTGTGATGGGGCTTCAAAAGTCGCAAGATTGCTTTTCGTGGTCAATAGTGTGTGAAGTAGAAGCCATGTCTTGATGTGACAGACAAGGGACCACTGTTCAAAGACCTATTGGACTCTTTTTTATTTCTTTTTTCCTCCTTCTCCCTTTCTAAATGCTGTCCTCTAATAGAATGGAGTCAACTGATGACTTTATTTGCTTTGAGTTGAAGCATAGTTCAGCTGGGAATAAAAAAGAAGTTTTAACAAGTATGATTTTTGTTAGAGCAAAATTCAAGTTTTTTATAAAGCTGCTTAGTTCTTTTTAAAAGTTACAATCCTTTCTTATGCGCAGCTAATGAGGAATGAAAGTCCTTTCACATGCCTAATGCAGTTTAGTACAGTGTGTCTTGAAATCCAATGCTAACAGCTGCAGGCTAAGCACTAGGAAACTCTTGCAGGGAAAAAAAAACATTTCTTGAGGCTGTTGATCAAACTTCTTAAAAACAATTTGGAGAAGTAAATTTTAGTAATAGGTTTGTTGTATTTAATGATGCTGAGAATTAGACTGTGTTATATTTTGTTCTCTGGGCAAATGATGTGTCATTCTATCTGTATAACTCCCACAATAAGGGATGGGAGCAAGACTTGTCTAGCAAGTCTTACTGCATGGATGCCTATAGCATGTCCTTGCACCTGTTGAGAGCATCACTGTTTCAGGCTCAAATGTTTACTATAATATTATGGCCATTTCAGAGCTTCTGGCCAGGATAGTGAGAAGAGGAGGTGTTTTTATAAGCAATAAATACAGTTCATACAGTGTTCTTTTGTTAATCATTGAATTTTCACTATGAGCAAAACTGTTTTGTTGAAGGATAGGTTTTAGAAATATTTCTTGAAGACCTAAATGTCTCCCTCAAGGCCTCTTCTTTTATCCTATTGAGTTATGTGGGCTTCATTGATATACCTAAGCAATTGGAGTAACACTCAAAGGTAATGGGCTTTTGTCTGTACAACTCTCCAGGAGCTCCTTGTTCTACCAGGCACTATACCAAACTCAACATCCATGCCTGTACCTGGAGTTGCCCACTGCAGACTGGGAGTGGCTTTTTAGAAGGTGTTAGCTCAAGCAGCAAAGCTGTGGGGTGACACAGCACTGGCAACAGCCTGGGCACACTAAGGTCCAGTGCTCCTCTATGAGCAGTGCCAGTTGTGCTTTGATTTGCTCATGTCCCCTGTTTGGAGATTTAAAATGATGTTGAAAGGCTGTTTGGTTTGGGATGTTGTCATTGTTATGTTCATTTATTTTCCTCTTACCAGTCCTTGAGATAAAAACTGAAAATGAGGAAATAAAAGCTCCATTAGGAGGCTCAAACCAATTAAACCAGCACTCTGTCTCTAGAAGTTCAGCTGTCTATAGCTGTAATATGGCTGTAGGTTATTGCATTTACTTCTCTGAATCACTAGTAGATCTGGTCCTTGCACTGCTGCTCTATTTCAGTAAGGATGAGGTCTTCAATGTGCTTCTTGTGCATAATCTCTGCATCTGGGGAGGTCATGAGGTGATCACTTTAGGTGACAACAGGGAGATTAACCCAGTCATGAGTCTGCGATTGAAAATTTAGCTCTAGATGAGACTTCAGCATTAGAAGGCCTGTGTTTTGATGCCTGAGTGGTGTACCTTTATGTGTTTTCTTCTGGGACCAAGGTTGTGAAGCCCTGTTAAGTATCACCTTTTCATTGTATTTTAATTTTTTATCCCCTCCTTTAAACATGCATATTCCCATGCTCACTCCTTGCTTTCCAATTCTCTGTTTCTGAAATGTGAACCCTTTGATATTCCAGTTCGCCCCTGGTTTTTTGTGCTGGCCTGAGTGGGCCTGGCTATTGGGCATCCCTAACAGAAAAAGGCACCAGGCAGAAACTTGAGCAAAAAAATGGTATGAGCACTGAAAGAGCCATTAAATTCCTCCTGTCATATCAGTGAAACTGTACATACTTTGAAAAATTCCCCTAATATATCTTTAAACCATAGACCATAGCACTGTTTGTGGTCTAGAGTGCCAACACTTACATTTCAGTAAGAGGCCATTTTCTTTCTCCTTGTCTCTAATACAGGGGGTGGGGGGATGGGGATGGGAATATGATATGCATCTACATAAAAATAAATTTGTAGTGAAATCACATTAAGGATTTGACTAAGCCCACACAAGCAGAGAGTTAAGACTGATATTCTGTCATTACCTCAGCTCATTACATCTTGGGGTTTTGTTACTCATGTAGTCTGTAAGATCACCCATTCTCTGGAGAATCCTATACTACCTGGAAACAAATGGAAGTGTTATGTTGTAGCTTTACCTCTGAAATTTCCTTGCTTTGCCAACTTTCCTCAGTGTTACCATAAAACAGTTCTTGGTGACTTATATGTATTAATGGCATTAATTAAACTATCAGCACAGCTGAATGGGAGAAAATGCGTCTTCTGAACTTGTTTCTTGAATAGGAGTAAATGCCTCATTAATCTTAAGCATCAACCCAAGAACACTGTGTTTGTTAGATAGAATAATAAATGACTTTACAGGAAATACACAATAGCAGATGCTGGAATGCATCCATTCATTAGTCACTGTGCATAAATATCCCCTTATTTCCATGAAGAGACATTTAATGGAGGTCCGGTCTGACAAACATGTGCAAGTTTTCACTCACTCATCGAGAAAATGGAAGGAGAAAATGTCATACAGATTTGCCTGCTGAACACAAAGTATCACACACCTTATGTGTGCTTTTTCTGCTCCTTGCCCATCTTTCATCAGATTGAAATGTGTGTTAAAAAAAGGCAAAACTGTTGGACAGGTTTTGGAAGCCCATAAGGCATTACAGTTATTTCTACTTTTTGGTTGCAAAGTCTGGGTCACTGCTGTGTCACTTGGAGGCAATCACCAACTTTACTCAAAGCCCAGTTGAGTGTCTGGTGAAGTCAAAGGAAGGCTATTTGCTTCAGAACCTTAAAAGAAAATATTGTTTGGTTTGTTTTTAATCATTGCTCCCAAGATACTAGGAAACAAGCAAACAAGCCTATTTCAGTGAATAATAGTGAATGTAGAAAAAAAAGTTGCTCCCCTCCCACAACCCCTGCTGTCTGTTAGCTTTTGTAAGCTTATATGTATTTCCTAGTCTTGTAAAGTAACTGAACCAATGAAACCCCTCTGCAAACAGGACCATCAAAAGAAAGGGAATTCTGTATATTAATTGTTTTGCTTTCTTCTCCACATAATTGGTCAGAACTACTGTTTTTCTCAGACTGTTGATTCAATGCACAAGCATATTAGATGTGTTACAGGAATACCTAAATAATTTTCTTGGTATGTGCAATTGTTCCTCAATGCATGCCATAATGAAATGGTCACATTATAGCATAATTGTTCTTAGAACACAGTAACAGTGTTTGGATGTCATTACGTGTTTGAAGTCTGTCAGGTTTCTAAGCCTAAACTCACCAGAACTAGGAAATCTGGATTTATGAAACAAATTCTTAAACTGGTGATTGCAGTGTGTATCAAAGGTATCAATGTCCTATACCAGCAGCCATCCCCATCGAGAAATCTTCCATCTAAGCATGCAGGGGCCTTGTGCCAATGGATTCTTCACAGGTGTCACAGTGTTTCTCTGTGCGTTAGTATTCTGATTAGAATACTAATCAGGGTGCTTGGCTCTGGGCCTGCACAGACTCAGCCTCATAACATAGGGGAGGACAAAGTTTAGTTTCTCATCCTGGAAGGATGAGAATAAATATGGATTTCTGAATAAGTATGGATTTGAAAAAACTTGTATGCATGATTTGGTGAATTTTCTCATCTGAATTTAGAGCTTGGCAATGCTTTATGGTATTGTTAAATCCAATGCTTTGGACCAGAATTTCAAGCTGGGTATTGTGGTAACTTGGGTGGTTATTTTTCTACTGGCCTAAATTTGCAGTCTTTGCTCAGAAGTCCTACTTGCATGAAAAAAACATCAGTTTGCTTACAAAATTAGAGCCATAGATCAGCAGTGAGTTACTAACAAAGGTGAGGGAGGAAGAGTTTTGTTTCAAAGTAATATATAATGATAATAGCAGCCTAACTTTTCAGATGTGGCCAATGAGTTTTGAAATAGAAAGTACCAGCAAGCTTGCTGTTTCTTCACATCTGTCATCTGACAAATAGTCCCACTTCAGCTCATCACAAAAATTACTGCTAGGCTAATAGTTCACTAACAATGGCAGAAAATATTACTACTTTATGAAGTATGATGCAAATATAAGTTTCTAAGCAATTTTTCACTTTTAAAGATCCCAAAAGAACTAAAGAATTTTCCCTTTTGTGATTGCAAGATTCCTTCTGAGGTACCTTACATTTTTCTGAATCATACTCCTGGTATGGTTTCATGTGGGAAGTTACACCAGCACCAGGATTTGCAAGTTCATATGCTTCAAAAATCTGTTCTATTGGTGTACTACAATTATATTTCTATCCTAGGAGCAGCTACATTCCTTTGATCAGCAAAAACCCTTTCAATATATACAACAACATTAAACAGAATTACCTTAACATTGATTAGACAGGTATGCAGGTAATAAAACATTGCCCTTTTCTCCTAAGAGGTCAGTCATCCTACACAATGGTAGCAGGTCGTTTCCACAGTTGATCCTAAGAGGTCACCCATACCTCAAGCCAGAGGACTCCTGTTGGAAGAGAAAGGCAGAGTCATTCTTTACAACTGGAATGCCGGGTGGGAATCCTCTGGACTCCATCTGGAACAGCTTTGACCAAACAAAGGCCCCAGATCTGCTTGCAGTGCAGTCGGTGGGAATACTGCCACAGCATTCCTTAGGAGCAACATTAGGCTTCGATTATGGTCACAGCAAGAGAGTAGTGCATGCACAGCTGCCAAAAAATATTAACAAATAATGCTAAAAAAGCTTGTGTCTGCTTTCATTTCTTTTTGCTTTTCTTTAAGGCAACTAGCAGAAAACATTTTCATCTGTCCAGAATGAGAACTAAAATAAAGGTTTACTGCCCAAGCTTCATCTGCTTCCCAAGACAGGTCAGAAAATTCATGGTTTTCAAAGTGCTCTGAGCCACTGTCCCCTCTTGCAAACACTGTATTATGCAAGGGCCTCGACAGCTGCTGGTGCTGTTCCCCAGGCCTCTGGGTGAAGCCCAGCTTTGCTGATTGCAACCTGCCTTGCCCTTTCCCCCTTTGCACCACAGAGTCTACCCTGGGACTGCTTGAGCTTTTCTTTTACAGCCAGGTATGCTGTTGGAGAGAACTCAGCAAAATAATGGTACAAGGTCTGGAGAGCAGGGGCCGGACTATGGCCCAGAGTCTCTAAAGGGCCAAAGAGCACTAGCACCTTTTGGAAAGCCTTTTCCCACCACAGACATTCTCCTTATGAATTTGATGCATCTCCTCTCTAGCCTGTGTGTTAGCTCTGCCTGAACATTCTTTTATTAGTATTTCACAGCATGTGTGATCAGAGCAAGGTTCTGCTGTTGTAACCTTTGATGAACTAGTTTTGCAAATCAGAATAACCTTAACTTGGGAGGAGAAGATAAGGCAGAATTGTTGGTGCTCAATTCTTTCTTGCCTGAAACAAACAAATATCTAGGCAGACTCTAGAACTTTTTGATTATTGAGAGGACTAGAAATTAAACAAAATATTGTACAGTGGGAAGAATAAACTGCAGAAGAGTTTCCTTAAAACACACTGTGGACAGCTTATTTCCATTAGATTAAAGGAAAAATGGCATCAGTTATATTGTAGAGCTTCCTAGTTATGTTTTATTTGTAGACATTGAAGTCATGTTCCTGAGGTCAACAAGTTTTTGTATCGTTAATTTCAATGGAAGTACAGTAATATTTAAAAATGCTTTTTCTAGAGGCTTCCATAAATATTCCTTTCCTGTGAAGCCTTTTACAAAGACTATAACAGATTTTCCTTCTCCAGAAGAATGAATTTAAGACCATCAGAGACATCTCTTTGTCGATTTTCTAGCTGTATAATCCAGTCTGTAATGCTGACCACAGGGTGAATACTGAAGCCTTGAGTCTGTAGTGTTTTGTACTTTGTCCCATGATGTTTCTTCCATAGGCTCCAAAGGAAAGACCTTTCCCAAAGTGAAAATTGTGAAAGTATGGTGCTGCTAGTCTAAAGGGAAGTCAGGATAATCAGTGAGGTATGAGAAATAGAAGGCCAAAAGCCAAAATGAATGCTGCCTGGTTTTATGATTGAAAATGTTTTGTGTAGATAATGGTGAAAGCCTATGCATATAAATAGCTGCTGATAAAAAAAGAACTCATTGTAACTAGAGTAAATGTCTTAGGTTTCTAATTCTATAAAGGCTATTCAGAAGCATATAAAAATTAGTGAGTAATTCTAGACTGATCAGTATCTTTGCATCATATCAGTCTAGGGAAGCAAATATAAAACCAAATAGTTCTGACTTGCAAGGTTTTAGATCCACTTTGTTTGAGTTGCAAAGTGTGGCACAAACTTCAGAGCAATTTAGTACAAAGCTGCAGCATCCTTAAATCTTAGATGATTCACTCCAGCTATTCTAGAGTCATCAAAAGATTGTGTTGGATGTAGAAATCAGTGAATTTAATTTCATGTCTTTTGGAGATACCTTTCCAACCCCTCAAAGTAGAGAAGGGTACATGTTTACTCACTCCCTCCTTCTCTGTGCTTACTGTCTCTTAACTGATCTGTCAGTTGTCTTTAAGGCAAACATCAGGGTACTAGGAAACATGGAAAGCAAAAAACATGCTTGGGGTAATGAAGGGAGACAGAAGAGCCTCAGCTGAGCTATTTGGCCTGGGCTGGTTTGCTAGGGTGCTGTAGGATATCAGGACCATCTGTGGTGCCTGAAGACCTCAAACAGGACATAGGTGTACAATCCCTACATACTCAGCTTCAGATCAAGTAGGCGACAGAGAATGTGGTAGGGGTGTATCTAGATGCACTGAAGGAGGGCTCCAACCCTCTGCTAGTGGCTCTTCAGTGACTCATTACATGCCTCAAAAAAAATGGTATGACACTGTGCTTTTGATCTTTATGTACAAGGAAATATGCATTCACTTTGCATATTTGTTTTGCATAGGCAGTTGGCATGCAGAATTAGCTGTGGTGTGCTCTTGCAAAGAAACACACAAAGAATTGCAGCTGTGCGTGGCATGGTATCAGTGGCATGCACTACGTAATTTGCATGCAGAGTGCTGACACTGTGATCTTGGTGTGCTGTGCTTTACATCTTGATCCCACCTCTGCTTTTAAGTGCATATCTATCAGTCTAGTTGTGCTGGCTGTCAAGCAGTTGGTGAGCCATGCTCTTTCCGTGTCTGTCCAGCTTCTAAAGCTAAACCCTCCCACTTCTGCCCTAGGAGTTCAAGGACTGACACAATTCACAGCCCTGATACGAAATTATGAAAGATGAGGCACTCTGCTTCCGCATCTCCCCATCCGCCCCTCATGCAGCACACGAGCACAAATTAAGTCTGTGACTGAGTCACATTTTGACTTAATTCAGCAAAGCACTCACTTGGGCTTCCTCTTAAGTATGTGGGTAATCTGCTGCTATTGAGCAACTTAAACACACCATCTTTAGGGGGCACTAAGCATGTGTTTGGATGCTGAAATGAGGTCTTGGGGGTTTTTTGAATAAATTCATGCCTAGCTATAAGTACAAACAAATGTTAGTGTACATGGTTAACGATGCTTTAGCTGGAATTGCTCATCCTTGCATCTGTACATCAGAGTGTAATTTTAATTAGAGTTTCATTATCTTTTCATTTATTTTCTTCAGCAAGTAAATTTATACCTTGCTGCAAGTTTTCTTGGGAGTATAAATTAAAATAACATTATTAACATTATCTTTCCTAATTTGTGTATCTACATTTATTTATCTGTGTTTTTTATTAGTCATAATGAAGCATGTTTGGAGAAATTGTGCAACTAATCTATGTACAGAAAAAGATAATGCTAAACAATATCATTATAATAATGAGAGGCTGTTTCTGATTTACTGAATAGAAAAAAATAATATAAATTTGTGATTAGGGCTTTTAATATATTTTAAAAATTATTTTCAGGGACAGTTGCCTGCATAATAAGCATTTAAGTAAAAAAGAATTCTGAATCTGACCTTGGAAATGAAATTATTCAAAAATTATATTGAAAATTTTTTATTCCAAATTCACATGTTAATGCAACCTAATGCCAGCCTAATTTATAATTATTTAATAATTCATTATGGAAATTAATCTCTTCTGGAAGATATTTGTGGGAAGAAGTTTGATATGAGCATTTTTAAAAACTCTAGGGAACTTGATTGTCTAAATTTTTCTATTGGAGTGAGTTATTTCTTAGACATGGTGCTATATCCTAAATAACTTAAAAATTTGTATTTCTGCTGACACATTTTGAGTCTGAATATCTGCTTTAAAATCATTCATCAATATATGAGACAAGTGGAAAAGCAGTATGAGCCTTACTGTGTACAGCAGAAGCCTCAAGCACAGGGAAACAAGAGACAATAAATTAGGCAAAGTGAGCAATAATTTGAATGATCAAATTTTTGTATGCTTTACTTCAAATGTCTTAAGAGGTCAGTTTATCTGTACTGGATATGTATAAACTTTTTCTGCATCTTTTTTCGTTTTTCAACATTCTGTGAATTATTTCAAAGCTTTGCTTAGCCAGCATCCACATCACAATGGGCAATTCTTTTGTGATATTTCTGCTCTGTAGTTGTGAGTTACTCTCACTCTGCCTGAGTGAGCTGAGCCTCACTCCTTTGAAGCATCTAAAAGCTCATAAGACATTTTCTCCTTTTTTTCTTCAATTTTCATAGGTTTTTTGGATGGCTGCTAATGTTGTTGTATAGAAAGTCTTCTGAGATGCACATCACTCAGAATGTGCATGATAAACTATCTACTCCACCCTCTTTTAGGTTCCATATTATAAAAATATTCTCTTTGGTTCTATTTTTTTCCCCTCTTTCTCTTTTAAGTCTTTTTTGTATCTCCGAAGTATCCAGCCTTGCTGCAGAGTTAGTAAGCATTTCCTATTTTACCTCCCACATGGCAAAGTGCCTTTCACTGAGACATCACAGGCAGTCACAGATTGTCTCTGCAGAAGTCACATGATTCTTGTTGTGGGTGTCTAATGGTGGACCAGGTACTGAGGGATTAGAGGTGCTATGAGATGCCAGGGACTAGAGTTAACTGTTACAATTGCTTTTCTGCAGAATGTTCTTGGACCATAGGATATTATTGGGTTGAGTAATGGGGCTTGGAACAGTTAAAACCTTGTTAGAAGGGTTAGAACCAACCCAGCAAAGTGCATAGCTGGTATTTACCAGGATTGTGTTTTCTGTTCTGCATGACCAGAAAGTGATGGTAGCATGAACTCTGCCTTGTCATTTTAGAACTCTGTTAGAGTCCTTCTTTGGCTAAATTCCATGTTATATTCCTCCAGGCAGTAACAATGTTGACCATGAAATAAGTGTGTTGAAATGATAACCTTAGACTTAACAAGCGTCTGTGTCTCCTATAAGTGGCAAAGTATTATTTCTATTTCCCAACTTGAAGGAGCCATTCAGCTTCAAGTCTCTTCAGAATAGTGTAACATGGAGCAGAAACTGGCTAAACCAGGTTTACAGAACTTTTGCAAATGTTTTAAACGTTTTCCCTTTCTAAGCCACACAAGTCTTGCCTGAGGCACCATTCCTAAAATAAAATTAGGCTTCTGAAAGATTTATTGTGTGCTTTTGGAATTCAGCATAGTTGTCTTTTGCTTGTTCACATAATGAGGCAGTTGTGAAACCCTGACTCAGGGGTGAACTAAACCCTCTTCAAAACGGGGACAAATGAGACTGTGTGGTCACAGATGTAACTTCATCATAGAACTGAGTCTCTGTATGCAGTACAGAGTGGGCTAGAGAAGGGTCTTGAAGGGCTGCCTGCTTTATCCACTCCTCCTCTATTTGCTGGGGGACCTGCTATAGTCTACAGGTACTCATGAAACAACTGATGCTATATATGGAGTCACAAAAGCAAGTGGAAGCAGGTCTGTGTGGTCCCTAATGATGACTGCCCTGTCCCCTGACACAGTTTGTTCTTGCCTGTAGTGACATTCTGATCTTTCTTATTTAATTGCCCCTGTGTTGGCTCTGGTTCGTAGTAGGGGGTGATTAGAGAACTGTGTTTCCCTGCTGTGTTAAACAGTCTTGTCTTAAGTGAAGTGTACCCAGTGCATTGCATTTAGTGTTGTATGTGTCACATAGGAAAAGACTGCAGCAGCATTTGAAGCTGTTTCAGTTGATTGGAGCTAAAAGACCAGAACTTCCTGCTGCTACTGCCACTCCCAACTCCGTGCAATTTCAATGGGCTGTTTTGCTGAAATCAGCCCCCCTCTGGGTTGTTTACTCATCAAAACTGGTTTTGCGATATAGGAGCCATCAAATACATTTCCAAATGTGGAATAAGCTTCAAACTACATCCAAGAAAGGGTGTGTATTTGTGCACACAGACTAAGATGCTTTTTCAGTGGAGTCTTTCAATAAGCATTCTGAAAAGTGTCAGTTTTTTCCAGAGCAGTGCTTGCCGTAAGATGGATTAGATTCAGGTGGCTTAAAGAAAGTAAAACTGTTCCTATGCTGCACCTAATTCTTTTCCTTTGTCTTCCTGTGCAAACACAAATAACTAACACTGGCAAACAGTAAATTGCAGTGAGCAGTGGAAGTGCTAAATGGTAACAACACTTAAAGCATTGCTGAAATTCAAAAGAGCAGCTGTTAGACATTTAAACCTATCATTCTCTTTTGAACATACATCAAATTTACTTCATAGCACTGTCATAAAAATGTATGAGAATGTAAATGCTTGAGTGACCCATTAATCTTTTGAGTAGTAAACATAAAATCTTCTTAACCCCAGTGATGATATACCCATACTTTATTTTGAATGAGGGCTTTATCATAGAAGTGAAGATGTTCTGTGTCTTTCTGTGGTGTATAAGTAAGAGCAAATTAATATTAAAGTCTGATGTCTATGAAAAGTGTGCCATTATATTGATTGCAATATGAAGATATATGTAGTGAACAAAGCTACACTCAATTTCTGATGAGCACAGAAATCTAATAATAAATACACAAAGAGTATAAGCTCGTTACTCATTGATGGCAGTCACCAGTCTGATGCTGTTATCATTATTATTTACTAACTAACTCAATAATGAGTGTTTGTTCTTACAGAATTGTCCATAAAACTTTCCTTTTTATGTGTGTCAAATGATAAAAATGCCTTCTAAGCTCTCTTTGTGGTGAAAATACACCCTTACATATTGAAAGTGTTGGTTGGTTGTTTCCATGCATAGGCCAGTCAGTTTGTCTCAACCAAGCAAACAGGCCATTTGCATCATGGTGAATTCTGCTTGAATATGGAGTAGGAAAAAAAAGCTTGGCTCCAAGTTGGGAGCACTACTATTTGATTTATTCCAATCCTTCTGTATTCCTTCCACTGTCTCTTGAAGCCACATTTGAAAAACATTCTGACTAGCCTTTAAAGGAAAAAGGTACTGCTCATGAACAACAAACTGCTTTTGTTGAAGAGCTAGATTTAGCCTTGCTAGAAGTAGGAGAAATTTCATTAAACTTCTCAAGTTGTCCAGTTCAAAGCGTTGTGCCCACAGGGTAAAAAACTGGGAGAGTTGGAAAACTTCTATTAAATAATCAATTTCATCTTCCCATCCAGCCAGGATTGTTTCCAGCAGTACACTGAGATTTCTTAAGCAATGGGACTTTGTGTGTGGGGAACTTAATTTATTCATAAGTCATTTCAATTTATTCATAAGTCATTTGAACCATGTCCAAGTAAGCATGGGAAAACTCATGTCCATCAATTCCTAATGATATTTGGAGATGGAGGTGATTCCAACAGAGAACAAAAGAAAGAGGGAAGGATAAAAATGATAAACCAGTAGTTTAACAGAGTCAGATGAGCTGTATTGGTTTAACTAGAGATGCAAACTAGCTACCAAGCTACATACTCCATAAGAGGCATAATAAATTATAAAAAAATAAATAATACTTTCTAATTAAAAGAAAATTCTACTTGTGAAGGACACCAGATCATGTTAACTTTCAATTTGAGACAAATTTTCTCTTGGTGAATGACAAACGACAAGGCGCAGGGGCCTTGATGATAGGCCAAAAATATGATCTGAATTTGAAAAGCTTACCTTAAACTGAAAGGTAGGTTGCAAAACTCAAGTCATGAGACAGAAGCAATACACCAGAAAGTAGTCAGCCCAGACTATCATGTGTTTTGGGACCCCCCCTTCCAAAAACATCTTTAAAGTTAAATAGATATATCATTGGCACGATTAATGCATGTAGTAGTCTGTCTTGTCATCTTTCTTCGATATTTGTTTTTAAAATACCTTATTACTGCTGCATAGGTTTGGAGGACAGGGGTGAATGCAGGAAAATTGCTGAGGAGAAGTGGTATTGTTGAGAGTGGGTTGGGTAGTGGACCACATACTCTTCAGCTCAACCAGAGGCATCAGAGGCCAGGCTTACAGTATGTGCACTCGTACTTTTGTACCACAAAGTCAGGTCCCAGCAAATTGGAATGACCTGGGGTGGGTAAAAGGCTATTCAGTGAAGTGGTGAAAAAGTAAGTGAGAAAATGAGTTTTTCTGCTAGGTTCCTCAAATCTTCCCACACCCTGCATTTCCACTTCTATTTCACAGTCTGAGAGAAAAGGGAAAAACTTCTTCCCAGGCAATGCACTCTTCCTTTGCCACAGCTTGGAATGTTGTTGCCCCCAGCAACAAATTCAAAACAAATAATTCTGTTCTTTACCTGAGGGCAGCAGAATAAGTTTTGCCTACAGAGCTCTAATAAAAAAAAAATTCATTCTTCACTATTACACTCATTACTTTCATAAAATCAGAGTTAGGATAGTTCTGAGTTGGTTCATGCTTTTTCAAATGACTCCTCTTACTCTGTTTTGGTACCATGTGGTTAATTTGGGTGAGAAATGAGGAAAACGTGGTTGTGTTGTGCTGAGTCTACACAGAAAGTCTATGGAGTGTTGAAAAAATGACGTTGTTGTAAGGCAAGTTTTATAGAAACTACTCATTTTGACTTTGTCTTCCCAAAACCATTCAAGTGTATTTAATGGTATTGCAGTATTCATGGTGGATGTAACTACATTCCTAGGGAAATTCCCACAGATCTTTCACTTTTTGAATAAGCTTGTATGACTCATAGCACCTGCAGGATATGGCTAGAAATGTTAGAACACCTGCCAGTGAGGTTAGGGACAACTTGAACATACTTGATGAGGTACTGTGAGGTCTAAGCCAGAACTATAAATAAAATGTCATTGAGATTAAGACTGCAGTACATTAAGGAAATGCAAAAGACAGGATAGGTTCTAGAGGTAGCAATGCTGATACAGGTGTTGAAGAGGAGTAGTTCTACTTTCTATTTATCAATGTTTTACTTCCCATAAGAAAAGGTTTCTCACTGCTTGATGGTACTATTGCAGTCCTTGAAAGCTCAAGTAAAAATATCACTCTTACTGGAAAGACAGTCATGAGTTCAACAGCATATTCATTAACCAAAAGCAAAGAACTGCAGATAACAAAATAGATCTGACCCAACAAGCCCTTGCTAAGATCATATTAAAAAATGACAAAGCTGTCTGAATTTTGATAGCAATCTTTCACACACACTGTAATTGAGACTGAGGTTTCATAGCCAGTGTATTCATGAGCCTCCACCTGGGCATGTCAGAGCTTGCATGATCTGTGTAGACTTTTGTGATATGTGTTTATTGAAGGCATAAATATGCTTCTGTTGCTTATTAAGAGGAGAACTCTAATTTAGAATGAGCAGCAGTACTTAAAAATGTGTAACTCTTAAAAGAAATGCTTTCGTTAGACTACTGTGTTATACTGGGAAGAATTCCCTCTTAGTGTAGTGCAAGTGTAGAGACATATGCCTGATGCTTCCTCCTGCAGCCAGGCTCATGTCACTGCACATTACTGCTTCAAGCAGTGTCTGAGCTCTGCTCTGAAACATGGCTCTGTGGCTCTTTCCCTCAGCCCACTTCACATTGGAAGAACTCTCTTCAGGAGCTTAAAGTTGCTTCCTCTTTCCATTGTGAAATGAGACAGTTCTCCCACACTAATGCACACGTGCATGTGGGATCAGTTTAACACACACACACACCTATCAAAACATCACTGCAACTGTGCACAGAGTTATCCTCCCCTTGGATGCTTTCCCCAAAGTGCCGCAGGCTGAGGACTCACTCGTGGTATCCTGTCCCTTGCTGAAGCCACAGAGTCAGCGTTGCCAGGAGGTGTCCAGGGCAGTGCCCAGGGCTGGAGTGGTCACTCTGGGCATCCTGCCTTGTAACTCTGTGAGGGAATAAGGCAGTGAATAAGGAAGAGCTTTTGATGTCCTTTAATTAAAATGGAGTTTGTATGAGCTCAGAAAAGACTGAACATCATTTATATAAAGATAATATCTAACATACCTTCTTGGACATTCAAGTCTCCATAAAAATGCAGATGTTTCTCTCAGCTATGCATTTTCAGTATAGTTATGATTTTCTGTTTATTTTTTGATTACCCCAAGCAAGCCACACCAATGCAGACAAAAACCCAGATGGTCCCTAATATTATAGAGAAGAGCACAAAAGGAAACCTTTTTCTCACCAAAAGGTGGGGGTTTTTTCTATTGGAAACCAAGAATGACACCAAGCATACACTTGAAAAGGGGTACTGCTAACCCCTGCTAGATTTTTCTAACCACAAGGCCTTTTCTTGCAGAGCCATTGCATCAGAATTACAGCTGGGTAGGTTGTTCCCAAATTCTTCTGACCAGATTCGTCTGATCAACCTGTTCCAAGGAAATTGGATCCTCTGGAGTGAGAACTTAAAATGCTCTGCCCATATTAAGGCTAGTTCACTTAGTGAATTTAGCCACCTTTAATAAAAAGGATTTGATTCCTATCCAGAAGATCCATACAAAGTCTATATCCTGCTGGTCCTGAACTTGTAAGTGAATCTAATTCCATGAATGAAAGTGAGTTTTGCCAGAAAGTCAGAATCGGGTTTAAAAGTGAAGGTACAGACAGAGCTCTTAGGACCATGGTGTGAGAAGGATCAGGGATGGAAACTGTCAATTCAGATGGAGCAATGGGTAAAGTTTGCAGGTCTGAAAGCTCCTAGATGTGTAGGCACCAATTTCCATAGCAGTCACATGCTAAATTAAACTGATGTTATGCTAGTAACAAATGCTTGGTCATTTTCATTTCCTCTAGTGTGCTATGTGTGGCTATTAATGGAAAGCAGGTGTTGGAATCAGCCTGCAAAAAAGAGATGTTTGCAAATGTTGTTGCACTGACAGCAGTTCCAAGCCATGCCAGCACTCATTGCTCTTGCTCTCTGAGTGCTTAGTCACTCTGTTCCTGTACAGTCACTGAACAGCCTCACTGTGTACTAAATGCCTATTTAATTTGTTGTGTGCCTGGCATACTTAGAAATTCTGGAAAATAATTTGCAAGGTAGGATCTGAGCCATCAGCTGACTCCACTGGGACATGACTCCTTAACTTTTTGATATATGTACAGATAAAAGTCCTTCCATGAGCAATTGTTTCCAAGCATAAGGGTGTATGAGTGAATCATTCCTCACAGTAATGACAAAGCACAGTCCCTTGTGAGCTAGCTAACCCTTATATGTTCACTATATAAGATGCCATTTTTTTTCAGCTAAAACTTAATGGGGAATCTGGGGTACATGCAATGTAATTCCTCAGACTGGAATTTGCTCAGAACTTTTTCCAAGAGCGCAGTGGAATTGGCAGTCATCACATTTGTCAGTAAGTCAGCTGTGCAAGATGGCATCCCTTTAACAGGTACTAGTTTAATAGTGGGCACATTTATTAGGGTTTATTAGTGATTCAGAAGGGGAAAATTCTTCTAAATTAATAGCTCTAATCACTTCTTGCCACAGCCTGCCTTTCCATAGCATATTCCCAATAAACATGTTGACCCAGTTCTCCCAAGGTCTAACTTCTCAAACACAGCAGTGGCTCAGAGAGAGCCATCAGTTGTGATTTGACCTGTATTTGTCAGTGGAGTGTCTCAGTGCCCTGAGACTGGAAAGGAAAGGAATTAATACTAATATTTTGGTGTCATGGACAAGCCTGCCTGTCCTGCTTCAAGATACATATATTATGAAGAGATGTGGTGATAGGCAGCAGAATCTCTCTTACCTGCAGTTGAGCCACAGTTACAGATTTCCAGTTCTTGTGTTGATGACTTGTAAATCTATTAGCTGAAAGCATTTACCTCTTCTGGAGGGAATGTCCATGAAAATAAGGGGATTTTTATTTGACTTGTATAGAGATATATACACTAAAATGTATACTTTGTTAGACCACACAAAATTTTAAGGCAATTAAACTCTTGGAAGTAATATTGAATCTCTAACAGAAGTAAATTTGTACTACTTTGTTCTTGGAAGATTTCATCAACTTCTGCTAAACAGACATCTAGTCTTTATGACTGTGAAAAAGTCCATGATTTGACTACTTGTGTTGAGCTCGTAATAAAAACTATGTAATAGAGGGATTCTTATATTTTAAAGTGAACTTTGAGGATTTTAGTTTTGATATCATCTGCTGCATTTATGGTCACTGTATCCAGCTACTCTAGGACTGTGTCTAAGGACATCTTAAAAATTATGGCTTTGGCCAGGAAACAGTTCCTCAGTTAGTTCTCTTCTGCCTCAAGCAGAGCATTAGTAAAGCAAAAGTTGGATTAAAATCAATTCCAACTAAATGTATGTCAATCAGTTGAGTGTGGAATAGTTTAGAGGTCCAGTCTGAAGTCTCATATACCATCTCTGTCAGAAAACTTCTTTTGTCCCTTCTCCTTCAAATTATAATATGATTCTGGAAAAGAACTTTTCTCCACCCACCTATATTGCACAGAACTAAATGAGGGTTATAGAGACTAAAATGTTTGGGAGTGAAAATCTGGAATAAATTGAAAAATATTGCACAATCATCAAATTAACAGGGTTCATAACTTGTGATCCAAGGAATCTGTTGCTCTCAGCCAAATCAGTGAATGAGTACAGGATTACTAGTTAGTACAATATCTCTTAGCATTTGCAACCAAAAAATTGACTTGCCTATCTCAAAATTGCTTCCCCTTTTTTGCTCATCCTCACCATACTGGATGATTGATGACTTATTGTAATCATAGACCTGTATCATAAATCAGAAAATGGGTATTGTCAATAACAGCTAGCAAAATGCATCTGTATTTTCCTACAGTCCTGTACCCTTTGTCTCTTTATTTCTTTATTGTAGACCTAAGTCTCATCATTCGTATGCTGCTTAAAGATACAAGAGTAGCTCTTCTCTAAATGGTACAGAGAAATTAATTGGCTTGAAAAATAGATCTTCTCTTTATTACTTGCATTCACAGAAGTGATAGGGGTGTCACCACCATCCACATCACTCTGTTCTACCAGATAAATGGTGAATTGTAAGTGTATTTTCTATTTTAGACTTTTCCAGAAGAGGTGAATATGATGATAATATGATGATATTTTGAATAAAATGTCCCAAAGCTGTGACACCAAAAAAAACTGTGTTCCTAGTTTGCCAATTGAAAGGCAGAGAGATCTCTTCTGGCAAAATAAAAGCATTAAAATGTCTGGAATCAATTGAACTTCTCTATATTATATAGGCAATGAAGCAGCATACAGGAAATGTGCTGAATCACTTGCTGTCCCTTAATATACCACTATATAAAAGGTCTTAGCCCAGACTCAGTGGTGTCTTCATTTTAGAGGAAAGCAATTAGCTTAAAGGAAAACTGTAAAGCATGTCTTTTCTATTCCACATTTGTACATTACTCTATATTCAGGCTGATAGAAAGAACCTGACTTAATTCATTTGCATTTAGGGGTTATACAGCATATTAATGCTGAGAACAATTGAGCAAATCAGTGCAAGGAGAAATGATAAACAGATTTGTGTTTTCTTACATGGTGATTAGCTAGAAAGTTCTCTTATGTGGCTTTTTAAATCACAGTGACACTAAATCCTGCCATGTTGCACCTCTACACTGTATACACAAATAAAGTTTTTCTTCAATAAAGCCATGAAAATAACCATCACACCTGACTGATTTGCTGTGAGCAATAGTATTCTTTCTCAGTATTTCACCTTTCTGCCTCAACAACTGTGCTGGTTCCTGTGTTTTGCTCAGAGGAGTGCAAGAAAAATATAAGTGGAGGAGTAGAAAGAGCACCTTTGATTGTTATTCCCTCTTGCCTCAGCAGCTACACTGCAGTAATGCAGTGTAAGTGCTATATATCTAATTGCAAATTGTTTGTGGGGATACATGAGGCAAGCCACAATACAGTTAACCTAGGGTCCACATTTCCAGATGAATTTTTGGGGGATGGGGAGAAGTACCAGGGACTCTTATTCCAAACCACAACAGTAAGATGATCTTTACTATTTATGTTATTGGGAATAGGTTTGAAATTAAACCAAATAGGTTTGTAATTGTAAGTGTTTATTAACAATTTATTAATGATTCTGGATGGCTAACTGGAGATACCTTTAAGCAGAAAGTGCTGAGCTCTTTGTTCAGAAAGGAACACCTAAATTGACAGCTGATTTTTCAAAACTTAACTTAGGTCTTGCTGTAAGAGTTTGAGATTAGCCTCTATGCATGCATTTGTGTGACTTTGAGGAAATTGTGTTGGAGACTGCTCATACCTGTCCCGCCTTTTTTCTTTCTTGAAATCCATGCTACCAGTAAAAGAAAATGATTGAAACTCATACTGAAATAGTTTGTGCTTATGATGTAGGGAAATGAATTAATCTTTATAGCTTTCACCTCTTGTGAAAAGATCACCTCTTGTGATCTTGAGAAATGCATAAAAGTGCATAAACTTCTGTGTATTTTTCTTTTAAGCTCTTTAATATCTGTTTCAGGATTAGGCACTAATTTTAACAACTTCACCTTAATCATTCATCAGGAAATAGAAAATGAAAGAGCACTCATTCCCAGAATAAAGGGGCAGAGAAGAAGCACATGCAACAGTGAACTTCATTTTAGTTTTTGCACCTAGAAAACTGGGAGTTTAATATATCACTTAGCAGAGGTTAATGCTAACTGTCATTGTAATGAGCTGATGAACCAATGATTAATATAGTCAGTGTTTGCAAATTAAATTCCATGGTAAAAGGCAAATAAACTGAAGGGCTTCATAAGTTGGTCAAATTTGATTTTCTCATCAGAAAATTTAAAAAAAACCCAAACCAGAATAAGCTGGAAGTGGGCTTCTAACTATTTTTCAGTGCTGTCCAACTTTTCTCCCTTTTTTATTACAAGCTAAAAAAATAAGTGCAATACAATTTATCTCAATCTACTTCATATTTTTTAAGCAAAACAGTATGTTCAAAAGAGTAAATAAAACTAAATTTTCTTTCACTGGTATACCAATGAGATTCCACCTCTTAGTTAATTTATATGGTAGACAGGTTTATAACTGGTAAATTAGCATCATGTTTTACAACAATTATTTGAAAAAATCTTACAGAAATGTGCAGTAAATTTAGGTGCTTTCTAAAGCTGTCTTCAAAGGTTCTCACTCCTTATCAGATATTCAATAAATCCTGTCTTGCAATAGTGAGTGCTTACATCATGCCAGAGACTATTTTAATTGTTCAATTTGGATAGTAAATGCCAGGTGAACATTGATTTTTATTTTTTATGGTTTTATTACAGCTTTTAGCCTTTTTTTTTTTTTTTTTTTTTTTTTTTTTTTTTTTTTTTTTTTTTTTTTTTTTTACTGAAGGTATTTCATTTACTAGACGAACCCAGATTACAAATACTGACAAACTACGTCTAAGTCTGATGGTTCTGGTTCTGTTCTCAAGAAAAATATAATAAAATTTGTTGCTCTGTTACATAAACTACAACATCAATATCACTATTTTACAAATTTGAATATTAGGTAGTTAGTCAGCATAATTTTATAATCTTTATGAGTAAAATATAGGGAGGAGTTAGTCATGCTAAGTCATGGTGGACACTGCAGATAAAAATTTCCTGTAGCCCTTGATGCTTGGTGAGAGTTCCCTGTAAGACCCACCATACTTCTAATTCCAGCCTGCAAGAGCGTCCCTGAAACCTTAAAGTGCAGCAAGCAGAGACTTCAGTCATGTATTCTAGGTGATCTCATAGCCTGAGCTTTCTGCCTAGAGCTTTGGTCACAGACATAATCTAGGTGGGCTTTCACATTTATTAAAAACATAAAGAAACATCAAACTAGTACTGGGCTGTTTCAGAGGTTGTTGTCACAACTGGCAGCTAGTGGCCCTGGTATATTATATCTTTGTGAAAAGAAATCTTCATTTCTTCTCACACTTCCCAGAGTTAAGAACATCTGCGTGTCATCTTCTGGGGGCATGTTTGTCACAAAAGGGTAAGAGAGAGGTAGCACAGTGTATGCCTTTTCTTCCTCATTTTGACTTTTCTCTACTGCAAAGTAGTTGGTTTGACTTCCTTGTATGCTAAAATAATCATTATCTCAGCTGTGCCACAGGCTGTATGTGTGTGACCAGCAGGTTTTTCTTTTGTTGCTCTGTTGAAATTAAATGCAACAGTTTGCTTTGTTCAGAATATTTTCTATATGGTTTTGCTTGTTCTTTGTTTTCATCCCTTCATACTAGAAGTTTTGGGCTGTGGAGCCTGAGTAAGGGCACTACAACCTCAGTGAGATTCTGGCAAGCACAGCAGGAGCCACAGCACAGCAACTAATTGGGCCTTCTCAATCAATACCAGTGTTACTCAAGGATCCATTTAAACTGATGTTCTCTTTCTTTCCCTTTGAAAGGAAGAAAAGGTTTCCCCTCACCTGAAGTCCTCAGTCACCATAGAAATAGAGCTTGCATGCCCTAGAGATCGGGAGCAGTGGGACATAAAGGGGCTGCTTTCATGTACAAACTGAGGCTCCCAGGCACAGCTATGGGGAGCTCTGATGATGGCCGGGATGAGCTTCTCCCTTTGAGTTATCTTAGAAACTTTCACTCAAGGAAAGAAAACACAAGTAGGGATATATTAAATATTATATTTCTATAAAAGGCCTGATCTAAGGACCAGTGGAATCAGTGGGAATCTTTCCAATAATTCTTGTATGTTTTGAATCATACTATAAATGCTTTCAGCCGGGAATGTGACTCGGAAGCGGATCCTACAGATGGTCCAGGGTCATCAAGACAATTTGCTTCAGTGAAAAATTATGTGAGGACCTAGAAACTTTGATGTCCTTCTCATTAACTTTTACTCCACAAAGACAAACCTTTTGCCTTATGAATGACACGAGAAAAATATTACCCTGGAGAATAAGTACTGAGAGGATAGAATTTAAACAGATTTGTTTTCCTGTCATGAATTACTGTATTGTTCTGGCTGTGCATGATCCAGATTTTAGTGTGCAGCTGTCATTGAGAACCTTTCCCTGTTCATTCTCCTTAGTTAGTTATGAAGCTTTTTACAGTCTTAGAACTTATCAGTCCTGAGTGTGTACTTGGGCTACACTGTGTAATACAATTTACTCTTTCAGTTACTATATTTCTATATGAGAAACAGCAATGAATGAACATGAAACTGTCTATTAGGTGGGATCAAAAGCACTGTGCATCAACAGGAAATAAGGTAGAGAATGAAATGAAAACATTTCTTAGGGGCAGATAAAATGGTTACAGAGGTTTCACACACTAATCCACTCAACCAGCATTGTGCCTACTGGCACGTCTGCAGTGTAGTTGGGTAGGGTAAAGTAACAAGAACACTGATATATATTTCTGTCATTATTTAGGTTACTTATATTGTTTTACCTCAGGAAGAATTCTTAATCCCTCAGATTCTGAATACAATATAATAAAGCATAACTTAAGTTCTGCTGGGAAAATGCCTGCCCTGATACCTATAAAATCTCATACATTAATGTTCCCATATATTTCTAAGGCAAATATAAGCAAAATAATCCATTAGTATTCAAAGAGGGAAATGTAATTAGAAATAAAAATGTAAGATAACCACATCCACCTTCCCAGAAAGAGATTTACATTAAAGAATAAGATGAAAATGTTTGCTCTTAAAGATTTTTACTAGGTAATTTCTAGCAACGCAAATGTCTTCTCCTCTTGTCTCACACAGCTGTCCCAAACCAAGCAAGGACTATATTTATCTTCAGTTCTGAATTTCTGAATTTGTCTTGTCATTCAGAGTTCTTCTAAGATAAAATACATCATCATTTACTCTATTAGAAAATAAATGTATGGATGTATTATGGAATTTGCATTCCATTACCTTGGTTTGCATGCCATAAAACATTTATTACACCCTTGGGCTACAGTCTTAATAATGACTGGGTGAAATGCACTAATGTGGTCTTGGCCTTGGTATAGAACAGAAGATTAATGCTCTTTGATGTCACCCAGCTAATAGTTGTGCTCGCCAATTTGTCCCTTCAAAAGACATTACAGTCCCACAGACAATCTCTGTAAGACTAAAGCTAGCAAAAAATGTTCAAACTAAACCACAAGCTGAAGCGCAGTTAACCAAATAAGCATTACATTAGATTTTCATCTCTAAAAATAAATGTATGCTAGCATCTTTCAGTGAAGGAAGAAAGATCTTCCATGTTTTATTTCATCCTCTCCTTTTCTGATTATACCCTGCTGACATAAAGTTTAAAAAAAGACATCAATATTTTCTTATGTTTTATGGCAGTTACAAAATAACATTTTAGTTAAGCTCCGTAAAGGCATATATCAGTACTTTCTACAGTCCCAAGCCTCTCAGGCACTTCTCATGTAATAAATTTCACTGCCTATGATAAAACTATTAAATTTTTGCCTACCTGCTCCTCTTTAGAGAGAGGAAGAAGTTGTCCCTTTAACCTTAAGAGAAAACTGTGAGATTTTTAAACTTTTTTTACACAATGCATTGCTGATGTTTGTAGCTTATAAAGAACTGCAAAACACTTAATGCAATTAAACCAGCCTGTCATACCAGCAAAATTTGCTATCTTGTTAATCTTAATGAATTGAGCTGTGGATCAATATTTGGATGACAAACATCGGGGGGAAGCTCTAAGGAGGAGCCTTGTGCACCTCCCTGAGCCCCTGCCCCAGTAGTTGAGGGGATGTCTGTGCTGCTGCTGTATCCACCTTCTGATGATCCCAAATTGAGAAAGAGCCTGCCTGGTTCACAGCTGATGTAAATCAGCATTGTTATTTTGAAAGCAGTGCACTCACAATTACTTATACCAGCTGACTATTTTGACAAGACTGTATTATTTGTCACACTGTCTGTGTTCCAGCCTGGAGGTCTAGCACTATGCCCATCTGAATTTTCCAAGTAGTTTTAACACATGATTTTTCTTCTGCTGCAATTTCATATTTTGACTAAAATTATTTTGGAATGTCCTTTCCAACTGAAAACTCTCTGCTGGTGTTTCCAACTGGAGATCATTGTGCTTCTGGGGTGAAGGAAGCCTGTATCTGTTTGAAGCAAAGCTGTTTGTAATCATGGCATGTAAAGCACTAGATATATAATCAGCATGTGCTATGTTAAAATCCTTTCAAAGCTCTAGATGTTGACTGACAGGCTATCCAACAGCATGCTTATATAGCAAAAAAATTTTAAAAAGCAGAAACACTAAACCGGTGGTCATCAAGCAATCCTTTGCAAGCAGTTGTGATTAACATAGCAGATGAGCCAAAGTGAACATCTTTTTCTTTTTTTCTTTCATATGCAAGAGAAAGCACAGTCTGTTTTAAAAATCCCAGTGCACAGGGTATAGAGCAACACAGAGAGGAAACTAAGACTCTACAGTAAATTCTGATGAATAGACTATAAAAAAAAGAGTGAGAAATTGATGTTTGTTGAACAACAGATGGAAGTTGTCTCTTTATAAGGAAAGTACAGCCCTGCCAATCTAACATTGTCCTGAAAATGAGATGACAAGAAAATAATACAGATTGTAATTTTTTTTCCAGCACCTATTCTGAAACAAAAAGTTTTAATACTCCTCTAACTACATGGCAGGTCTTATGTTTCTGTTTGTGTACCTCATACATATGGATGTATGGCTACGGAATATCACTGGATATATGGAATCTTTGAATATACAATTATGTAAAATCAAGTGTTAGTAGTAGCAATAGATATGAGTATATTTATTTCTATTATTTGTTTTAAAAAATGCCTTTACAAATCTCCAAACACCTGTGGAGAACTTTAATCATTGCATGAATAAGCATTTCTGTTCTAAACTTATATGTTTTGTGTTACAAAAGTACTATCTTCAAACCTTAAAGACTGAGGTAAAATATAACAGGATGAGCCATATAGATTTGGAGACCTAATATGGGGAATAATACAATGTTTAGTTAAACAGTAGGGAAGTTTAATGTCTAAATGCCAAGGATTTTTAGTTACCTGTGTAGAACCACTTTCCTCTCTCCTTTCCAAAGTGCCAAATCACCTGTAATTATCACAAGACATTTGGACTGCAGTCTTAGAAAAGCCTCCACCAGCACTGGTGCACAGGTCTGTGCAGTACCATAACACATTTATTTCAAAGCCAATTTCAAGCAAATTGCAAGTGCCACTTCTTCTGCCTGGTTGGATTTGTGATTTAAGTATCTCATTTAAGCCCTAGTTAAACCTGCATCTCCTCCACTTGAGCTCTGGTCAACTGAGGCTCTGGTGTCTTTGTGTTTGGAAGCTGCTGAGCTGTCTCTATCTGCCTGCTGGGTAACTGTTGTAGGGATAAGATATTCCACTTCCAGTTACAAAGTAGTCTTCATGTTTTCATCCCATACAAGCAGCATATCTCTCTTGGCAACTGTATTTATGATGGCTCCTGGCTGTGTTTCTATTTTCCCTTTGGCTGCCAGGCGGGTCAGAAATTCTGCTGGTGTGCACTTTGCCTAGCAAGGCCTGGTTGGTAGAGTCCAAAACAGAGGCCAGGCCTGTTCTGCTCCTCTCTGCAAACCTTTCCTGGCTTGGCAGCCAGGTGTGACTGCTGCTTGTGTGAGCTTGCCATATCACACTGTGAGGCTGTGGCTCAGAATCACCGAACATCTGCCCCATGAGAAGCTGATAATTGCTTTCATCCCAGAGCTTGGTGAGTAACACACATTATCACTGTCAACCTTGACTCCTCTCTCACCTTGCAGAGATACCTTTCATAAACAGTGAAATATCTCTGCAAGGCCAAGTTTAACCCTTAAGACACTACCAGTAGCCCAGCTTAAGATCTTGAATCAAGAAGTGCCAGAACAGCAAAACAGAATGTTGCTTGGTAGCTCCTACCTCCTTAGGACTTCTGTATACTTCTCTAGAGGACTTTTCACTACGACCTGTTTCTCTAAATCAGAAAACAGCGCATCTAAAATGTTTAAACTTCTCCCCCAACACCCAAACCTGTATGTTATGGTTAGTCCTTACAGATATTTCCATTATATTCCCGCTACTCAGTAAGAAAGATACTTGTTTACCTCTTAAATTTTGCATTCACTGTATGGCCACAGATTCTTCTTCAAAACTATCACTGAATTTTCTTTTTCAGCTTTCTATTTTTTTTCAGTTTTACACACAGAATTCTGGCAGAGTAAAAAGAAAAAAGATAGGATTTTCCAAGATGTTCATATTGAGACATCTACAGCCTCCCTCCATCTCCCTCTTACCTCCATCTTTGGCTTTTTACAAAAAGAATCAAAATTTCAGAGTAAAACTCCAGTCAATACCAAGTACAGTTTGAATTGGCCCATGTTTCATGTTGATTGCTTGTAACTCAAGGAATAACACAGCTGGTGACTCCCTCTAAAGTCTTAAAGTGACTTGTTCAGCATCATAAAAAAAATTAATTGGCAGAAGAAAGATAAGCTTCAGTTCCTAACAGTGGCGTTCTGTGGTGTTAGCCATAACTGGTTTTTTTCACATTTTAACTAGAGTAAGAGATGAAGTAAGAATCTTGCCCCACACCAGGTTCATTGACTGCACTGACCTGGGTACAGCACCCAATCTGTGCTCTGAGTAGTTCAGTAGTTTTATGGCATAAATAGGAGCTTTGTGGTATACATGACAAAGAAACCAAAATAAGGCTATGTGTGGCTAGTTTGGTTCTTGTTACCTAAATCTTGACTGACACACAGAACTATTAAAATATGACTTTACTGTTCCACATTTAAAGTAAGCAATACTTAAAGCATAACTTCTAGCTCATTTTCAAAGGATTTTAGATTATTAGATTTAGGCAGAGATGTCTAGCATTGAAATTATCAAGTGGTTGCCAAGAAGGGCTATAGACCTCTCTCTGTATTAGTCGTTAGAAGGGAATTAGACACAAACTTCATTTAAGAGTTTCACAGACAGCTGCTGACAAGAGAAGAGATTGAGATCCAATATTAGGCTTCGTTTCCAGGATGTGAACTGCAGGAATAAGCTCCTCTGCCCCTGTGAAACAAGCCTCTTGGCCATGCCTTTATACCCATCCTCCTTCCACAATTCAATCTCCTCTGTTTTCCATCTGCCATTCTGAGCCCACAGCAGCTGCAGAGAAATCATTGCTTATTATTTGTGCTCGGGTCAGAAGCAGGTGTCAGTGCTGATGGCCTGGGTAGCTCTTCTGGCACAGAAGGCATGAAGGGGGTGTGAGATAGAGGTTACACTTTGCTCAGTGATCAGAAACCAAACCAAGTGGCTGTTCTGGAAACATGTGCTTCATAATTCTGTGTTGCTTATGTCCCAGAGGGGAAAAACAGTATGTCCACTCTAATTGTAGGGTCTGATATGATGAACAAGGATGGCACCGTAAAACTTTGAAAACTGAATTCCTACATCTCATGTATGGAGTCTGCTGGTATTTCTTAGTCAGCTTTGAAGCACCTGGTCTCAAAATCCTCTTGCTTCCACTTTCCCACTATGGTGCCATCAGACTGTAGGATTTAAAACCTCTTCCTTTAGCTTGATCAACTGCCATGATTTTGGTAAATACTTGTTTAAAAAAAAATTATGTTTCATGAAAAATAAGTTAATTTCACTGATATACTGCCATTTTTAACATCTAAAGTGTTTAACTGTTAAATTAGTTAATCAAATTTTTTTAAATTACATTTGTATTACAGGAATTTATTGTATCCTAGAATAAGGACATGCTCTGCATGAGAAAACATCTGTCCAACATTCATTTGTAGCATGAAAACAGGAAATTTTGACAGAAGTATAGCTTATTCATTTTTTTCTGCTTTGGCTGTCTCAAGGAAAGTACTACAGCTCTTATGGCATCACTCTATATAGAAATAGTAGCCTGTTACCTATTCATAGCCAATAATGATCCTCTGTGATCACTAACCTTGCTTTTCAGAGCAAGTGCTGACTTGGCCATGGCCCAGTATGTTAATGGTAGCACCACTGTTTAAACTGGGGGGAGGGGAAATCTGTTTGTCCAGTGCCTGTGTTTGACATAGCCTTTAGTTTAGTGGCCATTGAGTTCAAGGAGCCTCGTGCATGTTGAAAAAGTCAAAAAGGGGTAGATAAAGCTATTTGCTACATGGCTGTCTTCTACTAATAAATTCCTAGATACTGGAATCACTGCAGGCAGGTCAGTGTGCATCTTGCTTGCAGACATGGAGTTGGCCCCATTTTCCATGTGGTAGGTGACTTTATGTGTACTTTGCAGATCATAATGGAAAAATTTAACAGGCAGATTCTGAGAAAGTGTGAGTGTTTTTAGGATAGATATATATCAAAGTTCTTGGTATTTTTTAATTCTTCCAAACAGAATTTGGAGATCCTTGACAGTTACCTTTTTTCTAAAGACAGATAGCAGTTACCCAGTGTGGTTGTTAGAAAGGTAATGGCTCATTAACTAAGTTTTCAGCACTTTTCTATAGAATTATAAGACATGGGTTACCTCTAGCAGGTGTTCAGGATATACATTCAAAAATCCATCTTCTGCAATGGGTAACAGCTGGTACAGCTGCCTTATATCACTCTTGTGGTAAGCCTGACAGAAATCAAACTCAGGAATTGAAGAAGAGGGATTTTGCTACAAGGCACAAGTGCATGAAGTTCATTTAATTATTTCAGGAAGCCATGTATACTTTGCTCATTTCAGACCAAAATACATAATGGTTATATCTTTCAAATGCTTTTTGTGCAATTAATTAAAGATGTTCTTGGCTTGCCAGAGTATCTGGTAGGAATTGTAAGGTTGATCTTTGCTGAGGCAATTCTTTTCCTTCCAATAAATCTTAAAGAATGTTATAGGATGATTTTTTTAGTGGGCCCTTTGTTATAGGAAACTCTACAGGATGGTGTTCTGTGCAGCTCTTTTATTTGTTATGTTTGCAAGAACATTTGAGACTATAAGTGGACTTAGTAATGTGCAGGTGGCACCCAGATGTCTTTCTCTCCTATCACACTGGAAGGTTTAAGCTCTTCATTCTTGTAGAACCAGACCTCTGGGGAGGCTAAAAGACAGGTTGGACCAATCTCCATTGAGATAAAGTAGAATTTGTATGGATGGGGGGACATTCCTGATGATGACTGTTGACAGGGCAAATGTTGTCTGTTCTAAAGAGGTATATCCACATTTTTATTTTCATCTGTCAAAGTCAGTATGTTATTCACAACTTCCTTGCCCAGGACATTGAAAGAAATTGATACCTCAAACTGCCATCTGTGATAGGCTGCGATCTCATGACAGGCTTTTCCTTCTATTCTAAAGTCTTACAGAAGAGAGCATCCAGGGAAACCTAAATGAAAAGTAAAGCCATCACCTAAATGAAAATAAAATTATTTTAAATGTATAAGACCATCGTAAGCTCTGTTCATATTGCAGTGAGGAAGGCTGAAAACTGCTGGAAGCATGAATAATCATTGTTAAATATATCTTAGTTCCCATATTGACTCTTATTTGAGATACATAATCATTTTTGAGCAAATAAGACTTGGACTTAACCTCTACTGTAGTCTGTGAAGATCTAGTAATTCAGAAAAGCTAGTGTGCCTATATGCTTTTATTGTTGCAAGCATATATAGAGCCATAAGCAATGTGTTTATATATATTAAAAATCAAGAAAGGAATTGCTAGAGTTCAAGGAAAAGCATGACAGGACAAGAAGCCCTTTTCCTGCCTGGCATGTTCCTTTTTTGCAAATAATCAGCTGATGATATGTGCAACAAAGAAAGAATCACTGCATGAAAAACTGCAGCCTCCCCCAGTTATTGCTTTCCTCATACTCCTGCCAGAACAAGGGAATAGAGAGCTTTCAATTTGATGTTGATGTTATTTCCTTGAATGGTTTTGTTAAAATGCTGAACGTACAGCTTGTTTGCTAGCAACCTTTGGATTTACGAGTTGCCAGTCCTGGAGACGTTACTGTTTGTCATGCATTTTCCTCCTGATTTCCCTTCTTTATCCTCCTGCCTTCAAACCTTTTTAAAGTCTTTGCACTGCTGATACTCACTCTGATGCTAACTGGTAGTAATGGAGGGCTGTGCAGCTGTGGCACTGTAGCTTCCCTGGATAATGCTGACCGCAGCCTTAGCAGCGGCACAGCCTTAGCTCAGCACATCTTGATAACTCATAATCCTTACCATAGGTTTTTATAGTTTGTCTGGTCTACTGTAAATCTCTAACTCACTGTCATCCACAGAGCTCTTGACCTGATTCATAGGCACCAGGAATTAAGCTCCTGTCACACTCTGTTAGAAGATGACACTATTTGTGCTGTGACATTATACAAACAGAAATAGATGCTCTTGAATATATTGAAATGATTCAATATATTGAACAGCATCAAAGGTCATGTGATTATTTTGAATCTTGTTAATTAAGCAAAGAAACTAAAAAGAAGGAGGAAAAAAAAGAATCTAAAATAAGAACAAAAACCAAACCTGTGTACCAGCCAGCACATTGAAGTACCGACAGGTTATCTGGTCTTTTCTACTAACACACCTGAAATTTAGGATAATCTTGTGTGTAATAAGAAAAATATGTACATAACTAAAAAGAAATAGTTCTGTGGAGTTCCCCCCCCCCCCCGTCACACTGTGAATATATAAGATAGTCTTCAGTCCTATTGCAGTTTACATTAGTTCTCAGCTATAGAAAGATTCTGTCCCTCTAAGAAAAAAGGACCTCAAAAGTGTTAAAAGAAAGAAATTCAGTCAAATCACTTTTGACATTTTGATGCAGCAGAAATTACATAGGTTGTGCTGTAAAAAGGAGCCCAGTCCAATTTTGTCTAGTTCCTCATTAAAGATCAATTTGTCTGATAATGAGAACCCTGGACAGGGTACCAAAACATCAGAATTTTATTCTAGATCAGATCCTGGCTTTTCATGTGACTTTTGTACTAAGGCTTCAGTTCCTTGTGCTTTTGATTTTTACTGCATAATTTCTAAATTTGGTCCATTCTTAGTGCAAGGTCCCAGCAGACTCCTCAGTGCAGCTGGCTAGTGGAATCTCTGATTGCAGGTGGAGGAGCAGGATGCTGTAATAAAGTGAATGTGATCTTTGGTGGCTCTAAATAAGACAGAATGATGAAATCACTTTGAAATAAATGTTTTAAAATGCATCACTTAACTTTTATTTGGTCATTCCAAGCATTTTTCCTTTGCTACCTGAACAAATGTAAAAGTTTTCAGTGGAGAAAGTAAAGTGGTTTAGGTTGTTATACATGATCTAATAGAAATTAACTTCATGGAAATTTTTTTTGTATTTTTACTTACCAGATTTGCCAGCATGGAATAATTTGATAATTAGTAGGTTCCTTGATTTCATTTGGCTAACTAAATATTTCTTGGTATAAAAACATGATTCAATGAAAGAAGCCTTGTTTGAGTGAGTGCAAGTTTCTTTTTGAAAATTTATACTGGTTCCTATTTTGCATTTTTTCATAAATGGTGAGGAAACTGTTCTTCCAGCTGCATTTTCCTGAAAAAATGTGTCTGACTGACCCACTTAACACAAGAACATGTAAATGCTCAGCAATTTATTATTATTATTTCAGACATTTCCCAGTCCCCTTAACTCAATCAGCTTCATGATCAGATTTCCAAATTGTGAAAATCTGATGAGAAACAATATGTGAAATTGCAAAATAATCACAGAGAACAGAATAATACTGTATTTGTAAGAGAGGAGACTACACAAAGACCTTGTTATACCACCTCTGCTGCAGGTAAGTCTTGACTATATCAGTAGCTGTCATCTGAAAGCTGGTTTGTGGAGTTAGTTACTCTGGTTCACATGCAGAGGAGCTGGCAGAGAAAGGAGCAAATACCTCATGATACATGCATCCTCCTTCAGGCAAGTTCAGTGCCATTAGTAAGGACTGGAATGGGCCCACGCCAGCTCCTTGGGGTACTTCTTCCCTTTTGTTGGTGATAGAAGGGCACTGGCACACAGAACAGTGAGCACTGTGTCTTCCTCTGTCTATTGTGTTGTCAGTCTGGGATTTCAGCTCCTACAGATGATGATTCAGCTTCTTTCAGTCATATTAAGAGAAGGTTTGTTTTGCCCCTTGAATTGGAGAGGTACATATTGTCATAAAAATTACTTTGTTGAATTTTTGGCCCCATTTGACCTCATAGCCATTATTTTCCTCTAGTGGTGTCAAGAAATGTAGTGTTTTAATTTGTCATAGATATGGCCTGATAATATCTAAAAAATCGAAACACTTAAGAGCATAATTCAGTATTCTAATTCAGTGACTTCTCTGTGGTGTGATACCTATGATCTATAGCACTTCTGTCTATATCTAAGGCACATTGGTGCCAACTTATGGTGCTAAGGAGACACAGAAGAAAAGATAGCCACTTCTCTGGTATGCATTTCTTCTAGCCTTGGGATCCAGCAAACCTCTCCTCTGTGTGAACTCTCTAGAGCTCTGACTGCACTGATCAGAAAAGAGAAGATGCAGCAGTTCCCCACTCCCAAGCCATGCTGAAGGTTGCCTATTCCAGGGCAGTCAGGGGTAAGATAACTGCTGCAAGGCTACCCTTGCCTGCATCCTGGAATAGCCATAGGTATTGTTTCATGGTAGCACTCAGATGGGGTGCCTCCAGCACTGACAAATGCAGGATTTCTAACATACCTTCACAGATGGGTAAATCTCAGTTTCTCTTGAAATTTACTGATAAGGACTCTGCCTCAACTTGGGTCTTATGAGTCCCTTGCAAGAATAACCAACTGACTGGGACAGAGGGGAACAAACATCTAGAGAGTTGTAGCCTGTTCTACCCACAGTCCTAAACCATTTTAGCCATAGCACATACAACTGTTAGATTGATAGACGCTGATTTCTTCTATAGAAAAATCCTGTGTACTACTTGTTAGCTCAATGCATGTCAGCTGGCTAAGTGCTAAAGCTCTGTCACTACTTTAGCAACATCATTGCATGTCTTTATTGTAGAAACAAAGAAATGAAAATTTTATAGATTAAAGCAGGATAATCAGATCTAGTTCTTTTCTGTACTAGAGAAGGTATCCAACAATGATATTTTCCAAATTCCAGGGTGTTTTCTTGTGCTTTATAATTTGATATTTCAGTGCACTGTCACTTGAAATTAATTGCAACTAATTAAAAGTGATCCACTTAGGACAATTGGACAATAGTGCCCTGGAGATTGCTTCATTCCCAGAGGTTTTAGTGACTTTCTGCTGTACTGGTTCAAGTCTTTAGAAGGGTGCTATATATCATAATGTCATTTTACATTGTTATTTCTATGAAAGCAACAATTTAAAAGAGTCTCCAGTGAACCTTGAGCAGCTTTGCACTAAAAAGAAAAATGTTGCTGCTCAAGATCTGTAAAATATAAAATATAGATTCAAAGAAATCACTTGACATGAATAGTAGTATTAAATTTGTGCCATTATTTGCATGTAATATATAATGTTGTAGTAAAAGGCTAACAAAGCATTTGGGCTGCTCCAGGGCTCACTGATTTTTCTGCACCTTTGTTCAAACTAGGTCAAAACTAATGCTGGTCTTATCCCACATATTTTTCTCATGTTTGAGACTTTTGTCCTAAAATGATATAACACAGTTTAACCCCACAATATATTGTGGCCTACAACACCTATTTAAAGAAAGGCAATACTCTTGTTTTGGTTTAGATTACCCTAACCAAGCAGCTGGCTAATGTGATCTAAAATTTGGAATATACAGAGGCCCCATTTTTTAGTAACTTGGGTGAACTGAGGCCTTGATGGAATAAGGCTTGCTTTCATGTTAGGGTGAAGGCCAGTCATTTAAAGAATTATGAAAATGAACTTTGTAACCAGTGCAAACCTGTTAACACAGTTAAACAGCTCATTTGATATTCTGCCTCACCACTATAACCAGGAACATAGAGCCTACTAAAATTAGATTTTGTCCCAAGTCCCAAAGCAACAAATCTTCATGCCTGTGCAACCCATACTTAGAATACCTTATTCTATGAAGAAATAGTAATGCAAAATTGGGATCAGAATGGTTCTCAAAGAGGAAAAACATAAGCTAGGGGCTATTTTTAGACCATGATGAGGCTTTCAAACAAACTTTTTGTTGTGACATTTCACATAATTTCTCCACTGTGAAACAAGTTCTATCACAGAAATCAGCCCATTTGTTATAGTGGGTGATCCTTCCTCCCACTACAGTACATCTGGAACATCATCTCTTCTCAACATATTTTGTTTTTGTTAATTCATCTGATTTCTGAACAGGACCATCAGTCAGTCTTTGAATAGGTTTGATTCAACACTGTGTTATTTCATTTCTACACAGTCATAATAGCACAAAAATCAATGAATTGTACTGACATACAAATGGAGTAATGTATTGGCAAAGCAGACCTACTGAATTTATTTTGCTCACAAGACCATTAAAATTGTTTTTTAAAAAAACTTCTGCAGTGAGATAAGCAGTAGTTTCATGCATAAAATCCATCCTGTGTTCTAGTACTTTTCTCATACTAATGGGAAAATGACTGGATTCTTCACTTTCTTATCAAGAAACTTCTGAGAAAATTATGGTAAAAAATGTGCGTATTTCTTTGTACAACTGTAATCTCTGTCTCTTCTACAGACTGAGAACTGATGACCTATATTAATGGATAAACTACAGAAGAGAAAAAAACAGAGACAAAATGCTGGTTTCACTACATTCAGTTGAGCTTTATGTCCAACTTTGCTGGAATTAGGAATTTATTCTAGGAATCTCCTTTATTTATTCCAACTCAGCCACACTAACCAGCATACAAATGTACACACTTCCTTGTAAGCATGGCATTATTATCTTCTTCATTATGCTAACACAAATCTCTCAGCATTTCCCTGGTACTATCCCAATATCCTCTTGCTAGATGCAAAGTAAGATTAAGCAGACTTGCAGTGTGTTCTGTGCATGCTGAAATTCAGGCTTTGGCAGGCATTAAGAGAGAGGGTTCCATAGAGAATCAGTAGGAATGTTTTGTCCATCGAGATGTTTGAATTGGACAATAAAAGCACTCCAGGCAGTTGTAAGTTATAACCACTAGAAGATACCAGAAAAAACCTGCAGTCTCAGAGATAACTGAATTCAAGACAGTGCACTTTGGTTGGAAGATAACTCATGTCACTGCTGCTGCAGTTGGTTTTTAAAAAGTAATTTTTCTCTATTCAAGTCAGGGAAGAAAATCACTAAAACACAAGAATGACTGGGTGAAACTTAAAGAAGCTCATGTGCATTAGCTTTTATTTTGTTGGTAGACAGATAATTTTTTTCTCAGGGTGCTGGTAACTGATCACAGAGTTAAAGGGGGAATGAGTACTCTCTCTGCTTCTCTCTCCCTCATCCTCCTTGTCCACTACTCCCCTCCTCCTTTCTTTCTTCCCCCCCCCCTCTTTCTCTCTCTCTCTCTAAGTTTTGAACCTGATTGAGGCTGTGGTGTGACATTCACTGCAGAAATTGCTTTACTAGCTTAAGACAAAACTCCTGCTGGCTTAACCTCTTCCCTTGCCAAAGGTTATTGGCCCACAGCACTGCCAAGTTAAATGGATTACTTCAAGAAATCTATGGTAGGTTGGACCTTGGCAGACTTTGCAATGAAGTGGGTGAGGGTCCCTCATCTGCCCCACTCTGCTTGCTTTGCAGGATGCTGTGGAGAGCAGCACAAAAGTAGCAGTCCAGCCATCTCTGCTGTGAATCCTTGACTGCATCTTCAGTAGATGCATTCAAGGAAAATGTAACATTTTCTAAGTGTAGTTTGTGCTAGATCTTCCTTACTGAGGTCTCTTTGTGACACTGTTTTTCCGTACCCATCCTGAAAGAACAGATCAGGATCTCCTTGGTTTTAACCCACTCTGTCTGGCTGTTTCTGATGGAAGAGGTAGTGGGGTGAAAAACTGACAGATTAAATCTCTTAGATCCATTTACTGAACTTAAGGGGTGTTTAGTTGACTTAAGATAGTATGGCTTGATCTGTATTAAAGAATTATGGCATTTCAGAACTGCTAACATAGTCACTAAAATAATTTTACAAAATTACATATACTAGGTATTCCAGTGTAAAGACAGACACACAGGGAGAGTGGATAGTTAGCACATATGAGACATTTCTGTAGCTTTTATTAATAAAAATAATAGCAAAATGGTATCACAAAGTCCTATTCTTTCAACTTCTCAGTGTAAACTTTCTGGATTTGTATTCTGGCAAACCAGTAAACAGAAATCTGGTTTTTGCAAACATTTTAAGGGCTCTATTCCATGGTCTACAACACCTGGTGTATCTCAGCTCTTGGCATAATTTAAACAAACAGGCCATGTAACACATCTCTCTCTCAGTCAAATAAAGCAGACTTGGTGTGCTGCCAATTCTGCTCTCATTTATTTGCTAACCCTGGGTTTTATTTATTCCCTGAATCATCAAACACATTGCAGAGAGTGACAGGAGCAGACAATATTACATCTAATAGCTATATAATAACGTAAATAAAATCTGGTAAATCAGGTACATTATTTGCCTGGTTTTAACTGCCCCACTTAATTTTGTGGACTTGAACCAAAAGTATAGTAAATGAAAAAGCTTTTTGCACTGAGCAAAGCTAAAAAAAATATACCCATTGGATAGTGATGCCTGTTATTTAGATTAAGTGAAAAATACCTTTAATAAAAAAATACACCTGGATGTAATACAAAATTTCCTGCAAAATTTGGCCATTATTGTCTATGGCAAAATCTCTTCTGATTATTGTGACTCGAGGATCAGCCCAGTACTGCCTCGCTGTGGGATACAGTCCTGTAAACAGTAAGGGATGTGAGGATCTGTGAAATGCTGGTATGCCTTCCAGTGTTGAGTAAGAGTTACTGAGATGATTTCTGCAACTAGAGGGAGAGAACAATCAAGGGGGCAAGCAGGGATGAAAACAATGTTTTGGGGTTAAGAAGTGTGAGGGAGATCACTCACAGTTCCCACAGGGGCAAAGGGTTCATGGTCAACAGACCATTGTGTGGATTAGATCTGAAGAACAAGTGTATAGGTGACAAAACTTTTGTATTTGCTTGAGCTTCTGTTTTAATGAGATTTGTCTAGCAAAGGTCTAGCTCAACTTTACATCAGATTGATTTCTTCTATAGAGTTGATTTAAACCACCACCAGGTGAAGGATGGGAGCTGGCAGATCAGTTACATGTTGCTTCTAAAGATAACTATTGAAAAGAGAAGTTAAAATTTTTGCATCTGTAGTATGATGTTGAAATACATTTCTGAAAACTGATTCCAAGAAAGGTCTTTAAGAGCAGCATGCTTATAATGAATGGAAATTGATGGCCTGAAGACTTTTGTGTACAGTTTCTGGCTATAAAGTTCACCAAACACTCACTTTCTTCTGTTTATTAGTTGGCCATTCCTACTAGGTTAACATGAAAAGAGAAGACTCTGCAGTACTTTGGGCTATGCCTTGACCACGTAATTGGAAAAGTAAATGGCTTTCCTATGATCAGAGTTGGAATCTGTGCCAAAATGACTGAGCTCCATTCAAAAACCACTTTTCTTGAGTCATTTTGTGGCAATGCTTGTTAAGAAATGGCAAAATACCAGGAGTAAAATGATCAGCACACCTCAGGCTGCTAATAATAACAAAATAAGCTTTCCCTACAGTGAAACTGGCTCCTCTCTAGAGTCTTCACACTTACATGAGCTTCCTATGCAAGAGTAAGTCAGAATCAGGCCATGATTCTTTTTTTCTTTATAAAACCTATTTTAAGATCCCAGTGTATCTGCTGCCCTAAAACATAAAGAAGTGCTTAAATTTTCAGTTTGTGAAGGAGTCCCAATGTCCTTTAGCATGTGTCTCTTAGAGAAAGAATGTCTGCAGTATTTTGTATTTGAAGAATGAATGGCAAGGCATGGTTACAGAGGCTGGAATTCAAGAATCATTGGCCTCACTACTAAAAGCAATGAATCATTGGCTTGACTGTTCCAGGTCCAGCTCTGGACACCCCTCTGTCTCCTAAACACATCACAATATCTTAATTTGTACTGCAGCTACTCATGCATTGTGCAATACATTGTTTATTACTCTGTTCTACTTATGCATTGTGCTCAAAAGACAGAGATTTTTTTTCCTGCTTTTCTAAAAAAGCAGCAGAGGTCTGTGAGTCCTGAATCTAGTACATGCTAGAGAAAACAAGTATTTCTCATCTTCAGTGTAACAGTTTGTTCTCCAGAATTTTAATAGTCATATTATTTTTAATAGTCATACTGAGGAAGAGAGTATACCCCTTTATTTCTGAGGATTTCATTCCTTCCTCTATTATGTGGGCTGGGCACAGAACATGGCCCTAAGTATTCTTCATGTGATTTATTCTACATTGACAACCACTTAAGTGGAGGCAAAGTTAGACCCAAAAGGCACAAAGTGATGAAAGCTGGAACTGAAAAATAGCATGACAGTCAAAATTGCTGAGTTTCACACAGCCCCTGCTCTAACAGTGTTAGAAAACTCTTGGTCAAAAAGAATCCCTAAGAGCCCTCTGGAAACCCAATCCCATGACTCATATGATCTCCTTGAAGACTTTTTTCTTTCCCTCTACAAAATGACATTGAATAAAGCCTGGTGACTATGCTACTTGCTGCAATTTGACAGCTTTTAGTCAAAATGTTTTTTATTTACAACAGAACTTCTTTAACCAAAGTTGAACACGCTGGCATCTGCAAGTCAGACTGAGCTGGTTTTGGTTGGTTTGTGGGCTAGATCTTTCCACAGAGGTAGAATGCCTCCATGGCAGGGGATGGGAAGGGATATGGAGGAGATGCCCTACCTCAGGAGCTTCGTGATGAATTAACACTGGTGACTCAGGCCTTGTTTCCCAAGGACTCCCAAGAGCTGAGATGGCACTTAGTGAATCGACACTTTTGTGTTTGCCTAGTTCACTAGATTGTTTGAAAGTCTGACAAGCCAAAGCCACTGCATTACCTGCTGCAGGTGAAGCCCGGAGGAAGTAATTCTGGTCACAATTTATATTGTAGCTGTTCAAAAGTAAACAGGAACAGAGGACTACCCTTTCCTTCCCAGCAGCCACTCTCTGTTGATTCACAAAGGCCAGATGCTATCTGATCTTCCCACTGGGATTCAGTTAAGAATGCAGACCTTGAATACTCAAGTTCCCTCTAAGTATTACATAAAACTGAAAATTAACTGGGCTGCTTAAGGAGCATGCATCACAGATATAAATAATTGATTTTTTTATTATAAAGGTGTTGTTTTGATGATTGATTTTTGGAATGTAGGTTTTTGGCATGTAGGTTTAAAAGCGTTTTTCAGATAGATAATCCATTGCTAATCCATTGAAGCTAATCAGTCTTTTCAAGTTTGTGTGTTCAAGACCCTTTTAAAATCCAAACAGTACAAAAAAGTGTTTCCAGAGTTTTCCAACTTCACTGTCAACAGCTAAGAAATGGATCAACATGCTTTCATAATCTTGTGTGTCTATGAAGATGCAATAATAAACTGGTTTTTTCCTCTGGCATAAGAAATAGCATTCAGAAGGAAGTTGAAAAAGGAGGAGAACAAAGGAGCACAGGTAGGCCTTTTCCGAGTGATTTTTCTAAAACAAAAAAATCAAAATTGACTAACCTTATGCCAAAAGTTGTATAAGAGTACAAAAATCTGAGTTTTGTTCTACCTTCTTTTTTTTACTGAGCTTTAAACTAACTGTAAGTATCCCTATGCTTGCATGATTTATCTCTGACAATGTTGTAGGAGGCAGAAGACTTTGAAAGGAGACTTTAAAGTCAGGAGTGCAATAATAAATTTTTTGTAGTTTTATGTCTTTTTATAATACTGCTTTAACAAAGGATGTCTTTTCTTTGCTCTTCAGTCTGGATTTTTCTCTTTCAACATGAGAAAATTAAAGGTAATAGATTGTATGCTGAAGTACATGGTTCTGTCACTGTTCAGTTTGTGGATGAGAAATAAAAGGGGCTAACTTTTCTTGCTGATGAGCTACATGTATTTTGTGTGTTTATATAAAAAGAGTATAAAGAAGTGTTTTCTCATTTCCTTAGATTAAATTTTGCAGATCTGGTACAGCTCCCCTTCCTACCATTCATAATAACCTTTGTCTCTCTAAATTATAAACTGTATGGTCAGCTGGGATGAAAATGAAGGTGTCACCTACAAAGTTAGGGTTTTCATCTGTCCGACCGAAACAGTGGCAGTGTGGATTATCATCAGGAAAAGCTGGTTTGAGGAAATATGTGGATCATAAAGCAGGCACCAATCTGTCACTGCATAGGTGCAAAAACATACTATAAAATATAAATGCCAAATGCTAAAAGGAAAAGCAGCTGTCAGTTCTTTGCTGTCTTCATAAGGTCTCTCTTGCCTTGGTAACTTTCTTGAACTAATGCTGCCACCCCAGTAAATACATATTTGAGGCATATTCCACTGAGGGGGGTGGAAGCTGTCACTGTATTAATGATGTTCCAAACTGAGCTCTGTTTATCTAGCTTATGCTAATTCACATGGCTTCTTAGTGCTTTTTTAGTTGTTTTATAATAATATAAATCTTTCATATATTCTAACTGATGCTTCAACTTGGATCCTTTACACTGACTTTTCAAAGTGTTCTGCATTTCAACTTATTTCATGCTAGTAAATGAGCAAGCAATGATTTTTGGTTTACTACTTACTACAAACCTGAGACAAATTTAAATACTGGAGAGACATTTGGGACCTAAATGTCCAGCACTGCTTATTCCACCAACATTTTCACCAGTGCATCATGGTAGAAAAATGCTAACTTCATTGTATATTACTTTGAATGGCCTTCAGAATACATTTACGTGCAGGGATGCAGCCTTCTTTATCAGTCAGTGTTGAGTAGCCCACATCTTCTAGTTGGCTTTATTATTCTTAACTATTTAACAGTAATTTCCTTAAGGTAATCAACTGTGCATTTCTACAAGTAATAGTATTGGCTCATAATTGGCAATGTTACTAGCATTAAAACTTTAATAACAAAGTTCTAAAAATATTACACAACAAACTGCTTAATAGGTTAAGTTGCACTGAACTTAAAACAGGAAAAAACACATATACATAAAAATTAGAATGTTTTCTGTTCTTAATCTTTTCTTCTATGGGTTTTGAGAGCAGGTTTTTAGCTTGTCTGCTTTCAAATAAATGCCTATAAAGTAGAGTTTATTTTGGATGATTGATTATTAGAATTATGTGCATGCAACTGAAATACAATAGTTTAAGTCATTACTTCTTTCAAACATCAAAATAATCTTTATATCTTAACATGGTTTACCATTTTAAAACTAAACCAGTTATTGGTATAATTTCAATGTGTCTCTTTAAACTGATACAATATTATCAGGATTTATAAAAAAAAAACATCTTCCTATTACAGCTGTGCTTCAAAAATGGAACAAATGGATTAACAAGTTCTCTGTAATTATATTACTAGTTAATGGTATTTCAGATACAGTCTGATAAAAATACTTAAGATGATGAGGTATTTTAAACTCACTATGTGAGCCTTACTGCTAAATACCTTCTGCAAAATTTTCAAGGAAGGTTTTTTCAGGTATTAACTAAACTGGGAGGACCAAATACTAGGAATAAAAATAATACATTTTTTTACTCTTAATTATCTGCTATTCTCATGGGACTATCCTTATTCTTTTAGTGGTGATCCTAATCTATACTCCTGAAACGCAGGTTAAGTGAGCTGTTAGAGGCACCCTTGCTGTCTTTTGCCCACTGTACGGTTTTGTTCCTTTATTTCTTACAGATTAAAGTGAGAAAATCCATTCCTTTTCTTTTCAGAACATAATTATTTTTGCTTGTGACATCTCTTCCCAGGACTTGGTCTACACAGGAAAATTTTAGTCCCACAGCTCTGTCCAGACTATTTTCTGTTCTACATTCATTGCACCATAGCTGTGCTGGCAAAATTTCTACTTTATATGCACTTATACCACCAGGAAATTCTGTTACCAGTTGTTCAGGCACTGCTTGAGAAACAGGTTTGTTTCCTTTGCTTACCTAAACCATATGCTTTAAAATACAGATTGCTTTCATCTTGGCTTTACTAGTAAACCTTTGAAGAGCAGACATGTCTGGGAGGTACCAGGACACAGTTCTGGAGGAGTACCAGCTCAATGACACCATCCTCTCACTACGGTATGCAATAGCACAAAAATCCTGTAAGAAAGATGGGGGTTTTTGTTCCTCCTCATCAGTGATTCTTTTAGTCCTCAAACCACGATCACTGATAAGCACCACAGATATCTGCAGCTTGTCAAAGATTAAGTAATTAGTTAGGTAGAGCTTCAAGTATGGGAGCAGTGAGAGTAAAAAAGACAGTGGCAGAAAAGGGAAGGTCTTCACAACCTCAACATTAAAAACACACCATAGATGGAAAAAACTGCTTCTTAAGGATTCTTGGTAAGTAATGTGACAATCTAAGTCATAAAATCTTTAAAAGCTATTTAAAGGTCAGTGGATTCCAGTAAATCTGACATTAGTGCTTTGAGGTTTTGAAATTAATGCACTTATTGAAATATTTTATTACCCCTTTTTTTTCTAGTCAATAGATAAGGTAGAATTTTGTGGTCTACTTCTTCAAGCTGCCATTATGTCAATCAAAAATATCAGAAACACATCTGGCAAATTCTTCTGGCAAGTAAATGAAATGCTTTCATGTTTAGTTTAGTTTAGTGTTTTCCTAAAACCCCAGCACAATCCAGGAAGCACTCTGCCATTGCTCTTAACCAGACTTACTGATTGCTACACATCACCCACAGGCAGTCTCTAATATTGTTTTTGCTCTGCCCTAATAACCTTACTAAGATGCATCTTAGCCCACATTGGCCTAAAAAAAATGCAGGGGGCAGTGGTTGCTTTTAAAATTATTACCGCAACCATTTCCCTGGTGAAAGATAAACACATATTAAATAACATGACATTAATAATTGCATTAAAGGGATCTTAAAAAAATAGTTTCAGGAAAGAGAATAGACCATTAATGAATTACTACATTAGTGAAGTAGTTTGGGCAATAGTTTAGATGTTTGTACTAAGTTGATAAATGCTGTGCAAGTAAATCACTTGCATATATCTTCTTTTCTAGCCATAGTTCAGAGTCCTTTAGATCTCCAAAGGTTGTAGATAATTTTTGCACCCACTCAGTCAATGACTGGCAATGCGGCATGGAGCTGCAGTCATTCATTCTGTCAGTCAGCAGCCCTTGATAATGTGCCTGTCAATATAATTCAGTGCCTGCTCAAGGAAAGTGACACTTTGAATAGTGGACACTTTTCAAAAGCATTCATACAGGGTCAGTTCCATGATAAATAAATATATTTTGTGTTTGGAACAAATAGGCAGTATGCAGGAGCTGGAGTCAGAGCAAAAATACACCACCAGTTTGCAGGATATATTAAACTGCAATGAAGAGTGAATATCATAAATGCATCTTTGGGTTTTTGATGCTGTATTAATGATGGGATAATAGATAATAGAGTCTTCAGGATCCTACTTGGCTTTATTGAGCCCTGATCCATGACCAGGGGCCCTATGCACTGGTACACTATGAATGAGATATTAGAATAATAGTATCAATAATTCTTTAAACCCTATTAAAAAGGGTGAATATTTTCATTGCTGAATGAAAAACACAGGCAGAACTCTTTAATTACCACTAACAGTGTGTTAAAGAAAGTATTTATATGGCATAGGGTGTTTAGTTTCTATTAATACGGGCTGAGAATGTGAGGAAGAAATATGTGATAGTGACAGGATTTTTAATGGTACCTCACCTTAAATGCATTTTAAAATATGTAAATCAATAAAAAAATTATTTGTAATAGCAGACTAAGAGTGCTGGTTAGCCTTACTGCTGAATGAAATGTATGCTACAAGCCCTATTACCATACATCGTGGGAGCTGTAGTTAGGATTAATCTGTCAAAAGGGATGGTTTAGTGTTGATGAATATGACATGTGACCATTAATGATGTTGATTTTATCTCCTGAGATTAGCATGATTTACTTCGGATGGATAATAATGTCATTTGCTTGATGCAGTAGATCTGTTTACGAGCTGATTAAATTGTAAGGCCTTGCTTCATTTCATGCTATTTGGTTTACAGCTTCATTACTGCAATCACAAAAGCTGTGGAAATGTCCCACATCCCATGTCACAATAAATCATTGTTTAAGATTGCAGCTATGTATTTTAGCATTTCAGTTTTGCATGGACCATGCATTCCTTAACAAATATGTGATTGGGAATACATTAACAAGATATTCTGGAGCATACTGCCGCAGAAATGTAGAAAATAAGCCTGAATCTTTTAATTGAGATTAAGGAAGCACTTGAGTAATTAGCTGTAACAAATTACCTTATTATTTAGACAGTGAAGTAAACGTTTTTGTTGCAAGGATGATTATCATAAATCTGCAGAAAAGTGACAGTCAAACAACCATAAAGGAAACTTGTAAGCAAACTACATTTTCTGCCTATTACCTTTTATATTTAAATAAAATTTATCAGAGACATACTCCAAAAAGAATGTATTTCTTGTTCAGGGATAGTATATGTTACAAGCTATACCATCTGTAATTACTGCGCTGGGAAGAATATATGCATGTAAATCACAAAGGGGGAAAAAAAGAATCTGTTAATTATAATGGCAAATGCTAATGTTGCCATAGTTAAGGCTGTGTCAACGTTTTCATTATAAACCCAGTAATAAAGGAAAGAAGGAGAGAGGGAGGGTGGTAATCAGCCATCAGAGATTGCTGTGTGCTAAAATTTTGTATACAAAAAGGCACACTCACACCATGTAAATCAGATGTATTGGAGAGACCATGCTCACAGTCTCAGTGAGCGGAGGACCACGGCCAAACTCTCAGCTTGGGGGCAAGGGTCACTTTGTTGCAATAATTTTTTCACATTTCACATTAAATGATATTGCTATTTTTATTGTACATATTAAAAAAAATGTTGCATTTATCAGCCAAATGGGACCTTTCAGAGCTTGTGGCTTACCACTAGCTGAATTTGATAACTATAGTTGATTGAGTCTTGGTTCATGTGCGCAATTTTAATTAAAGCTTTTATATTTCTTTTGAAGAGCATGCTTAAATAATTAGCTTGAGTTGGGTATTTTATTGTAATAGAATGGAATTTCTTTTAGTTATTTTTATTCCCCTTTTTTTAAAATCCCCCCAAGTTGGTTCTCAGTGGATTTCATGCAAACATGTCAAGTTTGCTTACATGTGAATTCTGCTGGGTTATAATATGGTCAAATGTGATTGTGAACTTTATAGCAGATCTGTGAACCTTTTTCCCTTAGCAAAACTCCCCTCTCACCTCAAAGTATTTCAGCTGGCAGATGAAGAAGCAGGAACCCCAAGAGGAACTGTACTCATGTATATGTATACATATATACAGGCCTAGAGTACCCAAGGATTTCCAAATATGTTGTAACAATGACCAAAGTTGGATTTTTTTACAAATGATTCATGACTTGGCTTTTCTGGTTGGCCAATGTCATGTCATTTGAAAAGCCAGGCCTTCTTTCTCATTTGTTTTCAATGGTTGATGCATGAAGCATTTTGGAAAGGGGACTCTTTCAGGAGAGTTCATGCTTTGGATTTAGAAAGAGGCAACAACTCTAATGCTTGCAACTCATTTCTGTTTGGTTCTGTTTGGGGACACATATACTGAACTGATTTTGTTTTCCAACACATTGTGGCTGCTGGGCATAGATCTTCTCCCCCCTGACTTTTTGCAGAACCAGTCCCTGTTGACATTTGTAAAATTAATGAAAATATTTCACATGTTGAAGTGTTGATTTTTCCAGCAACATTTAACTAATCAAATTAAAACAGTGATAAACATTTTCTCCTGTTTTCTAAATAGCTCTAGACCTGAGCTGAGGAAAACATATCCTTAAAAACAGAGGGATGCATACATCTTTTGTTTTGTTTCCTTTTTTTTCACAAAAGAATAATTTAATTGCTGTGACAAAAAGAAAAGGCAAAAAGAGGAAACCATGCTTTGAATCTTCATTGCTTCAGGAAAAATTTGGTAATATATTGCATCCTCACTTAAGTGGCTGAAATGTTTTTACTGCAGTTTCACACTTTTATATTTTATAACTTTGAAATTAAACTAAACAAAGGCTCCCTCTCTTGATGAGCTGCACCTTTTGAAAACAATTTGGTTTCTAGCCAAAATGGAAATGCAAGGGCAGAATTTTTCAGGGTAGACATTCCTTCACTGCTATTCCTGTTGAAACAAAAAGAAAAATGCCCTTGAAAATCCTAACTGCTGGCTTCACTGAAAATATATAATTTTACCACTGACCTGCCAGAGATGGTTAATTTAGTGTAATTTATGCACAGAAGAAAATCCCTTGCTAGTGCTACAATGTGGAGAGGCTATCAGCCAGGTTGTGATAGTAGTTTTGTGGAAAAGGACACCTTTAACCTGCACAGCTGAAGTCATCTCCTTGAACTTTACCAGCCACTGTTTATATTACCTTGGGAAAAAGTACAAAGGACATGTAATTTCTTAATTCCCACACAAAGTGTCCCCAGTCTGCCCTTTACCATTCCTTAAACTCTGTGATGTTTGGGGAATCTATTTTAAAAAAAATAATGAATTCTGGTTGATGCTTTGAGTTTGTTTTTCTGAAAATGGTGGTGACTTTGGAACGCATCTGTGTCTACCTTACTGATAAAGCTGCTACTGTGGTAAGAGTGAAGAGACTATTTGATCTCTGTGACTGAACCCTGAATGAACAATTTATACATTCAGAAAGTTGATGGCTGCTGGAAGATGATTCATCAATCTTCTCTGCAGGTGCTTTCAAGTATAACAATTATTGAAGTTGGACAGGAAAAAAAGTAAAAGATGGGTTTAAAATTATTCAGATGCATGCAATTAAGTAACAGAAGTTGATTCTCTGAGTGGAGAGAGGAAAACCTGTGCAATATTTTGCCACTGGAGAATTGGTTTTGCTGCCAGTTTGTTCACTGTTAAAGGAAGCAAACTAACCTGAAAATAATTTTTTTAAAAAATTTGGTCTTCAGTAGTGGGACCCTGGGTAGCTTTAGGGCAAAGAACTCTCCAGACTGGTGTTGAAACTCATGTAGGAGAATACATTATTCCTCTGGTTTTGGATCTTATCTACATAGAATATTCTTAAAGCTCAGGCAAGGTCTGCAGATGCACTCACTTCATTTGAACATCTAAATTGTACATTCAAGGTCATCTGCCTAGCTGGGGCTCTTGGGTATGAAGAAAACTGGTGGCTTGGAAGCCAGCACTGCTGCTGAGAATGCATTGGACTGCAGAATTTCAGTTGAAAACTGTGTCCAGTGATGTGCTAGCATTTTTCTGTTTGAATGCTAATCCCAGAAGGGGTAATTTCCCAAATTTAGACCACTAAGAGAAAGCAGTGAATTTTCCTTCAGCAAACAATTTATGTTCATGAAAAAGCTTGCTGATGTCAGCACAGTTGTGTAGGCATGTATTGGGTGAACATTTTCTTTGAGAGATTCCTGGGAACTTGCTAAATCTGTGGCTGTTCTAGAAAGCATCCAAATGGCTGCTGAGAATGGTCAAAGCCACAAGCAAGGAAAATCTACAAGGCAGTGTGTATTCACATACTTGCATTATGACCATGGTGAGCCTCACTGAAATATTTACTGTCTGCTCAATGGCACTTAGAGTGGTGAGTTCTGAGTAACTTTAGGCATCAGAACCATGTGTTTTCTGAAGAATGTAGATTCCTAAAAGATATCTTCTTAGATTTCAGGAAGAGCAAAACCTCTGTGATGATGTAGTCTGATATTCTTTATTACTGGGGCCACAGAATTTCATTGAGGAGCACCTGCAATAAGTGTAGCTGTGTCTGATTGAGCTAGCTAAAGAATATGAAGAGAAATTGGGGCAGATAATTTGCTATTTTCTCCCTTCATAGAGTTCAAAAATAGGTTTTGCAAAAAAGCAATTGTGCCTCCTTCAATTATTGAGACTGCTGTAGTCAAGCCTTTTAATGAACAAATTTTGTAGAATTTAGGGTCTCTGAAGTGCAAAGCCACAACAGAGTGTGCCTCTTAATGTGCCATATGAGCATTATGTTGCTGGCTTTCTCTGTCAAAGCTGGCATGTATCAGAATGCAATAAAAGAAAAACTATTTCATTCAAAATTAAATGGCCACATCCAATTAAAGAAAAGACTGAAGTCTGAAACCGTAAAATCCATTGAAAGTTCCTTTCTGTTTTAGAGGAAATGTACCAATTGCTAATGGAAGTGTTACTCTAAACCATTGGCTACTAGTTAACTATTATGTGTTCTAGCAGGATTTGTAGTTGGATTTTTTTTTGTCATTCCTCCTCCTCAGAAGATTTGGGAAAAGAGCAGAAAAGTATTGAAAAGGTTTCCTTAGTCTTTTATCTTATGAATCAGTGTCATACTAACAAAAAGATGTTTTGAAGTCTTTAACCATTAATTGACTAACTGGTTTTCTTTAGACATAAAACTTGTCAAGGCCTTGATTGTTGTGAATCCATGGTGATAGATTCTGGCTGACTGCCTAAGTACAAGGTCTCTGAACACTAGGATAACACTTTCTGAAACAGTTGGGGCTTATACCCCATAATGCCATTTAAACAAACTTAATTGACTAAAACTTTCACTTTTGTATGTTCTGTATGAGGTACTATTTGCAAGAAGAGGCCTTTTAGGAATAGAACCTAAGTGACAAAATCTGACCTCTACCTAGCCTTAGATTTCTCAATTCTTGTTTATTTACACAAAATAAGCCAGTATGGACTGCCTAAAAATTCACGATAAGCAGAAAATCTCTTATATACCATATTTTTTCACTAGTGAATAACCTTAGAATGAGTCCAAATTGAAACTCTATGAACACCATAAAATTCACACACTTCTGCAGTAAGAGTAATCATTATCTTCAGATAAGTATCTATACATGTCAGTCAGTAGGCTTGTTCTATATTAAATGAATAAAAAGTGTTAGAGAAAGCTAAGACTTGCTTTTTTTTTTTTTTTTTTTTTTCCAGTTTTTGTTGTAGTGAAACTTTAGCAAAGAGATGACCCTTGGCTGATTTTCTTAAATGTTGAGTTCTGGGCATATGCTGACTTATAAATCTGTCTCTATAGGTAAGTGATTTTCATTTTCCATTCTTCTTTCACTGGCAAAGTAACTTGGGTTTGAATGGAAGCAGTGAGTCAGGTTTAAATAATAAACAAGAATGATAAAACTCTAATACTTTTTTCAAGGAACATGACAACTTTGGGATAACTCTTTTATCTCTAGGAAGCCTTCAAACATCACAAGGTAAAATTCTTAGCATCTCTAAGGAGTTTTGAATGGCTCACATGACATGAGTTTGTGACTGTTGTCTCAGTTGTCTACTCTGTAGCTGTTAGGACCCTCACAGCTCAAAAGCTTCAACTGTGGTCTCCCCTAGCCTCTGTTCACAGGCTCTGGAGCTTCCTCAGTCCTGCCTGAGCAGGACCATGGCCATGGGCCCCACTGATCCTGAGCCTGACCCATGGGCTGATGGCCTTGATCTCACTTTTTTACTACAAACCTGCTCAAAGGTCACCATTCCAGCTGCACCCACTGGGTCCGATCCTGACCTGCAGATAGACTTCCAGCTTGACCTTGGGTTTGCCTCATCACCACAAACTTGTCTAATTCTCTGAGATCTTGGCTGAATATCAGCTGCTGTCTGTGGTCCTGCCCTGCTTCCTCCCTGGGGCAGCCAGGACCCTGCCCTGGTGACATTGCCCTTGGCTCCCTGTTCCCTGGGAGAGCAGCTGCCCTTGCTGCTTCCTAACAGTAATGCAAAAGCTTTGATCTTATCAAAACAGTATTGCAGACCAGAACCAGGTGCCAGTCTTTACCCTGCAGTAGCCATAAGGTGATTTCCAGCATTGTTGGTGATTTCTGGGGGGAAAGGGGGAGTATCACTAAGGAGCCCATACAGTGAAGGGAGATCCTGTTAACAGTGCCCTTGTTTCAGGAGCAGAGGATTTCTCTCTATTTTCCTAGAATAGCCACAGAGCTTTAACATAAACATCTCATTTTCTTTTAATGCATCTTCAAAAAAATAATCCAAGAAAAGAGGATTTTATACTGAGCAGCTCTGTTATGAGCTAAAAATCACGTGGCTCCGTTGGGACTTGGCCTTCACAGGCTCATCTCATTACAAAATAGAGGGGAAGAGTCATTTTTTTCTCTTGAACTCATAGAGGTACAATCAATGTGCCAGTTGTTCCTCGTAAGACAATGCAACTATTATTAGAGTTTAGAGTTAGTATAAACATATTTCTGATTTAAAGGATTTTTAATATATTTATTTCTTAACTGACCTTTGTTTTGCTAACCAAAACACAAAAAACACACCCACCCACAAGTCTCAATTTTATTTGACGACAATTTTTAATGGAAAAATGTTGTTCAGTAGTTTTCAATTAATGGAACAAATGTTCTGAAGTAAATTTTATCTTTAAAAGTTTTGTGTATATTTATATTGATATATAAAATTACATTTTTGCTATGCAGAATTTGGTTTTCTTGACTTCTGCATTCAACTAAGGACTTTGCTGTTAGAAGGCAAACATTGGTGATGAGGCAGTGGTTTGTGAAGCAGCTATAAATGTGATATATCCACAGAGAATACTTTTATGATATCTAAAATAATAACTCTGAGACTATGCCAGCTTTGTTAAGTCCATTATCTCAATCAATATATTGCACTTGTATATGTGATATCTAAAAGGTATTATTTGATTATTATGCAGGTCTTATTTGACTGCAAAGGCACTGAGAACCTTTCAACATTAAGGTGCAGTGTCCTTAGGCCAACTCTTTAATTTATCAGGACAAAGTTATGAGATTACTCTCTGAATAGCAGTGTATCTTATCACTGTTTTACAGAATCAAGTCTACTGAGAGCATACAGCACAAAGCTTAACAACACAGTTGCACAACAGTAAAAGAAAATGTTTTAGAAGGAAAAGTGTTGCTGCCAATAATGCTAGGATGCTGAAATGTACAGTGATCTGTATTTTGATATGCTGCATCCATACAGCTGAAAATTGCATGCAAAGTCAAAACTACTACTAAGAAAATGTTCAGTACTGGAAAGAAGAAAGCACCTGCCACCACTGAAAAAAGATGTATAATCCTTGTAGGGCTGTGTGCCCTGTCTTCACAATGAGTGGTAACCTGTGTGAAGGAATAAAAAGGCAATGTATTGTTCTCCTGTAGAGTACTGTTTATTTACTGGAGCTTTTTTTCCTAATGTTATAAAATAGTTTGGATATTATGTAAGTTTTTTGGTATGACTTCATGACCCTTCCTTGTTCCCCATGAACTAGCACTGTAAAATATTTTAGAATTTTATCAATTTATTAATAATAAAGATGTGTTAAAATACCAAATACTGTCATGTAAAACATTACAAGAATCCCTTCTCCCAGCAGTGAACAACAGAGTTGAAAGGTAGGTGTTAAAGGAACATTAATTGCCAGCAACACAGTCTCACTAGGAGAGGTAGTGGAGAGTTGAGTGCTTGCATGGGAATTGGTGAGAAGCAGGAATAGCTGTTTGCTGCACAAGCTCAGGGACTTGTTCCTCCTCTGTCAGTCACAGCCTGGCTGTGAGTGTGAGGCACTACCCACAGGTACCCAGAGATGTTAGAGCAGGGTTCTTGAGTTAGTGGGGCAGTAAGGCAATCCTCCTGCTGCCATCAGTTCTGCCCAGTCATTTCTGGCTCAGCATCAGAGAAAAGGGCTGCAATTTCATCCCTGTTTCCTCACTTCTCTCTTTTATAGTTCTCAGTTTTTCAATGAATGAGAGGTGCTGGCTCAATCTGCATTACAAGTGTTTAGACATTTCTTGCCATAGGACATCCAAGAAAAGTGTCCCTGCTCTTTCCCCATCTGCTCTGCAGTAATCTGGGTGCTTGTCTCAGACCTACCTAAGGTACAAAGCCCTAACAAAGCAAGGAAAGAACAAGGGGATTTTTATCCTTGGAAAGACAGAAAAAGTCCTTCTATTACTAAGCAGCTTGCAAGACCAAAAGTTGATAATTTTACATAATTAATATTTCTTTACTTCATCTCTGATCATTCACTTGTCCAAAAACTGTTTCAGGCCAGTTTACTCGCTCCCAGACAGACTAGTAATTATTGTAGATTTAAGACACCTAAACCCAAAATACTGTCAGATGTGACTATTGCACAAGAGGATCAGACTAAAAGCCTGACACATTACTACACTTTCAGATTAGCAAAGCCCTGGATGCAGGCTTCCCTCCATCATTCCTAAAATAATGCTAATCCCTATACCTAAGGTTTTGCAATTCTGTAGCTGGACAGCACCTATACTAAAAGGATTTTCCATTGCTGCTGTCTTCTCAGCAGATTAGTTATAGTAGGGGACTCCAAGAACAAGCCATGCTTGACCTGCACAGAATCTTCAGACGTCTTAACTTTTTCCCTTTTAAAAAATTCTCAAGCATTAACAATTAGTAGTGGAGAAATATTAAAATTGTGTTTATATTTTACAAATTGCATTATCTCGATTTTTTTCCTTGTGAAAGGGGAAAGACCAGTGGTGCAAGACACTAAGGAACTTCTTAATTTAAGATTTAATTTAACCCACTTTGACACTGCATAGATTATGCCATAAAGATACCACTACTGAAACTACATTTTGCAGTGTAGCAGTAAGACAAGTTTTATGGTGGAAGTATATGAAGTATATAGACATTTGTGCTGTATTTCCAGCTTTGATTTAAAAAAAAAAAATAAAATTAAAGTAATCAATTTAGGTATAGATAAAAATAATAATCTGATATTTGAAATATTGATTTGCAGCCATCTGGGCCCACTTTAACTTGGTGGGCTAGGGGTTATGATATAAGAAGTGTGGTGCCAAGGAAGTGGAATGTCTTCCTCCCTCATGAAGTTAAGGTATTTCATATTGTGATACACCATAAACAATGATTCCATGAGTCACATTCCAAAAAACCCTCTAATGTATAGATAAATTGGTCTAGATTCTCTAGTTCTGTCTTGGACCATTTCTTTATGTCCTAAAACTCACAGTGCTGTTAAAGGCTTTTCACTGCAACTTTCATGCTTACTGGGAGGTGAGGAAGAACAAGGTAGGATATTCATAGTCCTTTCAACAGAGATGGGAAATAGAAACATTTTAGAACTGCTTCAGTCTGCAGGACTGCTTCATTGTGCAGGATTCAATACTGAAATTTTTATTCTTTCAAGCTAAAGACTCGTAATTTATTTTTTCATATCTTTTGCAGTTTCCTGTACAAATTTCTGCAGACCACAGTTGTGGATGTCCCTCCTGAAATGGCACTTTCTGCTCTGTTCACACCAGAAGGCAACTGGAGCTCACGTGTGAGTCCCCATCCTCCTAACACTTCATAGAGACATCTGACCAGAGACTGCTGATGCACAGGCAGCTGGAATATGTGCTGTCTTATACAGAGAAGGAGTGTGGGAATAAGTAAACAGAAGGGCCAGAAATCCTCACTCTAGGGAACTGTGGAACTGATACTGGAAGACTGTCAAGTCAGAATATCCATAGAATGACAGGACATGAGTTCAAGCCGTACATAAATCTAGATTTCAGAGGCTTGGGCTCAGGTAAGACTCTGGATTACATGAAATTTGTAAGAAAAATACAGGAAATCTACAGTGATTTCATGTATTTAAAACCTGTTCTCAATCAAACTAAGACAAATTCGTTTCAACAGAAAAAAACAAAACAAAAACCAAAACAAAACAAAAAACCCAAACAAACAAAAAAACCCCAAAAAACAAAAAAACCCAAACCAAACCTGGAAGGGATTCCCAGAATTTTGAATGAAGAAATTTTCAAAAATTCAAATTTAAGCTATTACTTTACTTGAAAACTGTTTCAGGCTGAGGCAGGATCTGAATCTAATTGTCACAGCCCTACAAAATTATTCTACATATAGAAGCTTATCACATACATAATTAACTTATTCTAGTTTGTATTCTAGAACAAATATGTCTGCATGAGACAGTTATTCAGTAAGAATGCTGCTTTTATTCTTGAATAATTCTATGTGCAGTCAGGCTCTCAGTCAAATCACCACAACTCTGTATGTAGATGAATTGTCAGTCTCTCTCTGCTTGCATTTACAGGAAATCTGTATCTCTGTAACTAAATGCAGCTGACAGATCTGAAAATGTCACATTTGTTTGCAGAGTAGGCATCTTACAAGCTCTCACCCCTATCAGGACTTGTGTCCTTTGCAGGTGTTATGAACTGCATATCCTTCATATTTTGTGTTAAATGTCCTTAGCAAACTAATAAATGCTATGGAGAGAGGAAAAGTTTTTTCCTCCCTTGTTTGCCAAAAAGCAAGTTTTGGAGTGTGACATCAACTTTATATTTAAGTCCAGAAGAAAACTGAGTTGCTTTTCTGGGGGAAAGGGGAGGAAATAAATCTTTGTTCTAGTTCAGTAAAAATCCCTACATATTGGACCTTTTAACTATAAAGACTTTCTTTGTGCTGTTTGTGTTTGTCACCTATGTTTGCCTAATTCTGTCATGAGTACTGTCTCAAAGCCTTAATAAAACATTAATGGCCAAGCCCCAGAACTTCCACTATTACATTTCTATCAATTATCTCTGTAACTGATTTTAGCTCTGGTTGCTTTTTAGAAAAGTGAAATGGTAAGCTATACATTGCAAGGAAGGGACAAGATTAATGAATGCATACAACTGGGACCTGCTGTTCGTGATGTAAAATATCCATTGGAACTCTTATTGTGTACTTAAAATAGTTCATTTTCTACTTTGTGTAGTTCTTGTAGCTCCACTTTCATATTCCTCTCTAATACAGGTGTCAACAATTCAAGTATGCACTGAATGGCCTTATTAGCATCTTTTTAATGAGTAAGTAAGTGTAGCTTTTAATTCAATTGCAGCTAAAAGTTGTCACTATATGGCAACTTTCTAGCCTGTAAGAAATGACGTGGTGCTGGCTGTTGAGGCATGTTTAATGTGAGCTCATCCCAGCTGTATTCTCAGCAGAGAGCAATTCCTGAAAAGCCCACGAAGATGGATCAGCTCTCTTTTTTCCCCCAGTATTTCCCGCAGCAAACTGGAAGGAAGAGATCAGTTCTGTTATCACTTTTACAGTTGGCATGCTGCGAGCAGGAGTCTGCAACCTTGTTTAATGTCATAGCACACTGTAGCTACCAGGCATTACACAAACATTCAGTGATGGCATTTTTCAGAATCACAAGCCCAAGACCAGTTGGTTTTCTTGTTGGGGAGGTCATTCTAGCTTTCTAAAGTAGGACCAGTCAACAGAGTTTCTCATTTTTCAGATCTGCTTTTGTTTAAATAAGTGTCATGAGCCCCGAGTCGCTGTCACCTCCAGGGGTTCTAGAAGGTTCCCTCGTGCCTCCCCTCAGCAGCAAGGGCCCAAAGGCACGTGAGGCATCGGCCGGAGTGTCTGGAGAAGGAAGGGGAGGATGGGCATGTCCCACTCCCTGGTCACTGGTGGGACAAAACCCATCTGAGCCGTAGGAAGGGGAGGATGTGCATGTCCCACTCCCCGGGCACTGGGGGGACAAAGCCCAGCCTGAGCCGTGCCACACCTGGGTGCAGCCGCTGCAGACATCTCCGGGAATGTGCGGCTGCCTCACAGGAGCGTGCCCCGGCAGCAGCTCCATCCCAGTGCGGGCCTCCAAGCAGCACTAATTGGGCAAACTGGGGGAACCTGGGCGTTTTGAATTGCTCACCTGGGGATGATCAGCCCTCGTCACAGCGGGCTCCGCGCCCCAAGGCAGGCAGGCATGGCTGCTGGGGTGCCCGAAGCCGGTGTGTGGCTGCTTGGGAGGATGGAAGCAGTAGCTCCGTTGTCCTCGGAGAAGGAGAGGCCGTGAGGGGCCGCGGCCGCCCGGGCCTCGGCTGGCCCTGCGGGAAGGGCGCGGTGCGGGAGCAGCAGCAGCGCCGCCGGGGCTGCCCGCAGGTAAGTGCCTCGCTAAAATTCCCTTCCTTTTCTCTCTGAGGAATGCTTGTTCATCACGTTAACTTCTTTTGGAGATTTTTGAAGCATGTATCAAGAAAAATCCCTTTACAAATCATTATCTGCTTAAGTGTTCCTTGATTCAAATGTTACTATTTTTTTTTATTGAAAGCGAAAATTTTTCATAAAGATCTGCTTTCCTTTAAAACAAAGGATTTGAACTTTTGTATTGGAGTAGTCTTTAGGTTGTTTGTTATTTGTGTGTCTTGCATTATGGTATTTCATTTTAAGGAAGAATTCTTTTGGGGAATTTTGTTCAAAAAAAATTTAAAGTTGATGTGTTTGACTTAAGATTCTATGGGTTTTGTTGATAACTTGTTTTCTACAGGGAAAAGTAAGTTTTGTCACAATGGCGTTTCCCTTCTGAAGGGAATTCTGTAACTCTTTTATGTGTAATGTGGTTGTTTACACATCGTTGTTTTGTGACTTTCTTCTGTTGTTAAATAACAAGTTGGGGCTTCTTAAGTGTGAAAAGGGAAAATAGCCTTTGTAGTACTGTTTACCTCGTCATTGGTGTTATACAGGTCTTTGTGTCATAAAAATGTTATTTTGATCATGGTAGATTTAATTCCATCTACCAACTCCTCCATTGTGCAAGGCTTTGGAACAGGACAGCACTCTCTGGGTTACTGAGTCCTCACCTCCCTACTGCAGCCGTCACATTGGATAATTTGTTTTTGAAGTGTGTTGTACTCTATCGTAAGAACCCTTGTGTGGTTTATTCCCACTATTCCCAGAGGATGGCTGTTACAGAATGTGATTGCTTTACAACATTGCTGGTGAGCAATTTGCTATTGGAACTGACTTGGGTTAAAGTCAAAAACAATGAGCTAGCACCATACAGTTAAAAAAAAAATTCAGGTTAGCTCAAGTCCAGTTGGACTTATGCCAAAATCCTCTTTTAATATTTTTTTTTCTCTCTCAGCTTTTTAACTAGAAGTTAGAAAACAATCCTGTCCTGTCTCAGCTTTTGTTATAGTAGATGAAATAAATCAAGCTTGTTTAATCTCATTATAAGCTTTCCATTGCCCTTATCTACCTAGCAGTCCTCCTCTACCTGCTCTAAGTCTGGTTAATCTCTCAAATGCAAGTGACTAGATTGGATGCAGTATTTCAGGTGAGCTCTTCCCAGGCCTTTACCCAACACTATTGCTTTTCCCTGGCTCTGTTGGAAGTTACACCAGCTGCCATACAGTGGTGATCCACAATCATGGTGTTTTAGCAGTCACCCTATTAATATTGAGAAACTATACCATTTATGCTTTCTTAGCACATAATAGATTTGAAGTTTTTCTTTAAACTGAAGGAAATTTCATGTGTTGTCATCACTTTCAATAATCCTAGGTTGTATCTCTTAAATGTTTTTATCTATTGTCTGTGCATCGTTGCTTTCAACTTGCTATTGTAAAGTTAGAAAAGCTGCTATTGTAAGTTTCATTCTGCTTCCATTATTACTGGAAGCAGAATGAAAAATATCAATATCAGACATCATATTTCAGTCCTTATAATAGTCTTTATTTGGCTTGTATCAGTTTTGTTTTAAGTTTGGTAGAGATTCCTTGTTGCTGTTGTGGTCTTAAATTCTAGAATTCTGAGTTGGATTGGAGATCAACTCCTGTAGTCTGGGACCACACCAGATTTGATTTCTTTTTGACTTATCTGATTTTTATTCTTTAGTGTCATTCCTTTCAGTTGTTTCCCCATGCTCAGTATTGCTGTTCTCATTTAAATGAATACAACATAGCAATTCAAGGTTGGAACATGCCCGTATTATCCTTAATCTTTACTGCATTGGTTCTTTTCATTTATATAACTGAAAAAATATCTTCATCTATTTTAATACCCTTTGCCAAGCCTAGGACAGTTCCTCTCTTGGCAGTTCTCACTTCACCCCATGCTTCTCAGTTAAGGACTAATGAGCACAGACAAGTGCTTTTGCCCATGTGTTTAGTCTGTTTCTCTTTTCACATCTAACACTTCTTGGGGTGGTAGTGTATCCAGTTTGGCCTGGAGTGCCTTCTCCTGCATTTCTCTTTTCTTTTTACTGTGTTTGGAATGTAGATTCTTGACTATTTAAACATTCTTTATGTGAAGTATTAGTAAGACTTTGCTCCCTATTCAACCTATTAACTCCACAGTCCAGCTGATGTAACTACACCAGAGTTTGCCTTTCTGAAATTTAAAGGTTTAGAGATCCACTTAGTTAATTATCCTGTTTAACTTACACCAGTTTTGTCTGACTTGGTCCAGAGCTGATTTCTACAACTGGCTACTTTCTAACAGTCTCACTACTTATCAGTAATATACCTATATCTTGTCACCTCATATTGTTCTGATGAGGATTTAATTAAGTGTATTGTACATTGCATCCAAAAATAACTGAATGGTAGTGCTGTGGGTAACATTTACAGTCCATTTTGTCCTTAATTTTGTGGTTATAAGCAAACACCCTTAGCCACCACTCCAGGAGAAGAATAACTGTGTCATGCTGCACACAATGGACCTGGGCTTAGGGAATACCAGACTCCAAGATCATGTTTCCCATGCTTTCCTCTGCTGCAGTGAACCCTGCTAACAGTACCACCAGAGTTAGGCAGTTTTGGTTTTTTTGTTTTGTTTTTTTTTTTTAACAGACTTGAGCACCTGTAGTTCAGCTTCTCTGAAAATCAATTTCTGAGCCTATAAAATGGATTAGTCTCTAGCCAATCTTTAACCTGCTTTTGAGTGGGTGTGCATGTGTAGCCCACTGTTCAGTGTGCTGTGCGTCCCTCTCTGTGGCTGCATCTGGCCAGCAGCGGATATGAGTATGCCACAGCTGCTTGCTAGGATATTTAACTCGAGGTGTAAGGGTTTGTGAGTCAGCCCTGGAGGTTCCAGGTAATGAGCAAGATGGTGATTATTACACTTCCAGGATTGTATGTACTTGCATTCCTAAGGACAGCCTGTGATGTGGGTGTGGTGGAGAGGGTAGTTTAATTCTGAGGGGGAAAAAAAACTGTTGTGAGCTTTAGAACAGATAAAAGAAAACTATTACAAAATACATCAAAAGAGACTTCACAGAAATATGCCTGTCCTCATTTTAATGCCTGCAATACAGAAAAACTGGGAAAATGTTGCACAAGTGAGTTTACCATTTAATAGCTGATGAAATGACATGGTTATGCAATAATTGTTTTCAAGATGGGGATGCACAACTAACTATATTATTCTTCTAGTACTCAGTGTGTAAACTAGTCTGTGTATCTATGCATAGAAAAGCTGAACTAAATTACTTATTCAATAATTAATTTTTATTGGTTTGCTTCATCTAAGATTATTAGCTGTCAGAACAGATGTAGATATTTTCAGAGGTGCTTGGCATAAACAACCAAACAAAATTGTAGAAACATTTCACAGGCCTCTATTTTCTTACTAATTCATAGTAATTTGAGGGGGGTTTTTTAGTTAAGTTAAAAGTATTATTCTATTACTTTCTTGGGGAAAGACGTGGACAAGACATTTTTTGTGTAAATAACCTATATGAAATAAAGATGTATGCATCTCACCCATCACTGAAATGAAACAATTTCTTGTGTTAAAACATGAGAGATGATTGGTCAGACAGATGTGCTGATTAAGCTCCCTGTGCTCTTATTATCTTGACAGGCATCAGTTCCAAGTTGACTGAGTCTGTGATACAGTGGCTAAAACCAGCTCTTCTCGGTATATGAGTTCAATGCTGTCTTTCTTATCTATTTACATGGATGTACCTTGCATGGCCTTTTCAGATTTTGACCTCTAAACCATCAGAGAGAGAAAACCAAAATTCCCATAGTTTGCTCTAAGGTGTTCCCCAGGCCCCTTCCCAAATTGTCATGAATTGTACAACTGTGTTACATATTCTTATGTTTGAAATTAGAATTTGTAAGCTTTAGGGCTTCTTCTGTAACAGGAGAAATCCTGCCTTTCTCAAATTGCTAGAAAACTTCTACTGATTTCAGGCTGACTAGAATTTCACATTACATTGTGGACTTAGGGTGTGTGCAAGTTCTAATAGCTTGAATGTATAAATGTAAATTGACACAATCCCATTAACCAGTAAGCATAATTAACCATATGGAACACTGTTTATACAAGTTTAAGTGTTTTAGTTAGAATAAATATTTTCTCCTTTACAGAGTTAGCTTTTTTCATAACCTGTGACCTGGTTTATACACAGCTATGATGATTCACAAGTGCCTTCTCTAATAGGGATTAAACTATACTGGTATAACTATCAGTGGAGGTAGAGTTTAGCAGTATTTTTGCTGACTTTAATTGTATCTACATGTAGGAAATGGTACCATTTTTACTCAGTTACTTTAGAAATCGGTAGATTGAAATAGTATAAAAAGTGTTAACTGGTCATTGAGGAGGTAAGACGTGCTATAACACTTGCCCAGTTTATTTAAAACAAGATGGAGGTACTCTGAGTAGCCAGTTTTCTCAGAGAATTTGTCAGTACCTGTTTTGTAGATACATCAACAACCATTTGCTTCTCCATCAAATTACACAGTTAAACTAGAAAAATTAGTTTCTGCATCTGGTCTAAATTCCTTTCTCAATCTTTTTATAAACCTATTGATGTATGTAGGATATCTGCTTATGATCAAGTATAGCATTTTACCCTAACTCCATAAAGTTAGCCTGAAGACCATAATTATAAACGTGATCAGCTCTCGTCATAAAATATTTGACACCTCTACTGAAATGCATTTAGCAGCTGATCCTTTTTAAATAAGTAAATAAAACCAAAACAGAAAACCCCCTACACTTATTTCGACTCATCTGTTTTATCTGGAACACATTCCTTGGGCCTGCTGGTGCAATATATATTTAAGGAAATTGTGATTTTGCAGAAGAAAGGGAATTGGGAGGGGAAATAGGAAAAAAATATCTTATGAATGTTCTCAGACTCATGAGCTCAAGTATTTCATTATGGAAACTGACTATAAGGCAATTATTTTTCTATTTAGACGTTGATGAAATTAAGTTAATCTTCTTGTAAAACTATATATGGACAAGTAAGATTTTGGCTGGGTTTGTTTTGGTCTCCATCAGTGAATTTCTGTGGTAGCCTGATTTAGGCAGTGGTGAGCAGGTTAGTGGGGATGGTCTTCAGTGGCTCCATATGGGGTGGGACAAGTGATAAAAATACATACCAAAGAGGAGAAATACTTATACATGAAACACAGCTGGCAACTCTACTACAAGAACCAGTTTTTCTTTGCTCTGTGATCAGTGCATGCAGAGGGAAACCTTACATTTTACTAAAGCCTTGTCAGGCAAAGCTTGCTGTCACCTAACATGCCATGGTGGTTTCTACTTTCTTTGAAAAATGGCCACTCAAAGGGGCCTATTCCATTAGCTATTTATCTAGTAACTTGGTGGCTACAGATTTGGGTTTTTTTCCTATTCCCCTTGAGTAGAGTAAGAGACTCATCTCTTCTAATTACCATTTAGGGTGAAAAGGGCATGTTGCAAATGTTACCTCTTCTGTATGGAATGTTTAAAGCTTTTTCTTGGGTAAAGAGAGTGGGTAGGAACATGATTAGCTCTGAGCACTGACTGGGACACCTGAGCTCTGGGCTTTGGTAAGCACTGTAACCATAGCCTTGTTAATTCCTTCTCTTTCCCTCTGGCTCAGTGTACTTTTATACAAGGTGAAATGCCTTCAAAGGAGCGAATGGAGATTTTCCCCACATTAGACTATCCAGGTGACTGAGGAACCCTAATAAGAAGTGAGGATTGTGGGTCTGAAATCTTTCAGATTGGGGAATTGATGCATATTCCTCTGCCTCAAGATGAGTACTTCAACCATAGAGAAAGAAAGCAGCAGATGATGGTAGTAGTTGATCTTTCCTGGTAGGAAAAAATACATCTCCACAAAGAGAATTTTAAGGGCTGTACAAGAGGGGAGACATTTCCCCACAACTCTAAGATAGCTTGGTGCGCTTGAGAGTCTGGGCTCTTGCTTACTAATTTCAGTGCAACTAAACCATTACACTGCAGCTGCAGTTTTAGGTCTTGTGGTGGCTGAAAGGGTGCTCGTAGTGGGATCACTTCCCTTGTACGGAGTGTGAGTCCCTCACACCTGAACTGTCTGTCCCAGTCCCAGCTGAACCGACCCCTCTAAAGCTGTGGCAGTGGATGTAGTGCAGAGGTGGCCTTTTCCAAACAGGACGCTTTGCCGTGAGCAAGCGAATGGCTTCTCCCAGTCGTGCCGGCAGGGCGCCGAGCTGAGGCGCTGCCCCACCGCGTCCCGAGCAGGGAGACGCTGCGGCCTTTCCCTCATGCCTCATCTCCTACGGGGACCCGCGGAGGTGCCGCAGCAGGTCCAGGGGCTGGCCCGGAGCCCTGCCCTCCTCGCCGCCCGCGGGGTCAGGCGCAGGCAGGGGGCAGCTCCGTGGCTTGCTTTCCCTGTCCTTCCCCTCCTCCTCCCAGCGTGAGTAATGACCGCATCGCAAACAACTGATGCGTTCACCTTTGCAAAACGTCTTCGTGGGTAGCAGCTGATGTGACTAAAAAGGCTGAGGAGCCAAGGGTAGGCTACCGACACTGAACCTGTAATACGAAGGGTACCTTCATAATACCCGCATTATGTTATCCTACCTAAACCAGGCAATTCTACATGTCTTCTGCATGTGATCTGTAGTAATTATCTGCGTTTTACAAGATCTTGCGTCACTGGAGTCCCTCGAGGTGGCTCCGCAGCACCCGCCGATGGCAGGGACCTCCTCGCTCGGTGTGATGGAGCGGGCGGCAGTGGCGGCGCGAAGGGAGGGGAGAGGGGGCTCGCTGCCCGGGGTGCCTGGGCACAGCGAGAGCGCTCTGAACACCAGTGGTAGCTTTTCACGCTTTTAAATAGCGATCACGGGGCTAGCGTGACAGGTGAAGGAACTGGAAATCAGCTGCTATTGAGTCAGAAATCATTTATCAGTTTAAGGCTGGTTGCGGCCAGTTTTCTTTAGGCGATTGAAGAAAAGGGGAGGAGGGTTTGAGAAACCTGGAACTTGTGTACTCATTTCTAAATTGCGTTGGACTTATAGTTACACATCGAAAATCCTTTTCTAAAAATAACTGCTGTCCACCCAGTAACGTAAAAGACTCGCAGAGCATTTCTTAGTGTGTTAGATCTCCATCGCCCAGTAGCATTTCATGCCTACCCCGTTTAAAAACAATGGGGAAGGGTGGTGTTTGGATTCAGACTAATTTTTCAACAGCGATAAAGGGGCTGTTTTCTGTAACAGCGTAGATTATTAGAAACTTATAATTTGCAGTTCGCATTTGCCATCAAAATCACAGCAGGGGTGTAAAAAAAGGGACCAGATCCTATAGTAACCTCAGTAATTCCCGTTCGTGGGTTGGTATGTCGATGGAAAAACCCAGCGCTTTCAGAGAGAAGTTGCTTGAGTTTAATAAACAGTGACTTCAGAGAGTGCAATAAAATCAATTAATGCTGCAAAAGCATTGGCCAAAAACAAAGTGGCGAAAGGATTTATGGAAATGTAATGGATTTACAAGCATTTATCCTACGACTTGATAAACAGCAATTGCAAGTCGAGATGGTGAAAATAATTAGTCCCGCAGCCTCAGTGAATATGGACAATTTATTATTATAATTTTATCCTTTCAGTGGTTATTCAAATTTATTTTTTAATTTTGTGAGCTGGAGCGAGGGGGGATTAATCTAAAGTTTGGTTCCCCCTTCCTTAGGGGCTCGGTTTCTTTTCGCATTTTCTCTCTTCACAAAGCAAACCGTGATCTGTCATTTGCCAGGGCTTCTTCACACAGAGGGCTCGTTCTTAGGTTTTCTGCATGTATTTTAAAGACTATTATCGTTGGCCTTAGTAAATAATGTTACTCAGCGGGGGAAGGATCAGCTGTTTGTCTCCCTATACGCCAGGGTTTTCTCTCCCTTTTGATTTTCAGATGCGTTTTCATGCGAACTTTCAAAGAGCCGCATTTGGGAGGAGGCTGCAGGAGCATGCCCCGGCTCTTGAGCAACGCTAGCAACGAAAACTTTTCTGCTTGCTCTCAAGAGTTCGTAGCCCTATTATTACAGTAGAAAAGAGACATCCAGCATGGAGCAGAAATTACAATTTCGAGAAGTCAGAATTTATTACAGTTAAACTGTGATAAGATCCCATCTGTTATGAACACATGTAGCACCAATTGTTTTTCATACAACTGCAATTTATTTACCCTTCAGAGCGAATGAGATTACAAGCGCGATTAAAAAAAAAAACCAAAACAACAACAAAAAAAAACCAAACCCAAACCCAACCATCATGATTCTTAGTTTTGTTTTTGAGGGGAGTTTTTGTGTGTGTGTGTTTGGGGTTTTTTTTTCGGTCCGGCCTATCTGTTTTTATCTGGGCAGACCGTTTGTAGTGCCATGCTGCCCTTCGGGACTGCGGGCGGTTCCCGGTGCCCGAGCACGCGGGCTCCGTCGGGGCCCGGCCCGGCCCGGCTGCGGCCGCTGCCCTGCGCTCCGCCGGGGGCCGCAGCGCCGCCTGGCGGCCGGGAGCGGCACCGGCCCGCGGCCCGCGCAGACAAAGGGAGCCGCTCCTCGCTCTTCCTCCTCCTCCCGGGGAGCCGCTCCTCGCTCTTCTTCCTCCCCGGGAGCCGCTCCTCGCTCTTCTTCCTCCCCGGGAGCAGCCCCTCTACCACCGGGCAGCTGCGCGTGACGTGCACGCCCGGGCCTCCGCGTAAAGCGTGCCCGCTCTGGCCTGCGCCTCGGGAGAGCAGTAATGTTTGTTATTAACTGGAACGTGAACCTGAAACGGTGGAGGGGGAGGGGGGATATTTTGGTGCTTCCTTTGGTCGTGGTAGTTTGGGAACGAGGAATGTGCCTGCTCGTCTTCTTGTCCCATCCCACAGAAGTGGTTTGGATCGAGTAGCACGCGCTTCACAAAATAAGGCAGGAAAGATGAGCCACTCACACACACACACACGCACGCAAAATCCCACACGTTTTTACCGTGATAGCCTAAGAGCGGTAATCTAATTTTGTTCTCTTTCAAACTGTTTCAAGGCATATATGTGTGTGTGTATATATATGTGTATATATATCCTCCAGGTTTCAGTGGGCGTCCTTCTGCTGCTCTGTTATCATTATTTCTTGCCTTGATGTGACGTTGAAGACAGATGACAGCATTGTCAGGTTGTCTTTAATTCATTTGAAGATTAAAAAAAAAGTACACACACAAGGCTTCTTACACAATATTCAAAGCCTGAACAGATTCACTTTTTTTTTTTTTTTTTTTTTTTTTTTTTTTCACGTAGGGGACGTGGGGCTGGGAACGGGGGTGGGTAGTTGATGAATTTCAGACATGAAGAGAGAACAAAGTCTGTGCATCGCTGTGCGTGCACACACGCACAGAGCAAGCAGTCGGAGGTGAGATTTTTGCAACAGCAGCACCTGGTTGATGTTGATGGAGAAATATCCAGCATTAGGACAGTCTTTTCGCATTTATGCACAAGCTCAAATGTATAATCTGCTCAAATTTCAACCACGTCTCTGCTGCCAAAGCATTCCGCCTCCGAAGAGGTGAGAGCATACAGACCTGGGGTCCGTCTTTTTTCTTCTGACATCTCTGTGCTTCATCGCAACAAAATTTTACCTTAAAAAAACAAAAGGTAGACTGCCCCGAATTTTCCAGGAGTGAGCTGAGAAAGAGATTTAGCAGGGATTAGACACCTCTGATCAGAACTGGTTGCTTGCCTGCCTCAGGTCTGCTCATGAAGCAGTGCTAGCTGTGCTTCATGGTGCAGAAAGAATCAGGGGTGGTGGGGTATCTCAACACGGCATTACAAATGTCCGAAATTATACCCAAAAATCTGTATAAAAAGGAAATTTGGTGCTGGTAGCTCCAGCAATTTTCCACTTCAGAATTGTTCCTTCAAAATAAAAAAAAAAAAAAAAAAAAAGCAAAACCAAAAACCAACCAAACAAAAAAACCCCAAAAAACAACAAAAGAAAACACACACAATTAAAAAAAAAAAAAAGACCACCAAAAATCCCTAAACTGTGGTCTACCGAAAGCCTACATCAGAGCCAACAGTATTAAATCAGCAGTGCTCTCCATCTTTTCTAAGTGTGAAAGAATAAAGTTTGATCAATGTTTTTACAGAATAGGAATGCACACTTACTTTTGTTTCAGAAAGTTTGGATCTTTCGGGATTCCCTTTGCCTGAGTGATTTCGACTGTAGATGTGGGTAGATCATTACTAACCTCGGGTCAGAGAGAGGAGGGTCAGCCCCAGCCCCAGCACTGCGTGTACCTTGCTGGCTGCGCTGAGGGTGGCTCCAAAGGTGGTGAATGGGCAGTGGGTGACTTTCCGGTCTTAGCAAATGGAGTCTCTTATCACTGAGGAAAATCTTCCCGTAATAAAGGCATCCTTGTATTTTAGTTCTAGCATACATTTTGCATTCCAAAACCAGGCAAGCATATGTATATGTGTGTGTTTGGTGTGGGCTTGTGCACATAAGCCAAGATACATATGCCCATCTAGTCTCAGATATATTACAGAGACTTCTTTGCTGTCTGTGGAGTCTGGTGTTTTATTGTTTCATAAAACTACCTTAATTACATTTCCCCGTAGATAAGATAAACAGGACCCTTCTTTTCTAACCGTTGCTTATCAGAAGTATTTTGTCGAAGTGGCATCCAAAGTAAGCTTTTGAGAGTAGATGGAAACGCATTAATTTTTATTTTGGTTCTTCAGTTGCATCTGACAAGAGTTGATTTAAATATTACATGATTCTATCTTTAATGTTCAAAAAAGATTTGTGAGAAAGACAAAACTGTTTAATTTAAACTAATGTATGCCTGACTCTGGTCAGATTGATCACAGTTTCGGGTTTTGATGGGTTTTGCCCTTCTGTTGCTTGTCCTCTCAAGCTGGTTTTTCACTGTGAAATTATTTTAGTTCGGTGGCATGGACCAGCGGCTGCTGTCAAATCCACAACCCATCCAGTTAGTAAGAACGGGAGGTGGGGGGGTGGGGTGGTGAGGAATAACAAATGTAGTCCTTTTACCTAAAAACATTAATGTCCATAAGTCAATCTCTGTTAGAAAAAAAGGCGAATTTAATAGATTAATATCCAAATCCTAGGTGGCATTTGCCAGGTCATATACTTAACAAGGCTGGAAGAGAGACCTACTTATCACCACTCTACATATAAAATAAGGTGTTTTAATTTTTCTTTAACCTCGGGGACAGTATCTGAGCAAAACAGTAATAATAGCATTAAGTGTTCATTTCACCACTTGCATCAGCAATCTTTGTGTGTAACCTTTCAGAGCTGAAATCCCCAAAACTGTAGTTAGGGTTCCAGGACACAAATGCTTCCCTCGCCCTTTTTAAATCACCCCTGCAACACCTGATGGGCGATGGGATTTGGTTAGCGAAGTCTGAGCTGCAGCTGTTCAAGATCCGTAATTGTAAAACACACGAACAGGAGAGGAACATGGCAATAGTGGTGTTTTAATCGCGGCGAAACTGTAATTGTTGCTTGCACACCCAGATGGAGCCTGAAATGTAATTTTCCTCAAATTAAGAGTAGTTAAAATAGCAAAGCGGGGAAGGCAGTCTGGCCGGGCTGCAGGAGAGAGCGGGGGGCGTGCGGCATACAGAGAGGACTGCGAGCTTGTTCTGCCTTTCTCGGGCTCGCCGGATCCTCCGCCACCATCACCCCCGACCCGAGAAGCCCGTCTTTCGATTACTTTCTGTGTTTGTATCGGCTTCTTATTTTATAACTAAAGTTTACTGGGGGCAGTTAACAGCATTGCCCTCTCCTCCCTTTCTCTAACTCATCGGTACAGAACGAGAGCCCGTTTTACATTTCCTAAAGCAGAGATACGCAAAGGTCCCTTTCCCATTTAAGGCGGCTGGGGGGTAACACGTTTGGTTAAACCGCAAAGCATTTCCCGTGCCGCTTTCGGACAGCGTCCCGAAAGAGCCGCAGCGCGGCCCAGCCCCGGCCTCCCCGCGTGTGTCCCGGCCCCCGCCGCGGGCCTGGCCCGGGGAGCCGTGCCGGGACGGCCGGGCGGCCGCTGCAGCTTCAGGAGCTCGCTGCTTTTCTCGCCTTTGCACATTAACGCTAACTTCCACTAATTATCTGAAGTAAATGTATTCGACTAATTAGCATCTGGGCACCACGGGAAACTCTGAACAGTAATTATATTGTAGGGGGAATCCAGAACGAAGGAGAAAACCCGGTGATTTGTCAAGCAAAGTCGCCGCTTGTAACTTTGCCCCCCGCCAGTGCGTCGCGCTGGGGCCGAGCGAGGGGCAGCAGGTACTCGGCTCCGCCTGGGCCGCTGCTGCGAGCGCCTGGCGGAGCGCGGGGCAAAGCCCCTCGCTGGCATTGCCCTTACGGACTTGGGTATCGCTTTTCCGACTATGTCGGCGGCACCGGTTTGTTGCGCAGTTTCGGCAGCTGCTCTGGCTGTTCTGCCGCAGCCCCCGCTCCTACCTGAACGCAGGACGACGAGCCGGAGCTGGGCGGTGGCCCTGGGGCGCCAGGAGGAAACCCGGGCTGGGGAGGCAGAGGCGCGGTGCAGGCAGGGGCAGCCCCTCTCGGGATCACGTCAAGTTTGGCACTGCACTTCAGTAAAGAGCAAACTCGGCCCAAATAACGGATGGCTTCTTTTTTTTCCCCGTCCCTTCCTTTTTAAAAGAAAATGAGTTTTCAGAGCTGTCCGATTTTTTTTTTTTTAACGTGACGATCTTTTGTGCTGCGGTGCGAACTGAAGAGAGAAATTTAAAATAACTGGATGAGCTCAAACAGCGCTTCCCTAATTACTTCTGAACTTCTCATTTAGAAAGAGATGAATAGGTATGCATTACATTGCTAAAAAAAAAAGCTTTCGGATAATCATCTTACACTTTTACAAAACAGTCTTGCCTTCCCCGTTTCTTTCTAAAGAAAGAACGAAGTCTTCTAGTTGAAAAGTAGTTTTAAAAACCAGATATTTCACAGTAAAAACATTTAAAATATAAGTTTACCTTCTTTAAAGACAGGGAAAGAGATTTAAGCGATTCTCAGCTTTCTTATTTCGTGCCAGAAAATTCTACTGACGAGGAAAAAAACCAACTGTGTCTGATTATTTTTTAAGAGAGCCCTGGGGTTACAATAAAAAAAAAACTTTGTTTTTTTTTTTTTAATTTTTAATTAAAATTGAATAAACGCTTAAGGAGAAATTAGCAGTCACCTCCATCCAAGACCTACTCGGGTTTTATAACAGAATCAAAGCGTATTTAAAAAAAAAAAAAGTAAAACCTTTTAATACATCAAATATACGGAATTTTAATCTTTAAAGCGATACATTGTCTATTTTAGTACATGACGTAAACCTTACTTAACCCTTTTTACAGGGTGGACTTAAAAATTAAAAATAGTTAAGTGTTCCTTTTAAAGAACAAAATAAGGCAAATGAGGTTTTTGGAATAGAATTGTTTTTGTTTTTTCTTCCAGAATACATACAAAAAAATACCAATTCTCTTTCAAGGGTATACACCTTAAAAATAATTGCAATTTGAAATTATAACTGACAAATTGCGAGTTGTTTTTAGTAACAAACATGCATGTAAATTTTTTTGTTTCAATGAGACATTAAATAAGAACGTACAATACAATCATAGCAATTTTAAAGTAACATTAAAGAGAAGACCTCTATCTTTTTATTTATATTCTACAATGGGTGTTCCACTTTTACCTATTGAGCTCAGTTTAGTAATGCACTTTATGATTCGTTGTCCCGCTTGAAGCTAACATAAATAAATACAGTGCTCATGGATCCAGTCCTCAAATGAACACTATTTTATAAAAAGTCAGTTTTTTTTTCTTTTCAACTTTTATAAAGTTTTGCAGGGCTTCCTTCCCTTACCGCTAGACTTTGTGTTGTGTGTCAGAGCCCCGCTGCCTGCACTCACTGGTACCCCAGGGCCGAGGCTGTGGTGAGTCTCTGCCCATAGAGTGCGTAAGGGGAGTAGTAGGGTCCGGTGGCAGCGGGCACGGGCACGGGGGCCCCGGGGGTGGGCAGGGGGCTCTTGGAGTACGGGTGGTAGCGGCTGCCGAGTCCCAGCGCGTGGTGCGGGCTGCGCAAGGCCAGCGTGCCCGGGCTGCCCGGGGCGCCCGTCGTGGGGATGTGCATGTGGCACGCCATGGCCGCAGCCGCTGCGCTGGCCAGCGACGAGGAGCTGGGGTAGCTGGAGAGGAGTTTATCGGTGCCCGGGAAGGCAGTATGGGTCCGCAAGTGGCTAAGCAGCTCCTCCGAGGTGGCAAAGCGCTTGTCGCAGGGTCCGTTGGCCGACACCCAGTTGCAGATGTGTGGCTGGGGGTCGTTGGGGAGCATGAAGCCGTAGGGGTACAAAGGGTGGCCGGCTAGCGAAGGCGGCGTGGCGCCGGTCAGCGAGGAGTGGACGCTGTGCAAAGGGTGGGTGGGGTAGACGAGGGGGTATCCGGACTTGAGGGCTTGGTCGTGGGCGCAGGAGGCTCCGGCGGCGCCTGCCAGGTGGCTGGCGCAGTGGTAGCTCAGGCAGTACGGGTCTCGGCACAGGCTCGCCGTCATCACCGACGGCGGCGACGCGCCCGCCAGCGGGCTCGACCCCGCCGGCTTGCTGCAGCCCAGGCTGCTGGCGGCGGCCAGCTGGGCTCCCACCAGGCTGGAGGATTTGGTGGGGTCCAGAGCCACTCCGTGCGGCAGGAACTGTGGCGGGTAGCCGGCGTAGGCTCCAGCCAGCGTCCCCGGGTAGCTCATGCCCGCCGGGGGCAAGGGGAAAACGGTCTGGCCCGGCTTGTAAGGGGAGACGGGGGCCACGAGGCCGGAGCCCAGAACGGAGGTGGAGGAGGTGGCGGTGGTACTGCTGCAGGAGGAGGCGGAGTCCGATGCGATGGGCTTGGAGCCCGGCGTGCTCTCCTGGTGCTGGTTGACCTCCACGTTAATCCCGGCACAGCTCACGCTAATCCGGCTGTGGCTGATGCTGGTGGTGCCCGGGCCTCCCTCCGAGCCGGAGCTGCCGCTCTTTCCGCAGCCCTCCGAGTCCTTCTTGTCCTCCCCGCCTTTGCCCTCGGCCGGCAGCAGCCCGGGCGAGCAGGCGGAGGCGCTGGAGTTGGGGCTGCCTGTCCTTGGGGTGAACGGCTGGCAGGTGGCGCTCGGCACCCGGAATCCCGACTTCTCCCCGGCCGCGACCCCCGCGGCGGGGGCGCCCGCGCAGCCCGCCGCCCCCGGCTCCTTCTTCTCCGCGCCCGGCTTGGAGTACGGCTTGAAGCTCGATTTGTCCTCCACGCCGATATCGCTGAGCTTCAAGGGGCCCGACTTGGAGTCCTTGTCGCCTCCGGAGCCATTGGAGGTGACCGTGGAGAGTTTGGAGGAAGGGGACGGGTCCGGCTTCCCTATCTGCGAGCAAGTTTGTGCCAAAAGGGCCAGGGGGCTCTTCTTTGCATCCAGCTGCGGAAATCAGAAGGACATACAAAGAAAGAGATTTAATCGGGGTCTGAGAAAACCCCCGCTGCTTACATAGGACTCTTGTCCCGTAGGTTTCTGCAGAGTACAGCCTGGAAGTAACGAACAGTTTGTGCGCATTCATCAACTTGACAGCCCCCTCCCTTGAATGCACCATTTTCCATAAAGCCTTTAAAAAGGGCTGGGGATTTTCGTATCCCCGCGAGCTCGCCGCGGCCACCTTCAATGCCCCCAGCCTCCCCGGCAGCGGCCCGGGCAGCGCGGAGCTCGGCGTCTCGGCGTCGCTCGGGCCGTGCTGGCCCGCAATCCCGCCCGTGAACTATAGCGACTGCAGCATTTCTGCACCCTGACTGCTGGCACTATTTATAAACAGAGCCCGACCTAGCCGGCGAGCAGGGCTCCCCGGGAGAAGAGTGTCCTCGCTCCGCAGAGACCTTAATGAAATCATTCATTCCCACGGACACACCCTTCCCACCACCAGCTCTGTTTCGAGTTTCGGTCCCGCAAACAGCGAGCTAGGCAGAGGGGGACCAGCAACCTCGACAGAGCAGAAAGGGGACCAACAGGCGCCCCGAAGTACAGATCCGTGTCGGTACTTGAGAGGAATCGGTCGGCGAGCCGAAATAGTTATTCTGCCGCACCCACGTTTGAGCCTGTCGCTCTCCGCGTTGTGTCGTCCCGTCCCGTGTGTGTCCCCCCCCACCCCAACACACTCCCTGCAAAAGCAAGGTTGTTTGGCTCTCGGAGCGCTGCTTATTTGCGTGGCCGGATCGCGACCCCAGCGTGGATCGGTTCTTTCCACCCACCCCTCCTCTCAAAAAGCAGAGAAAAAAAAAAAAAAGCTCAAAATAGCAAAAAAGAAAATACTAATTTTACACAGGAACTAGACATTATCCCAGTAAACACGGAAACAATACCCAGGAGTGGCTCCTTGCACTAACTCGAGATCAAAAGAAGCCCCTGTCCCGGTATAAATGCATTTCAAAGCGCAGGAAAGTGCCGAGGGCGGCTGGCGGAGCCGCCATGCACAGCCAGCGCCCGGGCAGGGACGAGGAAAGCGACGGGGGCCGGGTCCTTACCTCGATGGGGCTGACGGGCGTGGAGGGTAAAGGCTGCAGGTATTCAGGGTGTAAAATGTGTCCAGTCCGCGCCGTGAGCATTTTCAAGACTTTGATGGGAAGGCGGTTGGCTTGGCGTAGCGGGTCCGAGGGGGGGACGGCGTGGAAGCAGGGCTTGGCGGCGGCGCTGCTGCCGTTATTCCCAGCGTGCCCGTTCGGCCCGGCGAGGTCGGCGGCGCTGCGGCTGCGGCGGGGGCTGCCTCCGGGCTCGCTGAGGCTGCTGCTGCGCTTACTACTTCTTATAGCAGAAAGCGAGGGCGATGTGATCATGACCCAAAACCTCGCATGAAAACTGGGGCAAGTGGCGCCGCTCGCACTCGGAAACGCTCGCTCGCTTTCTGCGGGCGAGAAAGGAAAAAAGCCACACGCCCCCCGAGCAGAAAAACAAACATACAATGTCCCGTGGCTCTCTCTGGCGGGGAGGGCGTGGGTGGGGAGGGGGAGGGAAAGGGGGAGCCGGCCGGAGAGAAAGAGGAGGAAAAAAAGCCGAGTAATCCTTGGGCTGTGCTGGGGGCGGGGGTGGGGGCTGCGAGCGTGTGCCGCGGTCCCCCTCGGCCGCTCTCAGCTCCCCCGGCTGGCGCGGCGCGGAGCGCTCGCCTCCGCCGCTCAGCTGTGATGCGAGCCGCTGCCCATCCAGCCCGGGATCTGGCAAAGAAACTCACTTCAAAAGCAGCTGAATTAGTCTGAGATTAAAGCCTTTACCGCCTTCCAATCAAATGGGACCCCGAGGTGATTGGAGGGTCAAGGGGATGTGACGTTCCCTTTTCTGGGCTTTTTTTTTCTCCGTTTTTAATGGTCTCTCGCTCTTTTTTTTTTTTTTCCCTTCCCTTTCTCGTCCGCCTTCCCTCTCCCCTCCCCTCCTTCCTTGTTTTCGCTCCTAGGATGGGATGGGCGTTAATTCTGTGTTTCACATCACGCGCTGCGAACGTTTTTCTTCCTCCGCAGCCAGCGCGGATCGCGCGGCAGCGGCGGGGCGGCCGCGGGGCTGGGGGCGCCGCGCCTGCCGGGGGGCGGCCGCGGCCTCCGCCGCCCTCCCTCCCCCCGCCCGCCCCCGCCGCTCGCACACCGCCCCGAGCACGGCCTGCCGCCCGCCACGCACGGCGCGAACGGGCCCGGCCCGCGCCCCCCGCCCCGAGGCCGGCCCGCCGGGACCGCTCCGGGGCCGCCGCCGCGCCGTGTCCCCTCCGGGATCCGCGGAAGGGCGCGGGGCGCTTTTCCCGCCCCTCCCGCCTGACAGCGCGGGGGAGGCCCGGACGAGAACCTGCAGAGCGCCGGCCTGCACGTCGCCGGCGGCAGCGGGCGGGAGCCGGGGCGCTGCGGCGCGGCTTGCGGCGGCGCGGGGAGCGCGGCGGGATTGGGGGAGGTCGTCACACGCGGGGCTGTCACGCACAGCCCGCCGCCGCCTTTCGGGACTCTCCGCCCCGCCGTCAATTGTCAGTGCTCCCCAACCGCAATCAATCAGTTATTTGTCAGCCCCTGTCAATCCGCCCTTGATTTATGTCAGCTTTTGTTGCTGATTACAAGCCTGGTGTGACTTGAAGGGGGAAGGAGAGAGAGAGGGAGAGGGAGGAAGAAGGAAAGAAAACAGAGGGAGAGACGGGCTCCTCGGGAGAAAAAGCCTTTTAATTTACGGAATAAATCCTTGGAGTAGATTGGATTTGTTTGCCAGCAACCGGTAGCCCTCCCCAGCCCCTCACTGCCCTGTCGGGGAGGGCTGCTGGACTCTTCTTCCCCTTCCCTCTTCATCCTATTCGAAAGTGTCCTTCGTCCCTGCACCCGCCGGACTGAACCGGTCCCCGGCAGCGGGGGCCTGGGGAGGCGGCCCCTCGCCCCAACGAGAGTACTGGTTCGCCATTTATGTGCTGGATTTTCAGCTAGGCTGTGTTGAGAGCCGTCTGGGTACGGTCACGGTGTCCACCCGGGCGTTACATTCGTCCTGCTTTGTGTCTGTGCGCTCCCGAAGGGTACCGAGTCCTCTGCCCTCAGCCCCGTTTTTACCGGGGCCGGCAGATGCCCCGAGCGGAATCCGCAGCCCTTCAAGTCGCTGGGTTGCCTTTTTCTTTTCTCTTTGTACTTTGCTTCCCACTATCCCCCCACCTCCTCATCCCATAACATTTTTTCACAGGCAAAATGTGTTAATCAATCTTTTACTTTTGTTTCCGGATCTGACATGGTGGCCCACACAATCTACAACATTAACAAAAAGGTCACTTAGAGATAAAACACGTTTGACAAGTGAAGAACAAGGCAAGTGCTTTAGGGGTCGCGTCCAATTCCTGACCTGGACTCCAACCAGAACAGGCGCTGATCCTGGAAGGGTTGGACGAGAGGAAGGACTTTCACTTTCTCACGTTTAGATTTGCTGAACCCAGTCCTTTTTCTTCGCTTGAAACACCGGTCTGCCCTAGTCCCTAAACAGATATGTCAGATAGTCTTTAATGACCTGCTCTTCTTACGAGGTATATGCAAGGCAGGTTTGCTCGGTACCCCCCCCTTCCCCCGCCAAGAGGTACCCTTTAAATCTTGCAGCGCAGTGAGTATATCTGCTGTATTTTATTTAAACCACTTTACTCTTTTACTACAGTGTATAGAGTAGGATAAATACACGGAACTCCTCTAGCTTTAATAAAGATGTGATTAATTTTAACAAACTTTTAAATTTCTATCTTTTCTCTGAAAGATAAGGTTTATTGGCACAACTTCTCAGTGGAGAATCTTTAAAACGTACTTTCATTTTGCAATCACCGCGGTCATCTTGCAGGACCATCAAAATTAAAAGGCAGGGGAGAGGAGGTAGAGAAAGAAATCTTGCATAAAACCCACGATATTGCAATAGGACTGACAAGACCCACAACTTGCCCTCAAGGAACTCCCCCCCCGGCCCCCCTCCTTTATCTAGAGTGGAAGTGACTTGAATCTGCCCCAGGTTTTCCCCCAGTTCTTTCTTTTGTTGTCAAGTCCAATTGATAAATGGAGTGCAGTAAAACTCTGGAAGAAAAAAAAAAAAAGCTGAAACCTTCATTTGTGTTCATTTGCATTAAAGTGCTTGGAACAGCTGTTTTCCTTACAGGACCGGGGAGACTCCTATCTGTTTTCTCGTTGTATTTATCCTGCCTCCCAGGGTGAAAGACTAAAGATTAATTGTCTTAAGGTAGAGTCAGCTGTGGGAAGGCTCTCCCTCCCCATTTTTCCTTCCCTCTTTTTTTTCTTGTGGAGGTGAGGGTGATTTCGGGAAGGGTTGTTTTACTTGTAAGCCAAGGAAGCAGAGGCGATAGCCGGTACTTGTATAAAACAGGCAGCGCACCGACGGGAAAAGCGGGGGACGGAGCGGGGGGAACGGAACGAACCCCGATCTTTCTGGCTGAAGTAGAAGCATCAGAGGGTAATTTAATTAGCAACTTCAGAGGACAGCTTTTTCATTTGCTTCTCTTTTTCATTTTTTTTTCTCTCCCCTCAGCCTTTGAAATGAGATTTAAATCTCACTCAGTACTGTAAACTTTTTTTATGTAGAACCTTGTAAAAAAATCAGCCCCAAGACATCTCCTCCCCTTTGCGCCCTCCAAAGCATTTTTGAGCTATGAGAGCTTATTCACTGCGCTTAACACACGCAGAAAACGATTCCCAGCGAGGGGCTCGGAGTTAGGATGCACACGCGTAGGATCGGGCGGGCGGCGGGGCTGCAGCTTGAAAGCGGTGCGGAGTTTGTGATTTGCCTGCTGCGGGCTCCTTTCCTCTCTTGAGCCGAAGAAGAGCGATTCTGTCCTGCTCGTTACCTTCTCGAGGGATTCTTGTTTAATGAGTCCGTGCAGACGGTTTGCTGTTTGGCATTTACTTGTGTAGTCTTGTTGAAGTTTTGGTGGCTGTTGCTTTTATTCCTTTGAAAAAAAAAATCCAAGGGTTGGAACCCGTCTTCCTCTTTTTACAAAGGAAAATTGTAACTTTAAAAAAAAAAAAAAAAAGGAGAGCAAAGGAGGAATTAATTAACAAGTGCCAGTCCACACTTTCCTTTACCTACCAGCTATTGGCAAGCATGTCAAGTCGATTTTATTTGCACACAATGGAAATGATTTATTTTCTCTTAAAAAGGAGTGGGCTGGCAGATATTTGAGGAGGAGAGCGAGAGCGAGAGCGAGAGAGGAAAAAAAGTTTGAAAATGCCTTGAACTATTCACTGTCGAGATGGCTAATCAGTATTGAGGCTCGAGGGCACTCGGGCAGCTTTTCAATGCGGTTTTCCTTTCATCTCAAGCTGGATGGAGGCGCTCAATTAAAAGCCTATCAGTTTGTAAGTAAATCAACGCCTATCAAAGTTGTCACATCAAACAAAACGATTATTATTGCAGCCCGCCTCCCCTATTAATCTCCCTCTAAAATAATCCGCTTGACAGGTCAGGCTGGCGAGCTGCAAACCCTGGTGAGGATCACCCAAAAAACCCGGACTGACTATTTTTCCCTCGGGAGAGCGAACTGCAGAAACCTCGACACCAGCGTGCCTGCTCTGAGAGCTTGCTCTCTTGCCATTTAAGTGTCAGCTTCTGTAGATCATGTTGGAAAAGGGCGTTTAGTCTTTTAAACGGAACAGCAACAACCCTACAGGCCCTTTAGTTTAGCTTTTTTGTTTGTTTGTTTGTTTTCCTCCTCCCCCCCTTTATTTTCTATCTTTTCGAACAAGACTAAGATGTTAATTAGCAGAAGCAGAGTTGCTGAGTTGTGTCTGGGTTGTGTTTCTGTGTGTAACACAATTCAGTTACATGTCTGTCCATCCGGTGCGTCAAATTTATTTCCTTTGATAGTACTTACATTTCACTATCTGCCCCAAGGTTTTTATTAAGATATACATTGCAGTACATTTTTGTAGATGGTGCATCTTCTTTCTTTTTATTTTTTTTTTCTCACACGAATGATAGTAATTCATATAAGAAGATAAGAAATGTGATGGGTTATCGGAAATACACCACCACAATTTGGTACATTTGGAGAGAGGCTTTTTTTCCTTTTTATTTTTATTTTTTTTAATGCGAGACTGCATGTGCTCAGCTAATAACTGATGCGTCTGCCCAGGTATCCAGCAGAGGTGTGGGGTATTTATTCGAGAATATTGTTAAAGCGAATAGTTGGAAAGCTTGCCAACATGAAGTAAGATTTCCAAAGCTCTCCCCTGTTCGCATAGTACCTGAAAATATTTACCCTTATGATTGTAATTACTTTCCTAACACATAGAAGCAATATATATTTTACTCTGCATGAGATGTAGGTAATCGTTTTATAAGCGGTGATAATTTCAGAGCCATCTTCAAAATAATAGTCACGTTTAAGCGAACGTGAATTTTAGTAGTCAGTGGCATTTTTACTAAACGAGCAGAAAATCACTTTTGTTTGCTTGTTTGGCTGGTTGCTTACTGCTTTCGGAAACATAACTTCACCTAGAATGTTTTTAAATGCGTTTGTCTAATTTTGTTCCTTTTGTTACACCGAGATAAGGAAGAGATTAATGCACCTAATAATAAGAAAACCCCACCCCAACCTTTCTCTTTTTAGCCCTTTGACAGATTTCCCTCTTGACATTGTTTCATGTGTGAGTGTGAAAATTTTTACTCCCGTGTCGAAACCCGTTTGCCAACAGCTATTTTCCAAATCTACCCTCTTTTATGTTTAAGGTGTTTCTTATGCAAACAGCTGTTATTTAAAATATGCCTTAAGGTAACTTTCTAGAGGGAGAGGGAGAGAGCAAGTCAAATAATTGCAATGACACGAGCAAGGCTGGGTATGTTTCCTGTTAAGTGCATGGAGATTTTTAGTGTCATTTCATGTTTTTAAATGTACTACGATTAAAATCATCGAGCCCAAAGCGAATGAGCACATTTCCTAATTCATACATAAGTAACTTGAATTGATATTTGGCGTCTAGATTCTAAGAGTGGGGGGAAAAAAGTCTTGTAGCTTTTGTAACACCTTGGTCCGATCACTCCATCTCAAGCAATCATAAAGGCATCTTTGTGTTTATCTTCTGCGAAAGCCAGGAGGCTACGGGAGAGAATTGTACCAACTAAGCACATATTTGGTTACAGTAATCCCTCAGAAATTAACCATGGCACACAATGGAGGCGATCTCCAGCTTTGTCACTCGGATCCCAAATGCGGAGTGTTTATTGACAACTTTGTTATGGAAACTGTGCAGATCAACCAGATGCGTCTTCAACAGGGAGGTACAGTGTAGGAACAGCGTCCTTTGAGATATGAGGAAGAGTTTTGAGGATATGGCTGGAAAAGGCACTGGAACCCAAATAATTAACCTTATCTAAACACCCAAATGACAAATGAACAATGATCCTCCACTCAATTACAAAACAGCTATGTTTGGCAGGGGCAGGAAGAAGCATGTAATATATCTTCGCTGTTTTCTTGAAACAGTCTAGGTCCATGATCCCAAAAGGTTAAAATAATCTTAATTTTTAATAACTATTAGCTTGTTTTCAGTTATCCCTAATGGTGCATTTAGGTCTCCTCTAATCCCCACTGCTTTCATTTTTAGCTTTTTACACCCTAAAATTAATTCCACCTAAAGTACATTTTTCATTTTGTACTGTACTAGCGACGTGCAAATAATTTACATCAGCGTTCATCAGGACTGTCCTGAAGTGATGGATCATTTTGTTGAGTTGCAGTAAAAGTGCAGAATGATCTATAATGATGTAATATATACATTAAAAGGGTGTCTGGATGATCAGAGTTTTGCTAAAAATGTAAAAGGGCTTTTTGATTGATAACAGGGTTGCTGTTTTTCTGCAAAGGCTGTCACAGGCTGACACAATGCTTGAGTTATTAGGGCAGAGAAGGGCAACCATAAATTTCCAACGTCAGGCAAAAACTCTCTTTATTGTCTATATGATGGATGGGCCTCTGTACTAGACACCAAATACTTCGTATCACCCTTAAATGGGAACACATTTTTCGTGGCCATAATTCATGTTTTTTAAATAGAAAGTTTGAAATGCCTGCCTATATTTCACAATCCTGACATATTTATGAATCACTCCCTGCATGCAAATATAATTATTTAAAGCACTGAGGTGACATATGGGTTAGAAATGTACCAAATGCTGTTAGCGGAGTGATTTTTTTTAATTCCCTAAATTGAACACCATAGAAAACTCTGCCTGTCTGTTCAGATCAATAAAGTCGAAGGTGAAGTTTTACTGATTTTGTCAGTGCCACATACAGATATTCGGTTTTGATTAGGTGAAGCTGACAAAAAGGGAGTCTTTTTGCAATTACCATTAGGTTAATGAAAGAAACACTCATCTTTCTCCTGGCACCCCCACGCAGGCATACGCGTTTTCCCCCCTTTCTTTTCGGGCGATGAACTAGCCGGAGGTAGATTTGACAGGCTTTTTTTCCCCCCCTGGATTTATTTTCCGTCCAGCTGCGCTCGTCTCGGAGGGAGTGCCGGTGTGCCGGCGGGAGAGGGGGCTGATGAGAGCGGGCTCGGCCGCCCCGCGGTCGGGCAGGGCGGTCGGGCGCTCTCCCAGCTCTCCCGGCTCTCCGCGCCGCGGCAGCGCGGGGCAGGCGGCGGAGCTGCGGCCGCCGGGCAGCGCGGGGTCAGCCGCCCGCTCCGCTCCGCTCCGCTCTACCCGCGGGCTCGGGACGAGCACACCGGCGGCCAGCGCTCCGCTGCTGGTTTGCTTCAGCTGATTACGGGGAAAGGCATTCCACCCCCTCGGCGGGGAGGCCGGAGCAGCAGCGCCCGCGGGAAGGCACGGCGGGGCCGGGGCCGCCGCCCAGAACCGCGGGGCTGCCCCGCGGCCGCCGCCACTTCCGCCGGGGCGGGCGGAGCCGCCCGTGTCCGCTCCGCCCGCCGGCTGCGCCCGCCCCCGCCGCGGGCAGAGCGGGGCCGGGGCCGGCGGGACGCGCCCGGCCGCCCGCGGGAGCTGCGGGGGCAAGCGGCGCTGGGCGGGGGCACTCGCGGGTCACCCGCGCCTCTTCGCGGCGCCCCGCCGCAGCCTTCGGCCGGGCTCCTCCTTTCGCGGGCGGCTGTCTGTGCCCGCAGAGCTGCCTACTCATCCTGAGGGTCTGACCCGTAACGTACACCTTTGTGTTTAATTAATTGGAACTCACGTTATTTTCAGTAGAGCTCGAGGGATGTGAGAATCAAAATCACAGAGTATCTTGGATATTTTTTTCCCGCGGACTTGTGTGTAAATGTGTAAAATATTTGCACTAGTCCAAACTTACTATAGCAGGCTGACTCTTTGCCCATAAAATGTTAAATCAACCATGACCAGACTCATTTTCCCATGTCAGCCAAGAGGACTCTGTAAATCAACACATTAGGGCTTCGCTGGGTAGGAGCTGCGTGTGCTTCATGCAAAATGGCCCTGACAGTCGCTCTCGTGGTGCTGAGGTTGTCAGCTGTGGCTGACTGCAGCATTGTCAAGTGGCAGCAGGGAACCTTGCAGGTAGAGTGCAAAATCATTGGCGACACAACATGCAAGAGGCTGACAACTGGCACAACAGAAGGAAATTATATGGGTTGCTTTACTTTTTGATGTGGTTGTGTTTTTAAGACTCCTAGATGTTTTGCAAAGCCTGTTGCACCAGCCTGGACCACTTAGAAGAGCCTGTGTCTCCCCTGAGGGCCTGCTTAGTTGTTTGTGAGCAGAGATGTTCTGCTGGCACTTCCTACCGTCCCAAGGTGGAACCCACTTAGAAGCCATTACAGAAAAGCTCATCCCAAGGTTAGGAAGGAGTGTGTTGATAGCTATACCTGGAAGCAAATGAATACAGTGGATAAATACGGCTAAAAAAACGTAGCACTGGCCATATGTAGCTGTGCCTAAACAACTAAGACATACTCCATTCTTTGTTCAAGAAAAAGAATGAATCCCCCCCAACTCTAAACAATAAGTGTTCTATAAAAAGCCTCAGCCAGCCAGTCCTTATCTAAAGCACAATCTCTGGGTAAGGGTTCAGATACTGGAAAGCTTATTGCTGGGTGCTAGCAGGTTGAAAGGAAAGGGAGACATAATACAACATAAAATAATATCACTTCTTACTACCACACAACAAATATCAGTAATTACACACATTGAATCAGATTAGATTCAGATATCAAGGTAAAGCTTTGTGCTATATTTCTTGAAAGGGGCCTCAGCTTAGAGAAATCATTATCCAGTGCTTCTTGCTGGATTGCCTCCCACTCAGAGGAGTGACCCAGCTGTGACCCAGACTCAGAACACTTGTGTATAAATTTAATTTTCAGCATTACATCATTTCAGCTGGAGTCTTACCTCTTTGCTCATTGTTGTGCTATGTGGCCTACCTGGAGGTAAAGAAAAGATAGTAAGAAAATGTGCCAAATATTAGAAAATGTAAGTTCAGCTTAAAAGTGCACACACACCCACTTCTATCCTGTGGTCAAATGAGATGAAATGACTGAGCCACCAGTAGGGTGGGAGGGAAAGAACTTATATGATTAAATTTAAAATCTTACAAGATGACAAAAGGAACATTTGAGGGTTACTTATGAAGGGATAATACAAACTCTGCTTGCAAAATTTCCCATGTTTAAAAGAAAAGGCCTTAGCCAAACA